>NW_026126515.1:2395000-2860000 GCF_943737965.1 Phodopus roborovskii | reverse complement strand
TTCTAGAAATACCCAGCAGGGCCAGGAAAAATAATAAGGAGGTTGACTAAGGAGAGAAATGAAAAGAAGGGAGTGTGCATAGGCTCATGAAATGGATGGGTGTCACACGTAATAAACATGGCAAACCTGAAGCCATGGGCAACCTCCAAGAACTGTGGTCTCACCACAGCAAGTAATGCCTGAGGCTCAGTCTGACTTTCGGAACCCAATACGCTGCCTTCTCCCTGGAAGCTGCTTATCTTAGGCTAAAAAGCAAATGTACACGGAGGAGTCTGAAGCCACCAGTCATCCTAAGAGCTCTAGAAACTAAGAGCTATCTGCAGGGGAAGGGTCTGCGGCTTCCTAGGCAATGTTTCCATTGTTCCTTGTGGGACTTCCCACAAGGCTGGGAAGGAAATGATGGGATGCTATAAGGCTGCCTTTTACTGGGTGGATATAACCTCACAGCTTCAACCCCCTTTGAGCTTCAGTCTTGCCTGTGCGCCAAAAGGACAGCAAACCTTTTCATCACAGAAGGGGAGCATTTGTTTTCATTTCCTGGTGGCAACCCCATCACTAACTGCCTAGTTGAAATCCTCAGTCACTAAATACCAGCCAACAGAGCTCAAGAAACAAGAGCTGCAGAAAGCCACAAGCCCACACCCTCCTTGTCCCTCACTCTTCCAACAGCATAAATAAAAACTCACCTTTCAAATCAAATAAACAGAGGACTCTCCAGAACCAGGACCCAGATTTTTCTAATCCCAGCAGACCACTAGCACTGGGGGGAAAGTAAAGTTGATAGTATGAGCCATGGGGCAGTCATGTACTTGAGGTCATCCAAGAGATTGTGGACTGTGTAAGGGAAATTTTGTCCTTTAGGGTACAGAAACAAAGAGGACAATGAGGGCATTCCTGGGCCCCTGCTTTGTTCTTAGTGCTCTGCCCTTCAGCCCTGACACACACCTGGCAATAAGAGATTGCTAAATTGGCACTACCTCTCCAGTTGGCAGGAACAGCTTATCCAGCCACGGCTAGGGTTCCTTACAAGGTTATCCTGAGAACCTCAGCAAACACCGCTCAGTGATGTGTTCCAAGACTCCCCAGAGCATTACTAAGAAATATCTACTAGACTGCTGGAAACACTGCTCAGCATCACTTGTCCTGTGGCACCATGCTCTGTCCTACCAGCATTGTGTTGCACTCCCAGAGATGTGTAATGAGTGTTTCACACCTAGGAGACTAAGGGTTTAGTCAGGACTAATGACCACGACTGGGGTTGATCCCGATCCTGCTGGGTTCTGAGCAGCAAATGAGCCCTGCAGCTTGGAGAATTCAGAAATAAACAGTATTGTTTACATGGGAAATGGACACACAGATGAGGTGCTGGGCAAAGTGGGAGGTGTAGGAGCCTAAATGGGTGTTGAAAAGATTAAAGACCCACTGAGAGACTCTGCGCACCCACAGAGCTGTCTCAGCCTACGTGACAAAGAGACACGGAAATGATGTAGAGCCCTGTCCCCACCTCTGCATGAAGTCCAGGCCCCTCTGGCACCTGAATCAACAGCTTTAGCAGTGGCTGTAGGTAGTTCCCCTAGCACATACCTATGTGTTCTCATGATGGCATAGCCAGCAATGGGTGTCCCTTGGGCAAAGGGAAAGGTGCCTTGTTTGTAGAAGTGTCTAAGTCACCTTAAAGTAAAGAACAGGAGGACTTAGTGTTTGAACAGCTGAGGGTCTTGAAATCATTGCAGTTTGGAACAAAAGTCAATGTAGCACCACGTCGTAACCACAGTTGGAGAGCTAGAAATGCCAGCTGGGAGAACAGTTGCCAAGGAGCACAGGTCTACTTAGCAGGCTATGGAATTCAGACAGGCAGCCTTGAACATAGGAAAAACTTGCCAGAGACCTGTGTAGGAAATCCTCAAGCCATCCATAAAGCCAGAGTCATTTTTAATCCATCCTCTAAGGAATGCAGAGATAAACTCTCCAAAATGACTGCATGGAAAATAGTCGATATGCTTTCGGGATGATTAGAAAAGAGAATGCCCCAGTAACCCACAATACAGCTGAAAGAAAGCTAATAAGAGTGGTCCAGAGTGGGAAGGGGAGAACTGCAAGAGGTAGTGGACAGTCTCTCAGATAAAAGGGCCTGTCCATGAGCTGAAGCACATGAATATCCATTCTATGAACACATGATCATATGCACGAGTGCATACATACACACACACACACACACACACACACACACATGCATACATGTGCACACACTTACTTACATACACTTACATACATCATAATGCTTAGAGAAAATCTTTTGGAACTGCCAAAACTATAGCAATGGAAATTTGTCTTCCTGTCCTTGTGGATCTGTGCCCTTGGCTGTGAACCCTTTGAAGCCGCAATATGGTCCCCAGATAAGGGAGAAAGAGATCAGATTTAGTGAACCCTCATGACACTCACAGAAGTCACAGATATTACCGGTCCCTCCTTCACTGGGCCAGCCATGCCAGGAGGGTCCCCACACCATGATTATCCTACTGCCAGCCCTAACACAGCAACCGCCCAACAGTATCCTGTGAACTGGGCCACTTACCCTAAAACACACTCCTTTCACAGCCTGCCCTTAGCCTTCTCAAGTCACCACTTGGCGCTCTTGGTATTGCTGCTGTTGGTTTTGTGACCTGAGAAGGTATGTGTCTGCTCACAAATTGAATGACAAGTCCCTCTCCTCCATACTCACCGTACTCATTGACACAGGGGCCTCACACGGCCTCACTCTAGCCCACCACAGTAAAAGACCTGCATAGGTCCTACATGGAATGGTGAGAAAAGACAGAGGGGGAAGTCACACTTTTTCAGCCCCTGGGAATGCGTTCATGGTTCTCTCATGACTGAATGAAGAAACTGGTACACATCTAGTGTCACGGGATTGTCATTGGTGCACATTTTACACGGCCAGGATCAGGAGGCACACAGCGAGGCTCACCTTTATATTTACTGCATGGTGAAGTATTTTCACTGTCAAGGGGGAACGACAAGGGGGGATGTGCTTTATCCACGGCACTTGAAGAAATCCTCTCGCTCCTAGCCCTGAGCCCTGGAGATGACGCTGAGCAGGAGCAGAAGAAAGAGAAGAGAGGAGGAAATCCCAGGATCTGCTAGCTTTATCGAGGCATTCTGCTGAGGATATATGCATATAAATCTTGCTTCCTTCTCTTGCAATTCCCGCCGTCATCTTAAAACCCTGCTGTACAGGAGCCCAGCTTCAGATCATCAAATACAGGAGCACATGTGCATATATCCACACAGACACACCCAAAAGGCCTTAGGAGTCACTGAGAGGCAAAAGAGAAGGAACCGTTTGGCCCATGTGAAACTGCCATGCACCACAGCAAACCTGGGGTTGTTAGATCATCTGCAACTGAAAATCCCCACTGTGTCCTCAGACAAGGATTGATTACAGCTGTCCAGGGCCCAGGCTTCTCTGACTTCACACAAGTGTGTGGCTGTTCTGAGCAGGAGAGAAATCCTGTTGACCCAAACTGGGCCAAGGAAAAGTAAATAAAACCATGACCAATTCTACAGGCAGGAATGGTGGGGGTGGGGGGTGACCATGGAAATCAAAGCAAAGCCACTCCTGAAGAGAAGAAACCAGTCTCCCACATCCTAACCCTTTTTAGTTCTCTGTCAAAGAGAGCATCCTTCCTTGAAGAACTGAAACCTGAATTTGTTTGTTGAAGACCTGTGTGTGTGTGTGTGTGTGTGTGTGTGTGTGTGTGTGTGTGTGTGTGTGTGTTCAAGGTTTGCTAGCGCTAAGGTCCCAGTTGCCCACAAACAATGGATTGGACAGTATGATGAAAATCTGCTTTGCACTTAGTAGGTCCCACCTGTCAAGCAGCCCTAGGAAGATGAGATGGTAAGGGTGAGCAGGAGATGCTCGGGGAGCCTGCAGAGGCACCAAGCAAGAACACCCACTCCTAAGGATGTGTGCTGTCCTGGTTTCAGATACCAGGTATAGTGACCAAAAGGCCTCAGCCTAAAGATTCTCAAGCTTCCAAGGGGGTCCTCAAGACTTTATTAACCACAGCAAGCTCACATCACAAAGTTAAAAGTCAGAGCAGAGCATCCAACAAACACGAGCTCCATAATTTCTCTGTACTTCTCTGCCGTCTCCAAGTTTTGTACAACATGCCTTTTGTATAAGGAGGAGAGTGGGAGAGACCTACACAAAACTCCAAGCAGACTGACCCATGCTGCCTTTAGTATGGGTCACTTCCAAAGTTCTGTCTTCCCTCCTATCAGGATCACCCAAGTCCAACAATAAATGGCCATTCAAGGCCAGGCATTGGAAGATACTTTTCCAAACTTGAGGTAGGAGAAGAAGGAGGTCTTGGTTTGTCTTCAAGAATCTCATTAGGCTTCCTGTCCTACACCTAAGCCATCTGCCCAACCCCTCAAAAAGACAATTTAAATTCTTCCTTGTCTCCACAGACCATAACTCTCATGCCTAACAATGTCATACATGGTAGAAGCAGTTTTGATTTTGATAGATTCTCTATGCCAGACCTAAATCTATGGGGCAAAGAGGGGGACCAGCATCCACCAGAAGATAGCCTCCACATAGTACACATCAGTATAGAAGCTCCAAGAAAGGAGACTAGATTTATCTGACTTGAACCATAAAACAACTAATTACAAGACTAAAATTTCAAAGCATTCTACGAGGGAACTGGAGAGAGAGATCCCTCCATGTGCCAGGGCTGAGTGTTTTACATAAATGGTTTTAATTGATACTGACAGCCCAAGAGGCCATCCTTTTAGATTTATTTATTTTATTTTATGTCTGAGTGTTTTGCCTGCATGTGTATCATGCTCCACATGAGTGCCTGGTGTCCATAGAGGTCAGAGAGATGGTTGGATCCCCTAGAACTGGAGCTACAGAAGGCTGTGAGCCACCGTGTGGGTGCTGGGAATTAACCCAGGTCCTCTGCAAAAACAACAAATGCTGTTAGCCACTGAGGCATGTCTCCAACCCCACCAAAGGCAATGTTTTGGATGTCATTCTGTAGATTGAAAAGTTGAGAGAAATCAAGCAATAACTCAAGATCAAAGCAGTCAGAATTTAAACCTAGACCTGTAACTCCTCTACATCATAATCTTAGAGACCCAAGTATGACCCAAGAGACTTAGTCCCCAGCACACAAGGCTCAGTCGCTTCAAATTTTTATTCTGATATGGTTATAGCCTTGCATAAATAAAAAAGCTAAATGGCTAAGAACCCTAGCAACAAAATTCTCCCCATCCTCATCATCCACCCCGAAGGAGATGAGGCAGCATGCCTGACACGGTGGTGCATCCCTGTGATCCCAGCCCACACACAGGGCGTGGAAGCAGGAGGATCGGGACCTCAAGGACCGCCTCAGCTATATACTGAGTTTGAAGCTGGTCCGGGAAATATAGAAACAAACAAAAACTAAAAGGAAAGCTGTGGGTGTAGCTCAGTGGTACAGCCTTGTCTAGCATGTGCCAGGCCCTGGAAACAATCCCAAGCTCTGAGGCAGGGGTGCCAACGAGAAATGCAGGATGAAGCAATGATTCTGAGTCCTTCTCAAACCAAAACACTTGAATCCCACCAGTGACTTTCCTGGGACCCAGCCCCACCACACCTCTTCTGCTCCCCCCAGCTTCCAGCTGAGTTTGCTCTGTCTCAGAACGAACTGACCTCCAACATGACAGACAATTTCAGAGTCAATTCCACCGTTCTGTTTCCCATGGGAAAGAAAGGGATCATCCTCATTCACAGGCCAGGAACAGGGCAGGGTTGGATGTCAGACTAACCCAGTGCCCTGATTGTTAATCCTCTGATCCATTGTTAGTAGACAGAGTGATGAAGGTGTTGCCAATTGGGAAGGCTCTTTGTGCTGGCAGGAAACGCCAGGCACATGTTAAACATGTGTTTTTGTTTGGTTGTTTTTTTGTGTGTGTGTTTTTTTTTTTTTTTTTTTTTTTTTTTTGCCTGAGCCAGACAGACCTGACCTGAAATCCTGTTCTTGGACCCTGGGCCTCAGTCAGGATACATCCTACTACTCAGTCAGGATACATCTCAGTTTCCTGTCTGTTAAAATAATGACACTAACAGTTGTGGAATGGATAGTTATTCTGAAGACATAAATGTGTGTCAGCACATACAAATATCTAGTAAAAATTTAGGTGTAACTATATTAGGCCTGCTACTACCAAACAAATCGGAGTCTCCAAACTGTTCCGTAGTCAACACACACTCCCCAGAGTTAGCAAAGATTCTAGAGGCAGGTCTGCAGACAAAGCTTGCTCTGGATATTTTGAGAAATGGTCAGTTTTCTCTGTGGTTCATATTTGTGTGAGTATGTGTCTTTCTAATTCCATATTGCAGGGATTCTCAGCCCAGAGCAGTAGAAAGCATCATAACAGAAAGGAGTGGAAACTATTTTAAGTTCCAAAAAGTTCCATATTAAAAAAGACTACAACTGTTACCACCAACTATAGTTATGCATTGCAGACATGGTGATAACGATTTTTAAGTGGAAAGTCAACGTTATCTCTGTCCTACAATTGCTGTCCTGAATCTTACAATAAGTTAATTATTACCAGCCTAAATATTTTTCATTTATTTTTGGATCCCATAAGGATCTCTGGCTTACAGTAAAAATTAAGATAACAAAACTTCACTGTGGGAATGTGTCAATCTGTGCAGGGCACTCATTCACCACTGTGATGCCCTGGGGTCTGGCTCTAGCAAGGAAAGACAAAAGCCTTCTCTTAAAGATGTATTTCGAAACCAGGTATGGTGGGTCATGCCTATAATCCTAGCACTCTACAGGCTGAGCTGGGAGGATTATACATTATACAAGTTGGAGAACAGCCTGGGCTACATAGTGAGTTCCAAGCCAGCCTAGGTTACAGAATAAGACCCTCCCTATCTAACAAAGGGGGTGGGGTATTTTCCAGTAAAATGTGCTTTTTTTTCCCTTGTGTTATGCTATAGATAAAGCTCCAAGAACAGTTTCCATGTTAAACCTTCCTTTACACACCCTAGTGCACACACCAACACACCAACACATACTTACCATTACAGTTGTCCCAGCGTCTAACTTCTGAAAATCAAACTTTGTCGTATGCAAGAAAGGTTGGATATCTTCAAGTCTGAAGCCTGCTGCTTGGGCTTCTCTAGTCTTTTTCCAGGGGTGCATTGTGCACCTCTGGGAGGCTGGCTAGAGGTTTCTGGCTATTTTCCTTGATCCCTTGCCATCTTATATGCTCAGGCAGGGTCTGTTCCTTGAACCCAGAGCTTGCCCCTTCAGCCTATCTGGCTAACAAGCCTGCTTGCTCTGAGAATTCCCTGTCCATGCCTTCTGAGTGCTAGCGATGCTAGCATTGTGGGCAGGCTGCCACATCTACCCAGTACTTATTTGGGAGCTGGGAATCCAAACTCCATCTCACTGCAAGCACTTTTCCATGGAGCTGTCTCCTCCATCCTCCCCACACCAGTCATCCACATCTCATTGCAGAATTGCTCAGATGGTCTTATGGGGTGATGGGAGATGACAGAAGCAGAGAACAGGCACCTCCAACACTTCTAGTCTACCAGGGTGCCTTTACCCTGCAACCCTCATCCCAGCCCATCACAGCTCTGGGGTGGGGTGTTCAAGAGAGGTCCACTGCTCCCCAACAGTTCTCTCCATTTTCCAGCACATGGTAGAGTTCCTAGACTCACAAAGCCACCTTAAATGGATGGTACCAGAGCTACTACAGTGTGAAACAAAACCTGAATGGCCTAATCCAGCCATTGAAAAAAGCTGTAACTGTGAACAATGCAGCTTGTGGAGCCCAAAGGGGTGCTTTGTTCCTCAATTCCCAGCTCCTTTCTCTCCCAGCCCCAGGGAGACAGAAGGAGACACAGGGCTGCCGGAAATGACAGCTTATGCCTCAGTGGTACCCAGGTTACCCTTGTGCATACCACTGGGAACCACACCCAAGGCACTGAGTAACAGCATCCCAGCCCCTCCCCTGGGCATCCCATAGGAGGTTACACAGAGGCTGGCCCAGCCCCCAATACCTCCACCTTTTCAGGTCCACCTTAAAGGTCCTTGGCCCACAGGCAAGCACCCTAGGGATGAGGCAGGTACATTCCTGCAAGCTGAGCAGCCCAACACACCCAGGCCTGAGCTCAAGAATCATATGAGTATCCAGGCAACAGGGCAACCTACTCTGGGTTGGGACCTGTACGATTAGCCTAGGGCTCCAGGGCATTGACCTTGATGAAGTAGGAAGACAGGCACCATCCAAAATATTGGAATCTTCACCCAGGACATTAAACCTGCTCCATTTCTTTTTCTCCTCTAATCTCTTTTTTACAGACACATTTCTACAGCTGACACTGTGTCTCCTGACAATGCTGCTGGGGGAAAACGGTTTTCCTAAACAAAACCTATTTAGCATTGCCAACACCTCCTACAACAGCTGACTGCTTCCTACAAATCCTTCCCTAAGTCTAATCTAAATCCCTCATGCTATAATTTAAGCTTATTTCCTGTTGCTTAATTCACCAATTATTTCTTGGGTATGCCTTAGACGCCTGACCCAGGTCTTGCCTTAGTATGTCAAAGAACATGACATTCTCCTCCATTCAGAAGCCAGTGATCTTCTTAGGGAGGAGAGAACAACAGGCAAGAGCCAAATACTTCTTACTCCATCACTGAACTGCCCAAAGGCCCCAGCCACGGGCGGGCGGGCAGCACAAAGATGAGGGTGATGGGATTGAGGAGGAGGAGTGGGTTTAGGGCTTGTGGCTGAGAGGAGGAAGTTCTCCTTGATGAACAGTGTTGTGGATTGAAAGGAAGAAAGAGAGACAGGTGGAGGGAGAGAGGGGGGTAGAAAGAGGAAAAGGGGGAAGGGAGGAAGTGGAGAAAGAGAGGGGAGGGGAGGGAGGGAGGGAGAGAAGGAGAGAGAGAGGAAGGGAGGGAGGGAGAGGAGGGAGGAAGGGAAGGAAGGAGGGAGAAAGGGAGGGAAGGAGGAGAGGGAGGGAGGAAGGGAAGGAAGGAGGGAGGGAGGGAGGGAAGGAGGGAGGGAGGCAGGGAGGGAGGGAAGGAGGAGAGAGAGGGAGGAAGGAAGGGAAGGAGGGAGGGAGGGAGGGAGGAAGAGAGGAAGGAAGAGAGGGAGGGAGAGGAGGGAGGAAGGGAAGGAAGGAGGGAGAAAGGGAGGGAAGGAGGAGAGAGAGGGAGGAAGGAAGGGAAGGAGGGAGGGAGGGAGAGAGGGAAGGAGGGAGGGAAGGAGGGAGGGAGGGAGGATGCAGAGGAGAGTTGACTGGCTACAGTCAACTCTGGGAGAAGACTAAGGACAAGATGGTCCCCAGGCCAGAGGGGCTGGGGAAGAAAACCACTCACAAAACTGGTGGTTCTGGCTTCGTATTCTAGACACAGGATGACTTGAACCAAAGAGGACAGAGAACCACATACAAAGTGGACAGTGATGAGGCGCTGGCCTGAACACAAGCATGAGGTGTTGACAGGGGCCTGGGCCGCCCAGGGCAGTGAGGATGGAAAGAAAGCATCAGCATGGAAGAAGGCTTAGTGGAAGAGTCTGGAAATCTCTTGGGCCCTGGCCTACTTCAGTAAATGCAGGAGAATTGGGTCACCTCCTTCATTCCCTGCTGTAGGCCTAGAACATCCCGGGCCCTGGCGGCAAGTACAATGAGTTCCCAAAGCCCACTGGCCGCAAGCAGGCTGCTCTCAAAGCATCTCTCAAAATCCAAAAATGTGACACCCTGACTCTTCACAGTGTCCCCAGGATTCCTTCCTCAGACCTCCTGCCACCTATTCCAAAGTGGCTACAACTAGACACTTGGCACCACCCAATCAGTCGGGTGCTGTGGGGAAGAGGAAGCCTTCACCCAAGCTATAGCTTGCTTCAGGTCATTTAAATGTAACTCTCCACAAGAAAGGACTCAGGTTCACCTCACAGTAGAACACATCTATCCAGCCTAGGTCCACAGACTTTCACAAGTGAACGGACCCAGAACGGACTCACTGCAATGGCTCAGAAACAGGGTTGGAGAGGTAGGAGGGGTGGGTGTGGACTTAACCAGAGGGTTAGTCAGTGGGGACAATGGGAGGTAGAAGCCAGCAATGAGAAGAACCAGGAATGATTGAGAAACAAGGCAAGAGGTGCACTGGTGGGTTTTCAGGGTGCCCCTACTGTAGACTGGAGGATGGAGTAGGCACATCTGGAATTAATTAAAACCCAAGCTGCTGGGCACACCTGTGAGGGATTTTTTTTTTCTTTATTAAATCATTCAAAGTGGGAGACCCACTTTTAATCCAGATCTTTTGAGGTGGGAAGATACACCTTTAATATGGATCATACCTCCTGCTGGCAGCCCATATAAAGGACTTGGAAGAAGGAAGCTTGGCCTCTTTGCCTGCTTACCCTCACTCTCACTGATAAGTCCATTCCTTCACTGGCATTAGAGCCTACTTCCTTGGATTCTAGCATATACTGAAGACCAGCTGAGACATCCAGCCTCGTGGACTGAACTAGTGGATTCTTAGACTTTCTGTTGCTAGATAGCCATTGTTGGACTAGCTGGACCACAGCCTGTAAGCCATTCTAATAAATACCTTTTAGATCTATAGGTAGGTAGGGAGGTATAGATGTAGTTAGAGATATAGGTGCATTCAATCAGTTCTGTTCCTCTAGAGAACCCTGACTAATACAAATGGTATCCAGCTCTGGGCTGCATCTCACCAAGGGAGTCTCCACAAGTGTGGTGCTGAACTTCCTGTCAGATCAGACTCAAATGGCAAACAGTGACTGATACCAGCTTACCTAGAAAAGAGCTTTCTCATTAAAAAAAAAAAAAAAAATGTGACTTAGGGACCACCCATCTCCCACATGCCTGTCCAAGCTCCCACTCTGCCAACGCCCACTAACAGCCACACACACACACACACACACACACACACACACACACACACACACACATCTGTCCAATATCCTACACTTAGCATACTCTGAAATAGCCCCATAGGCCTGCCATCCAATCTCCAACTACCTCAGGGGAGTCCTACTTGTGCTGAATTCAGACTTAAAACGCTCTTGATTTAATGTACACAGTCCCTGAAAATCAAATCTCTCTTCTTCCTTGAGATCTTGACTCCTAAGAAAACCTCCAAGCCTCAATCCCCTGGCTTCCCTGAGCCCAGACTTAGTTTTCACATGGCTTCCAAAAGATCTATTTAAAACAAACACCCCAATGTCCCGGAATGTATTCCATTTCTCAGACAGTTCTGTAGCCAATGTAGCATGAGATTCAAAAACATGACCTTTAGAAACAGTTAAAGCAGAACCTCAAACCCTAGTTCTACCACTCATTAGCTGGATGGCATTAGGCAAATCACCCAGTCTCTCTGACCATTGGGTTCTTCATTTGTAAAATAATAACAATGCCCTTTGCATGGACTGGTCCTAAAGACAGATTAGAAACTACATGGTGTGCATACTGCAAACGCTGGGTAGATGGAGGCTGTGTTTGTTAGTACTCCCTGACAGCCCAGAGCGAAAACTGAATGATGAGACAGGAATAGGGAAGAGAGGAGGGGAACTGGAAGACACAGAAGTGTTCCAGCTGGCTTCCTCCTCTGCCTCTTCACACAGGTTAGCATCTCTAGGGAGCACTGTGACAGCAGGTGTCAGCCAGTTGCTGCAAAGCCAGGAGATGCCACCTCATGAGGTCCCTTCCTGTATGACCTATCAACTTGTCACTGCCAGGGAGGCTCTTCTAAGAGATCCAGCCCTCCCCAGAGTTTTCCTTCAGAGTACGGATGTCAGGCAGCCACGCCCTCTTTTTGTGCAGTACCCCCAGCATCCACTGTAATACCTGAGGGCTGGAGAGATGATGTGCTTCCCTAACCAGTCTTGGGAGATTTATGAAAATGGCAGAATAAGAATGAACACAAACTAGTCAGGAGGTGGTGGTAAACACCTTTAATCCCAGCACTTGGGAGGCAGAGGCAGGCAGATCTCAAGTTCAAGGCCAGCCTAATCTACTGATTGAGTTCCAGGACAGGCAGGACTAAAAAAAGAAAAAAGAAAAAAGAAAAACCTAAGAAGGAGGAGGGGGAACACAAACAGAGAAAGTACTTAGACAGTGGTTAAGCTGCTCTGGCCATGACAATATGTGATGTTCTATCTCTGGATTAGGCGGCCACACAAGGTGGACAAAATAAAATTGGGAGAATTCTGGGTTCACCTTGATTTCCCCCCAGGCTCTTATTTCACTTTCAGTCTGAAATAAAAGGCCCAGAAAAGGAACTCCCAAGGTAGGGCACACACAGAGACAAAGCCTACAGCACCCAATCTCCTGGCCCCCAAGAGTCAGAAGGGTGCAGAGATCTGGGGTTTGCAAGGCCCTCTATAATGCTGTCTGCTCTGGGCAGGACCCTCACCCCTGGCTGGCTCTGGCCCTGGCCTTCAATGCACTGAGCCTGCATAAACAAACAAGGAATTACACTGACCCAGACTATGAGGAGACTGCATTTTTCTTTCTGAAAAAAAGTTGCAATTTGCCAAGAAAAACCATCTCTGATTCAGACAAGAAAAAAAAAAAAAGTCTCAAAATAAATCAGAGCTGGACACAGGCCGCTTCCTGGAGGAGGAGGAGGGCTGCTCGGGGTCAGCCCACTCTCCTACTTCCCGGCCTGGCAGGCAGGTGGCCAGCACCAGCCTTCAGCATGGCAGGTAGAGTGTGTGCAGGTAGAGAGGCTTCAGCTCCTGGACTTTGCTCCTGAAGATACTTCTCTCTGACAGGAGTCTCACTGCCCAGAGCCCAGCATCCCTCCTTGTCCTTCCTGCCCAGTTCCTCTACCATCCTCTCTTTCCTGCCCTGACTGCTCCACCCCTGTCTGTCCAGCCCCTGCTTCCTCCAGGACTCTCTCTTAGCTTCACTTTCATGACATAAGGGGACTCTGCTCCATTATCCCTGGCTGAGGTAGCTTGGAATCTCCCACTGACCCTTCAGTTCTGCCAAGTGCTCTGTTCAGATATGAGCAGGCATAGAAGAACGGGCCCTTTCCACCTCCCTTCAGAAAGCCAGACGAATGGCTGGAGGGTGACCCCATACCAGGCAAATCCTCCCCTTTTCTGAGGGCTTTCCATCCCACATCCCTATCCTGCTAACCCCTACACTCTGAAGCAATGGGAAAGTCCTTCTGTCTAGCATCAGGGGGGTCCAGCATGGACACACAGACAATACTCAGAAGGAGATGCTCCCAAAAACCAACCCTGTTCCCCCAAAGGCTCCAGGATAAAGCAGAAACACCAGAAGTCAGTCTGGGATAGACAAAGAAAGGATTCCATCTAAAGCTCTGGTGTGTGGTCTTCTGTGTTAAGCCCAAGTAAGCTCTCACACCTGTAAAATGAGTGTAATAGAAGAACTGCCCCACAAGGATGCTCTGAACAAAGTGAAGTCCAAGTAAAGACACACAGTTTAGAATTATGCTTGCCATAGATTAGGTTCTCGGAATGTTGGTCACTGTCATCGCTGTAATCATTCCACATTCATGTTCTTGAAGCAGTCTAGAAACAGTCCTGGGTTATTAACCGAGTATTATGGAGGTGACTTCATTATAGTCACCATGTGAACTCGAAGGGATGTCCAAGCATTTGACATTAAGACATGACATCATCTACAAATGTGTTGGGCTGCATTCAAAGCTATCCTGGGAATCACACCACATGGCAGGCCATAGACTGAATACACCTGAAAAGAATTCTAGAACACAGCTTTCAATGAAGGCATACAATTCCAACACACTTCCCACCATTCTGCATTCAAGTCTAGATTTTCATTGCCTAGATTGCCATCCTGGTCCAGGGGAGAGGACAGTGACAAAGGCAGGCACAGGCCCATGTGAAGACAGATTACATGGGGAAAAAGAGCAAACTGACAGATATGGCCATGCACAGGGCAGAACTGGGGTTCACCCGTGAGCTATAGCAATAATTAACCTGAAAAAAAAAATGTCCTCTGAAGCAATAGTGGCACAAACATTATGGGAGTAACCAGCCACTTTCTGAATGGATTTAAGACCCAGTCCACAAGACAGAACTCATGCCTGGTACCATTAACAAGGCCAAGAACCCAAGGGATATGTAGGTCATAAGCCCTAGAAGAGACCCAATACTAATCTGCTAAATGAACACAGTATTAAACTGACTCCTAAAGACATATTGTTATAACCACAGAATAGTGCATCTCTCAACCCTTATCAGTGAAGATTCTTTTTGCAGTACATGGCAAATAACAGAGACTCACAACCAGTCAAGGTACAGAAAATAAGAAATTTCAGAGTGGTCATCCCTATCACACCTCTTGCTCCCAAAGCTCAGGGGTCATCACAAAAGAGCAGACAGAAAGCTGGTAAGAGTTAGAGGCAGTAGCTAAACCAAACAAAGCAAAACTGTTTTCAGGATGTAGCAGGGCAGTTGCCCATGTGAATACAGTGTAACAGCTTGCACAAGATTGCGAAAGATCAAGCCAGACAAAATCCTAGTGTGGACACAGCCAGGAAATCCCACCTCTATCTGAAGAACCATTGATAATTGATGGCTACTGGGAAGGAAAGAGTCTGTTTTCTTCAAGGAATCGATCCCTGAGAGCCTACCTGTGCTCATGTACATACTTTTTTTAGACAAAGGACTAAATAGAATCCACAGGTTTAAAAACAGAGAATACATAAGATTGGTGAGGATAATGTGGGGTTGGGGGGATTACAGGAGAAGGAATTGGACAAGTGGACTTGAACAAAACATATTATATTCATGAAGGAAAATCCCAATAAAATTTGAAAAAAAAAAAAAAAAGAGGAGGTTGGGATTTGGTTGTCTCTGAACAGAAGAGCATTTGATCCTCCCACTATGGAGACCCAAGGCCAAGAGAGAAAGAATCTAGTCTCTCCCACAGCAGCTGGGCCCCTTGAGCCCTACTTTCCACCCTCCCTTCCCAAGAATCTAAGCCCTGGTAGTCCCAAAAGTCTGTGCTGACCTCAGCCTGACCTGAAGCTCTGGACCAGGCCACTTTGGCCCCCACCACACAACCAATTGCATAGGACCAACACAGCTGGTCCCAAAGTATGATGCACTCTGAATAAGCATCTTCCTGGCTCCCCTTCTCCCCAGACACAATCCAGAGTTGTGGACAGGGGGCTTTCCTCCTCCTCATCATCCCATCAAGAAAAGCCTTTTCCCCTTTGTCCAGTTGTCGTCAGGACATGGCTCAGTGACGCTTGTTCCTGGACACACAGCTCCACAACCATCAGAGTTGTGGTTATACCAAGTCTGAAGTTAGCTGTCTTTACCGCCAGCTCCTTGGATCTGATCCAGAGAGCTCTTAAGAGGGTTGAAGCATGTCCTGGGGATGGGGGTCTGGAAGAAGAAGCCAGGAGACTGTACTGTGTATGCTTAACATTTCCCAGAGTTCTCTATCTTTCCCGATGCTCTGCTGAGGTACAAGCAGGAAACTAGGCTTCATTTCCTGCTCTGCTAGTTTTGATAAGAAGGGAGTTGAGAAAGGAACCCCTCTAACCCAGGGTTAACCTTCTGGAGGGAGGTTTGTTGACCTTGACTGGGCCCCTCTAGATTCCATAGAGCTGTCAATTCTCATGGCTCTGCCTCCATTTGCTTCTCCTAGGGAGCAAGTATTTAGCCAACAAATTCTTGAGCCTACTATGTGCTCACCATTGTGCTTAATGAGCAAGAAACACTAAGCCCCCCACTCTCAATTTATATGTTAGTGAGTCAGGACAGACTGATAACTACACCAATCAGTGGACAGCACTGTTTCAGACAGGAACTGTGTTCTGAAGAAAATAAGACAGGCGACAGAACAATCAATGACTGGTTCGTGTGTCTGAGGAAAGACTTACAGGACAGAGAACATTTAAATACATGAATGTCAACTTAATGTGCTACACATAAACTGGGAGGATCATGGTTCTGGGCTCTGATGAGATCTAGTCTACAACAATAGCTCAGAGAGTCACTAAAGAGAATATGTTCACTGTCTCCCAGGAAAAATATGAGTAAGGGCCGGTACCTGCTTTCACTTGAGATGCTGCAGTGTACACAGATTTCAAACCAACTCCATGGGAGCAGGGGTCACGGGTATTAATGCTAATAGGATGATTTATGACAGATGATTCTATTAATTTAATATTAGGCAATCTTCTTCCACTGTACGTTATCCAAATTTACTTTTGAGTAATTGCATAATTAAAATTAAGTTTTGAAGCCTGACAGATTTCCACTGCTGTTGTTAGAGCCAAAAAAATAAATGAAGCAGGGTCCTTGTAGGTCCACCCTATTCCCGCTACAGCTTCAAGCCATTCAAAGCTGAGGCCCAGCTTCCCATTCACAAGCCCAGTGACTGCTGGGCTTGGCTCAAGTGTCTCCCAGCTCCTCTGCATATTCATGAAATGCAAGTCCTCATAATATTATATGTGCCTGATACCTTCTAGGTCTTGGTAAATACTAGGATGGAAGTAATCATTGCCATTGTTTAAATAAAAAAAAAATTATCATTATTTAAAGTACAAAAAGGAAAAGGTTCAAGGTGCATGTGGGAAGTACAGCAGCTGGCCTCCTGGCTGGACAAGACTCAGGGCAGGAGAAGTGTAACAGAGCCGGAGGGAAGGGCTGTGAGAGCTGACCAGGAACCCAGGCTTCCTTCTCCATCGCTGGTGAAACACCTGGGCTTCTGAGTACCTCTCCATTCCAGACTATGAAATTGTAGACTCCTAGCACTTCCATGATCTACCTAGCTGCGTAAGATAGCAACAGAATTTCCCAGGGGGCAGTCTCGGCCTGGGGAGAAGACTCTACCCTTTTCTATAATCCTAACCCTGATTCTACATTCCTCCACCCCTGCCGTAGGTGTGTGTACAGTCCAAGATGACAGCAACACTGCACTGATTTAACTGGCAGAAGCAAGAACCAAATCCTGGACCACTGTCTTAGTGTTACTATTGCTGAGATGAAACACCATGACCAAAAGGCTGGTGGGGGGGGATTTATTTGGCTTACACTGCCATGTCACTATTTATCATCGAATGAAGTCAGGACAGGAACTCAAGCAGGGCAGGAACCTGGACCTCACTGATCACTAATTTTAAAAATGCCTTTCAGGCTTGCTTACAGCCTGGTCTTATGGAGGCATTTTCTTGAGGGTCCCTCCTCTCAGATGACTTTAACTTTGTCAAATTGACATCCAACATAACCACCTACTCAGTTATCCACAGAAAAAGAAATGGGAGTCTCCTGGGCCGGCACCCTTTTCCCGCCTGCGCTATGTGCCCCAAGAATTACCAGAAACCCCTCATGACGCTGTCATCCAGAAAGGACAAAGAAGGTGTGCTTCCCCAGTGAAGCAACCAATGGCTAGCTGCCCAGCATGAAAGTGTTACCCCTTGGGAGCATGAAACAGCAGCAAATTCCCTTGCTGGGCACTGCTCATGGTGGGGAGAGGGGCTCCCTGACCAGCCAGCCTAGAGTACTGACTGGTCTCAGTGAGAGACCCATTCTCAAAAAACAAGGCAGATAGCATCTGAGGAGTGACACCTGAGGCTAACCTGTGGATTTCACTTTCATTTCCACACCATACCAGTGTACACCCACATGAACACATGCGCGCACGCGCACACACACACACACACACACACACACACAACGAGATAAAGTCAAGCAATTTAAATACCATGTGTATCTGACCTGCAAACTGAGGCTTCTTTCAAATTAGTCTAGGAAAGAGCTTTCCTAGTATATAAAGGGGTGGAAAACCACTGTCCCACTGCAAGGCAAATCAGCTAAGCAAGTGTGAGACATGAGAATTCATCCTTTCATCATGCTGCAAGCAGGTCAGAATCATGGGCCTTGTTCTAGATTCACACTCGTTACTCCAGGAAGCACGTATTCGACAGAGGCACAGCCAGGAAGTGGACGTGTGTGCCATCGCTCAGGTGGTGAGAGCTGAGGTGGCAAAGCATCCCCAACAAAGAAGCTCTTAGCTGCGACACTTCTTATCTACAGGTTGGCCAGGCATGGTCTCTGAGAAGCAGCATTTGAACAAAAGCCTTCAAGGAGGGCACAAGCACAAAAATATCCCATGTGGAGTGAACAGTAAGGGCGAAGACCCCCAAGGGGGAGTGTGCAATGAAATCTCAGGGAACAGCAAGGCAGTCTGTACAAGAGAAGCATCGGGTAAGATGCCTGAGCTAGCAGAGTGGAGAGAGTGGATGCTCCCCCCCCCACACACACACCCCGGAATGGTGCGGCAGAGGAGCACAGAGCCTCTCCATGTTATGAATGGCATGCTCAGAGTGCAGGGGCGAAGGCTGAAGAGAGGAAGTCATTGTGGCTTGGATTTCAGAAATCCTGATAAAAGATTGGTTCGGGAATATAGCAGCAAGAAGCAGTAAGCTGTGGTGACATGCTGGGTCGTCCTAAAGTGGAGTCATTAGAAGGAACCGATGGATACATTTGGAAAATGGGAGATGGAGATGAGTCAAGGACGACTCTACAGCCCAGGAATGGCCACCTCAAAATACAGCAATTGGGACTTCAAATTGAGGGCACTTGAAGAATGGCTGGTGCAAGGAGGGGCTGTCTCTGAGTTCCATTATCTCGTAAAAGGAGCTCGATTTTCAACAGTTCTTTCCCCTCTCCATCTCTCTGACTAAAAAGGATTAAACTCTCATCAGGGTAGAGTTTAATGGATGCCACAACCAGACAGACTTTGCCACAGGGTGCCATTCACCCCTCCCAGGAATCACCCATGTCACCAATGTCTCTGCTCCCCAAGGAAGAATCATGCATTTCTAGACCACCTGGTACTGCATGCTACTACATGACCGGTTTCTTTTCTATCATGTCTCTGTAAACACAATAAAATCGCATATGGTTTCTTCTATCACAGACTCGCCCTACCAGGGCAACTAGAACATCTTCCCACCCTACAGTTGTGGCAGTGTGTGGCTGGGGCTGGGAGGGAATCTTATCACTCTCTTCCCTCTGAGACTCTCAGTCACCTGGATCTCCACCACACATCCCATCAGGTAAGGATGCTAATAGTCTCTCCTCGTCTCCCTCCCTTACAAATTTAGATTAGCAGAAAAAAAAGCATTTGTGTGAGTTCAACTCCTGGTGTAGGCACTTCAGGGTTTCAAGCATGTGAGTATTCTAATTTTCTTTTCCTCCCACAGATAACCCTACTTTTCCTGCAACTGTGATCCATATCCATGTGTCATGGACAAATGAAAGCAGGAACGCAGGCACCTGTCACTCAGGTCCACTGCACAGGCCACTGAGTTCATGGTCCTCACCTGACCGATGTCTTGCAAATTGTGTGGTAGTTCCCTGTGGAGGTCTGAATGGGAATGGCCTCCATGGGCTCATAAGTTTGACTACATGATCGACAGCTGATAGAACACTCTGGCAAATATTAGAAGGTGTGGCCTTGTGGGAGGAGGTGTGTCACTGGAGGTGGGCTTTGAGGTTTCAAAAGCTCAAGCCATTGCCAGTGTGTTCTCTGCCTCCGACTTGTGAATGTGAGCTCTCAGCTACTGCTCCAGCACCATGTCTGTCTGCCGCCATGCTCCCCGCCAAGACGGTCATGTACTCTAACCCTTCGAAATAGCAAGCCCCCAATAAACCCTTCCTTCTACAAGTTGTGTTGGTCATGGTGTTTTGTCACAGTAATAAAAAAGTAAGGAAGACAGTCCCAACAGGCAGAAACTGGATGGAGTTCTCTTTTTGTCCTGCTTTACATTCTGAGAACTTGGCTATTTGACAAGTGAGGTCACTCGTTATGGTCTCTGCCAGCTAAAGACACAAGTCCACTGCCTCAGTGGTTAGTCAAATAGGAAAGGGACCCAGGGTATAAGGTGACATGCAGCATTCTCTTTCACCATCATGCCAGCTCTCAGGGTGGCTGGTCTTCCTACAAAGTCTACAGGGCCCTTTATCTCCTATCTGTGTTGCATGGTTATTGATGGGACTCTCCTATTTCAATATCACCTGCCTAACGTGACAGATCAATGGGTGTGTGACTAGTACTGTTCCACGTTCTAGGAGTGGCCTAAGTCAGTTTCCATAAGCAGGCTTGTTAGCTGCCAGTGGTGGTGAAGGCCTTTACCTTCTTAATCTATCTACACTTTGGAACATAGGGCTGTATCATCTGCATCCTCTTTGGGAAATGCACTTTACAGCCATTATATTCTAAACCTGGGGAGTTCCTCCTAGTGGTTCTATGAAAAGGCTTATTATTTTGAGTCACTTCTAAAATAAATAAGTTCAGTGCATTTTAGAACAAGTTTTGGAGAGATCTTATTAGCGCCTGTGGGAAGATCACATTGAAAAGGGGGTCACAAATGAAAGATGAGCTCTGGTCTTAGAGATTCCCTTAGCAATAGTAAAAAGAAACCTGATTTCGAGCTAAGTTTAAAATCCTTCAAACCCATTCTCTGCCCTCTTTCGTTCTCTATCATTGACCCCATAGTACTCTCAGATCCCCTGGGTTCCCCTCTGAATTCAAATCAGTGCTCTGAGTAAATCATTTGTAAGGATGATCTTGGTTTACGAGTACCCAGCCCTTAGTGACCCATCCCCTAACAAATAGCTACTGGTTCCATTTGGGACTTATTAGTCCTGACACACACATACCCCCTTGCTGGGGACCTTGACTTTCTGCTTATCAGGGCTCAGGAGTGTTATTGAGTCTCTGTGTATAGGTAACCAATCAAAAGACTGTGGGCCCCAGGCCGGATGGAAATCTGAGTTGCACTCTATTTGTGGCTAATACAAAAGTAAATAAGGCTCTCCCAGGGACAGTGTCTACTTCTCTGGCTGACTCTGGGAATGCTTGGACAGTGTGCATCTTTCTGCTCCCCAGTTGGCGGTGCCTCATGCACCTGCGGTTAAAGCCATAAAAGGCTTACTCCTTTGAGTCCTTGGTCATTGGGCTAAGAACTTGTCATTCCAAGCATGAAGGGGGCTTCTATAAGAAGCCTTGTCTCTTGACTGGAAGTAGAACTATGCACACAGAAAGAACAAAGGTCATTTATGAGAACATTCTGGGAAAGATAAACAGCTAGAACTCTAGAATAGAGAAATATTTTGATTTCCATCTTAGTTGGAAATGTGCACCCAAATATTAAAGAACAAAGTAAAGATTGCACAAAAGAATCTGATCTTTGATATCATTTTGGACTGCAAGAAAAATTTTTGGAGAATTAAAAATAACTGTTCTTGTCTCACCAATTACGTCTTTAAAGGAATGTGCTTCTAGAAGCAACTAAAGTCAGACTCCAACCTCATCTACTCATATTAAAGGCTTGCTGAAATTGAAAAAAAAGAAGAAGAAGAAGGAAGGAAAGGAAGGAATCCAAACCATTGGAAACAAAATAAGAAAAATGTAAATAATAAACATCTTAGACATCTACTAGGCAACACTGTCTCAAAACTCCTTATCAAAACCTGCATTTTTTTCTCTATGCCCATGAAATTTCGAATGTATATCCTATCTTACCTAAAAATATGTCCCATTTATAACCTTCAAGGAGATAATTCTAAAAGAGAGGCAAGAAAGAGGAAGATCAGACTATTTGTAAAATAACAAATGAAAACCCTGATAGGCTCAGTACTAGTAAAGACCTTTAGCCAAGCTCTATTTGTGTCATTTGCAAAGCCAGAAATTGGATCCAACTATTCTTATAAATGGATGTTTTATACTGTACTTGTTTCATGGCTAAAACTTTAAAAGGAAAGCTATAGATCTTATGCCTATTGGTGCATGTATGTTTATATCTGCGTGTGGATATCTAGATATGTATGTTATTTAATTCAAATCCACTTAAAAATAATATGCATAGAACTGTTAGAATAGAGGAACTAACTCCAATGACTTGGGACAATCAGGATAGTTCACTATTGTTGGTGTCCCTGGGTTGTAAGATAAATACCTGTATGCTTACCTGCCAGGCCCTTGCCCAGGGAATGAGCTTCGAAAGTCACTAATGAGAAAATAGCATTCATAAGTAACCCAAGCACATTGTTAAAAACAAATAAATCAAATAAGATGTAAGTGGGATAAAAGTTTTCAGATGAATGACTCTATGATAATTATGTCTTATGTTTACTGAAATTTTTGCCAAATCTCTTTGGCAACCACACCCTTGAAGTTTTGTTAAGTTCAATTAATTGAGAGATATCCATCAGATATTGACATCATTTCCGAATATGATGAAATTCTTAAACATTAATTGCTAAACAAAGGGCTTCATTTTTCTACTTTTGGCTTATTGGAAAGGAACTATAAATATCTGAATCATCAATAAAGAAAAACTGTCCTATGGTGAAGCATGTATCTCTAGAAATTATGAAATATATATTCATAAGATGCTAGTGTATGGCATCTTCTGTTACCTATTTTCACTGAGCATTAGGGTTACTAAGACTTAACATATAGTATATAATTAAAACTATTAGAATTTAGTGTTCTCTATAAAATGAAAAATCTTATAGACATCACAATTTTTTTCTTTTTCTTTCTCTTTTACCTTTGAGTGATCTGCATAAAATTTTTATGTGTCTCTCATCAAAATAACTTTCCAGCAGGTATGGTAGCCCATATCTACAACCCCAGCACTTCAGAAGCTCAGTCAGGAGGGTTCCCATAAGTTTGAGGCCAGCCTGGGCTACATAGTGAGTTCTAAACTAGCATGGGCTACACTGTGACACTATCTCAATTATGTTGATGGTGGTGGAGTGGGAGGGATGGTTGTTGATGTATGGTGGTGGTGGTGATACTGCTGCTGATGGTAGTAGTGGTAGATAACGTTATTGGTGGTAGTGGTGGTAGTGATTTTCTGTGATTCATGATACATTTTATCAAGTCTTCATTTCTGTCGACAGACTAAGGCTTTCTCCAATAACTATTCAATTCTATACTTGACCTTGAAATCCAAAATGACAATTAAGTCACTCTAATTAAATTAAAGATGGAGTGACCTCTGGTTTTAAAAACCTTTTTGACATTTCAAACCACTTTCCCCAAATCAAATTTTAAGTTAAGTTCTCTCTTGACCTTGAACTAACTTGGGACTCTCCTGGGAAGCTCAAATAGCCCATCTCATCCTGTAAGAGTGAAGAAATTATATGAGAAGCCATGTTATAAAAAAAAAAAGTGCTACTCCTTAACTTATGTTTTTGGATATGTTGTTCATAGGATAACAAAAATCTTCAAATCTTGACCTGAAAGTCCCAGAGATCTAACGATTTAGATACATTAAAAGGTTGTGGGACAAAAAGCCAAACAACCCTGTGGATGAAGAGTCGCAATGAACTCTCGTGAGATCTTTAACCATGGCCTTTCTGGGAGCTTTTCATTCAGGTGTGGTTTCGAATCCCTTCTGATGGCATTTGCAATTCTTCAGAAACAGCCACAGAAAATACTCTGACAAGGACCTTGGAATGTCAGGTTCCGGTTGCTTTAAGATCACACCATTGAGCTGAGTAAGAATTTCCAAAACTTTAACAGAAAGCAACTCACAAAATCAACTCAACATCAAGCAGAACAAGAATTATATAGAACTCAACGGGCAAAGGGTTCTGAATTTTTGTGAGACTTTTTCTTGAAATGCTGATGGTTCTTCCTGCTTTGTTTCTCAGGCTGTAAAGAAACATTTCCCTTTTAGGCTGCAGCAACATGAAGGATGCCTTTGTAAGCAGAGCTGAGACATTTGATTTCCCTCCTTATCTTTTCTCTCCAGGACTGTGGGGCCATCAGACTGAGCCCTTGTTTTTACAGCAATATATTTATTTATATGAATTCAATATGAGTCTGCTGTCCTAACTAACACACAACTGGAAACACTAGCTATATAAGTGAGGCTTTGACTAGAATGTCATTTTCTGATATAGAAGACAGTTATAAGGAACTACTCCAGACGAGTTTATGCCCTTCTGATTCCTTAAGTACCCAAAATGTATGGTGCCTTAACAAGTGGGTAAAGAATGTTTGGTACTTCCTAGCATGTCCAGGAACCTCAGATATTAGGGAAAACCTCAAGAAGAGAGCCACTCCTCCAAATCTATAGTTGTATAGGCAAAAATTGAGGAATCTTAGACTTGGCTTCCTAGACTCTGTGGGGTTTAAAAGCACAATCTATAATCTTCAATTAAAAATAGCAACAGGATTCAGGAGAGACTTGGTGAATAAAGTGCTTGCCATACAAGCATGAGGAACAAATTTCATAATTTTCATAAAGCTATACATGCACACATATGTAATCTCAAAATTCCCACAATAAGATGGGAGACAGACAGGAAAATCCCTCTTTGGCCAGATTACCTAGTATACATAGCGTTGAACAAGAGACTTTGTCTCAGACGGAGTAGAAAGCAAGGATGGACACCTGAAGTCATCCTCTGACTTCCATGCATATACCATGGCATATCTTCACTCACACACACACGCACACACACACACACACACACACACACACACACACACACACACACACACTTTTTTTAAAAAAAATTGTGGCAAAAGAGTCCATGCAGCCAATTATCCCTGCTGATGACCAGGCTGCTCAGACAGTCATGAGGAAAATCTTTCCAATTGTTCCTGCCTTCCCTTATTCCAGTTGAAGATGCTTGGAGCCCAGCACCTAGAAATCCCTCAGCTGGCTGCCCTACAGACTGAGAAAGTACAGACTGCTCCAAACATTAACCTTTGTCTCCATAGAAATGCCTCTACGTAAACAGTTTGCTTGTACCATAGAGAATTCTCCGGCTGGGAACCCACCTGCATCACCACTTCCTGAAGTGGGCCCAGCTGTGCAGTTGGGCTGGTCCATCCCCATCCCCACTCAGCTTCCAAACTGGTTTCTCTCCACAGACCCCATCTTGACCTTTAATGTGCAGAACTTCCGGAGAGTTTCAAATGTAAGAAATAAAGGAGTTTAGGAAATGTCACCCCAAAATATATTGCTTGAGACTTCAAACTTAGGGCAGTTCGGGAACAGTCAGTGCAGGAGGGGGCTTTCCATGAACTTCTTTTTATATCTTTCTGACCTGGAACTCACTCTGCCTCTGCCTCCCCAGAGTGGAGATTAAAGGCGTGAGCCACCACGGCCCACTGAAGTTCTCTTCTCTCCAGACAGAACCTCCAAAGGCGGCTCAGTTGTCATGAATTCTGCCATCACCAGGGAAGATGAAACAAACAAGAAAAGATAGGCCAGACAAATATTGCACCCAGATCTACCACCGCCCATCACCTATTCTCTTGCATGCCCATTCATCTTCCCCCAAAGTCACTTACTCTGCCATAAGCTGCCTACACACTGCACTGACAGTAAACAAGCTTCTATATCACCTAGTATTTATTTCCTGCAATGTAGCTCATAAGTGTAATAAATCCAGACATTGTTTTCTCCTAACAATCTGCCTACAGTCTGTTTAATTTTGAACCCGTTAAGGATGGAGGAAATGTTCTCTCTCCTCTACAGCTCCAAAGGCTTTACCACCATTGTAAAGACAAAGCTGTCAATTCAGAGTTAGGAGAGACAAAATAAGTCTGGTGTGGTTGGTGGAAAAGATGTGGAGATTTTAGCTTTGTTTTAAGCTTTGGGTGCTATTAAAAACCCATACAGAGAGCTGAGTAAGAAGTTAAATATGAGCCATGCAGCATTGGCACAGGCCTTTAATTTCTATAGAAGGAAACTTTTCTCCATGTGCCCCAGTCCCACTTAGACCAGCTTTGCTCTGCCCACTGGGTCCCCACAGCCACTTATAAGACAACAACTCAAAGACTTAATATATATTTACAATTGTTTGGCCAATGGCTTAGGCTTATTACTGCCCCCCTCTCATAAACTAGGGGCCCCACGTTTAGAACTAAATCAAATCTGCAGGTATTTCTGCCATTGTATCAAGCAAGAGTGCTTTGTTTAAAAGGATTCTACCATAGCAGGGTTTCCTATTGACACTTACCCTCCAAGGCTGGCCAGTGTAGGGAAAGAAAATACAAAACAGCTAATCCATCTAAATCTCAGATAGCAAACTGATAATAAGTATGTCCCATGAACAATCTAGAATGTGCTTACACTTCAAAAAGTTCAATATTCATCTGAATCTCAAATTTTACTAGGTGTACTATATTTTATCTAGCAACTCTAACATAAGGATCTCAAAGCACTCACATTTTGCTTTGTTTGGTCTTCCAGTGAGGCTTTCAAGAATATACAATATACATGTATACAGGCATAGAACATGGCTCCTACAACACCAGGTTCCTACAATATCACCATGCTAAACCTACACACTCACCATGTCAGAGTTTGGGGATGGCACAGAGCCCTATGTCCCCACACTACTTGGCCTTAGACTTTCATCCAGTTCGTTCTCAATTCTTTCTTAGTCATCAGACTGCCCCTAATCCGTGTCTCCACATGCCAGCTTTTAATCATCCCACCTCCAACTTTTTAATTTGATGCTTCCAGTTTTCAAACTAACTTAAAGATGTACACTTCTTCAAACCCAGTTTCCACTGGAATTAAAAGGCCTGAATATTTCCTAACGAAGTAAGGAGAGCCCTAGAAATTTTCCCCAAGCAGAAAGCAATCAGATGTACTGGATATTAATATAAACCACAGCCAGGGCAGGATCACAGTGGGGAAAGTGAAGGGAGCTTGGAAGACAACTCGGTCAGTAAAGTGTTCGCCTTGCAAACACAAGGACCTGCGTTCAATCCCTGTGGCTCACAAATGAAAGATTAAAAAAAGAAGGTTAGGTGTGGTGATGCCTGTTTATAATCCCAGTGCTGGGAAGGTAGAGGGATCCCCCTGGCAAGCCAGGTGGGCCTGATTGGTAAGTTCCAAACCAAGGATGACCCTGTCTCAAAAAGAAAAAAAAATGGATGATACTTGAGGAATAACCCCTCCACATGTACACATCCATGTACACCTGCTGAGAGAGAGAGTGTGTGTGTGTACACCCACACAAAACATACAAGGAGGGAAGTAATTCTCTCCTACCATAAGGGGGAAAAATGGGAAGAGCCTCTTCTGTCTGGAAAGTAATGAGTGAGTATGTGTGTGTGTGTGTGTGTGTGTGTGTGTGAGAGAGAGAGAGAGAGAGAGAGAGAGAGAGAGAGAGAGAGAGAGAGAGAGAGAGAGGAGAAACTGGGTCCCTGATGATTTTGTGGAGCCACCTTGCCAGCCCTGAGCTGTCCACATCTGGAATTCCTTTATGTGAATTATGTATAATTATGCCTCCTCCATGGTTGGGATCTGTTAATGGCAGCCAGACACCATTCCTAAATGCCACAGGCTCAGGGTATATTAAAATATAAAGAAACACCACAACAAGGAAACCAAAATTGTGGTAAATTTTAAATACACAGACTTGACAGATAAATGTTTTTTCCATACACAAAAATACAGCTCAATATAATCTGGCTGGCTGTGTCTTTCAGTCCTGAAAATGGTGACTGCATACGTGGACCTCACTTGGAAACATCAAAAACATTTAACTAGAAATCCACGTTAAAACCACAGTGAGATGCATACACCTATCTTGAACCCTGAAAATAAACATAAATGAAAATGTTAAGCAATGATAACAAATATACCTCAAGGTTCCTCTTGCTTTTTCATTTTTATCCTTCCCTCTACATTTTGATATTGTCGCTTAAAGCTACATACATGATGGTAAGGGACCAAAAATGGTAACAAGTTTGGCAGTTCCCCATAAAGTTAGACCAACACTGGTCATGTGGTCCAGCAATCTCAATCAAGATGTTGATACAAGAGAAATGAAACTTATCTTCATATAAGAACCTGTACATTGGGGGCTGGGGAGACAGTTCAGTCAGTAAAATGCTTGCCACACAAGCATGAAGACCTAAATTCAGATCCCCAACACTCACGTAAAAAAAACTAGGCACCTGTAATTCCTGGGTTGAGGAGACAGAGGGTCTCTGGGGCTTGCTGCCCAACCAGTCTAGTTGAATTGATAAGCTCCTGGTTCAGTGAAAGATCCTGTCTCAAAAAACAAAATAAATAAATAAATAAGGGAGATTCAGTGGTTAAAGCAGTCACTTTACAAGCAAGATGACCAGAATTCAGACCCCCTCCCCACCCCCCAGAATCCACAGAAATGCCAGCAGCTCACCTGCTACCTGCTACATTGGAAGGTGGAGATGGGATCCTCAGAGTAAGCTAGTTAACAAGACACTAGGCATATGGGTTTGATTGAGGCACCCTGCCTTAATAAGTAAGATAGAAGAGACATGGAGGAGGATTTCTGATATCAACCATGGGCCTCCACACACTCGCATGCACACATATGCATGTGTACCCCCAAAACATGCCCTGAGAACATCCATACACACATGTGCACACACGCAAAGAGAGAGAAGCCTATGCATGGATGTTGCTAATAGCTTTACTCAGAATCATCAAAAGCTGGAAATGAACTGAACAACTTTCAACTGATAGATAGGTAAGACAAATCGTAACAAATAATACCACAAACCTCTACCCAGTAAGAGAAAGGAGTGAGTTAATGGGCTGGGGATACAGCTCGGTGGAGAAATACTTGTCTGGCATACGTAAGACCCTGGTCTCAGGCCCCAGTGGCGAAAAGGGTGGCGGCAAATCTGACTATGCAATGGCATGGGCAGCCTTCAAATGTACTCTGGAGCATTGAAGAAGCCAAACTCCAAAGACAACCTAATCCCACTCACAGGACAGACATCCTTATAGGAAAGGCAAAACTGTACAGACAGGAGACAGACTGCTGGCCATCAGGTGTTAGGTGAGGCAGGTTAATTAAAAGGAGCAGCAACAGGACAGCTGGGGTGGGCAACAGCCACAGAAGTGTTCTGAATCTACCACAACCTTCTGCATTTGTTAAAATCCACAACCTAGGTCAGGGGGATAGCTCTGTGGTAAAGCACTTCCCAGGCTTGCGCCAGGCTCTGTGTTCAACATCCAGCACCACAAAAGCAAACGACAAAAAACAGAAACCGCCACAGACCTTTCCACCAGAAAGTCTGCCTCATTGCTATAAGAAAGTTTCCATATTTTAAAAGAATGGCCCTTTGAAAAGCAGGCCAGATGGCTTTCTAGGCAATCCACCTTGAGCCCACTCTCGGCATCTATTCCCAGGCATGGCCCATGGCCCTCCACAGCTGAATGCAGTGGCAGGCAGAGAGGAGTCTCCGTCCAAATCCTGGATACATTTTAACACCAGCCACTCTTGGCACTCCCGAAACCCAGAACAATAACTATATTGTATGCTGCTCCATACTGGTCACTGCATAAACATTAGCAACAAGTTCCATGGTGACTCCCCGCTACCGGCCTTTGCAGCTGCCCAGCTCCCAGGACTTGAAGATCTGCCCGGGGTAAAATGCAGTCTGGATACTGTTCAATGTGTCAGTCTTAAATCTATAGCTCATAACAGTCTCCATCCTTGGAAACTCCCTGGCAATAATATAATCAACAGACCCATGCCGACCAAGTCCCCAGTTTCAGGCTTCCTAATAGCTCTCCTTGAGGACCTCGGGGAACAATGTACCCTAAAGTTTTCAATGTCCAAGGTTAATCCCTGCAAGTCAGCCCATGGAAAAATCTGTCTGCGCAGGAGAGATTCGGACCAGGGACACATTTGCCCTGACACCTCTGCATAAACACAATCTGTGTCCCTTGACCTGACACAACTGCTAAGTCTGGTTTATTAAAAATCCAATAAAGAGCATCTTTGTAACACAGGAACAAGCTGAGTGGCCTGATGCCACAGAAATGGCCTGCCCAGGTCAGGGGATGGGGTTCAAAGGTGTGAATGCTATGCTAGCAAGGACTCAACCTGGTCTCCGCATGCTCCTTTGAGCAATAAACAGCTAAGGCAGGCCAGTCCTAGGAGCGGGGCCCATAAACCTGTGCCCTCTCATCCCCTGTCCCCACTCATGCCCCCTGCAATCCTTTAGGGCTCAACAATTGATAAACAACTAATTACGTGGCCTGCCAATGACAAGAGAGTTTTCTTGTGTTTTAATTGTTCCTACCTTCCAGAGTTAGCCTGAAAAACTTTACAGAACATAAATTAAAATCCAAGATTGTTTTCCAATGCAAAATAGCTCTTCACAAAAGTAAATAAATAAATAACATGACAGCATCCAACTAAAGATACAGTCACAGTTCTGCAAAACCTTTGCATAGTTCCCACCAGAAACTACACTCGCAGCTGAAGGTACCTCCCTCCTCAGCCAGACTTTCCCCCACAAAAACACTTCATAAGAAGCACTGTGTGTATCAGCCTGTGAAGTCACAGGGAAGGCCACTGGTAGCCTTAGAGGAAGTCACCATACAGGGAAGAGTTCAACCAATCCCTGCTGCGGTGTGTACCACAGACTCAGATCGTAAGGCAACATTTCACACACCAGGGTAAAAGCCTATCAGAGAGTACGCATGTGCAGTGAGCCAGGCCCACAGGAGAGGCCTTATGATTGATGAAGGCTGCTTGATGCTATTACCGACAGATAACTGCTGACTCACACAAGACTGAAACCAGGGGGACAGACACTAAGGCAACTCACTATCTTCTGAGTTCTTTTGATGCAGTTGAAAATACAGGCTCCCGCAACCCACTCTAAGGAATCCACCCTTAGCCTGACGTGGTAATGCGACAAATATATAGGGAACAAGAATTCATCACCATAGAGAATTCAGATGAAAATTAAGTACCGGGGGGGGGCATCATTGGTAAAGTTCTTGCCTAACATCTGTGAGGCTCTGGGTTCAATCCCCAGTAGTGAAAACTGAAGGAAAAGAGAGGAGGAAGGAGGGAGAGGGGAAAGGAGAGGGAGGAGGGAGGGAGAAGGGAGGGAGGAGGGAGGGAGGAGGAAGGGAGGGAGGGAGGCAAGAGCTGAAGAATAGAAAGGGGCATCTCAAAGAAACACATGGGAGAAGAGTTCTTCCAAGTAAGTTTCCCAAACACACATACCCACAAATATACAGACATGCATACACACATATACACACAGTATGTGTGTGTGTGTATATATAGACACACACAAATATACATGATGCATGTATACACACCACACACACACACACAAATATACATAAACACATTCACACATACATATATACATACACACATTCACACATACATGCATAGACACATACACACCGTAACACTTAATTTTAAAACAAAAGAAAAAAGAATGTTTAAATACAGCAATAACAACAGGAAAACTCTGCTGTTTGCTACTGCGGGCCCTGAGTTCTAATGGTTGCTGCAGAGGTCGCCACAATAAGCCAGAACGTCCTCCACCTCCAGCCTCCAACACCAACAGGAAGAACTGTCAGAGGGCACTGGCAGGCCAGCTCAGCACCCACACAGCCCACTGTGTCAGAGGGAGAGTCTCACCCAAGATATACACAGTTTTCAAAGAAGCAGGGGAACCAGAGCAAGCAAAGAGGATGCTGAGGCCTAGCCCTGCTGCCGGGCCCTGGGGAAGCCCGCCAGCTTCTCCCCTTTGCTTTGTCTAAACACAGCCAATCCTGAGACCAGAGACTGTCGCCTTCCCACTGCCCTCTAGAGCAGCAGCCACCAGGACAGCAAGGGTGCAGCTGCCTTAGCTTCTCTATCTGCATACATAGATAACCCTTGAGCAAATATGCAGATTTGGTGGAAGCTTTATTTATTGCTGATGTACATTCCCGCTCAAGTACATGTTCCTTTTAAACACGGAAAATTAAATTCAGCATCACACTACCTCCCACCGTCTGTGTGCCTGCAAGCTTTCTCTGTGTTTGTCTGTGTGCAGTAGAACTCTACAATATGTTTTGTAACTTAGCTTTTTCCACCCACACAGTGCCTGTTATGAACTTATCCATGTCAAAAAAAAAAAAAAAAAAAAAAAAAACAACCCAGGGGCTGAAGAAATAGCTCAGTTGTTAAGAACATGTGTTGTAGCCAGAAGGGGGTGGCAGGCACACACCTTTAATACCTGTACTCAGAACACTGAGGCAGGTAGATTTCTGTGAGTTTAAGGCCAGCCTGGTCCACAAGAGCTAATTCCACAAAAGCTAGGGCTACACAGAGAAACTCTATCTCAAAAAGAAAAACAAAAAACAAAACAGGTTGTTCTCACAGAGGACCCAGGTTCAATTCCCAGTACCTACATGGCAGCTCACAACTGTCCGTAACTCCTGTTTCAGGGGATCCCACCACCCTCTTCTGACACCAGTGTATCATGTACACACATGGTGCCGAGACATGCATGCAAGAAAAACACATAAAATAAATGCATAGAATAAAAATCAATCTTTTTTAAAACACACACGAGCTGTAAATACATAAAATAATAATAAACCTTTTAAAACACACACATAACCCATTTTTAGAGATTTTTGTGCCATAACTCGTTCACCTACTGCTGTGGCCCTACATCTATGCTCTTCCACCATCCACACATTGAAATCCCCATCCCCAAGGTGACAGTATTAGGAAGCAGGCCTTTGGGAAGTGACTAGATCACAATGGTAGAGCCTTTGTGAATAGGGTTCGTGTCCTTGTTAAAACTGGGAGAGACTCCCACACCCCTTTTATCACTGAAGTTAGTGTAGAAGATGGGCACCTTCCTAGGCACCAAAACCACCTGCTCTTTCAGCTTGGACTTCTCAGCCTCCAGAACTGTGAGGACAAACTTCTGTTGCTGATAAACTACTAGGCTATGATATTTTGTCATAGCAGCTCCATGGGTCTAAGACACCTAGACTAGCTAAAACTTGTCCTTAATCCTCTCCTAATTTCCATCCCACGCATTAGTTATAAGATGAAATGGAATGTGGAATTCTACTGTTCTGCACAGCTCCAAAGAAAGGCCAAGGACAAATAAGAGGAGACTCAGAAACATGGCACTGCATTTAACAGAGAGAGCACTCACTCTGTAGTTAAGCAAGACAACAGATGTTCTGTAACAATGTTATGGAAAGAATATATCAGCATACAGCCAAAACATGATTATCTTATAGTAGATTTTATAAAGAGTGGAGCTCATTAACTTTGGTCATCAAAGCACTAATACTAGTCCTCAATGAATGCCATTAATTGGGCTAGTAAGATGATTTGGGGGTAAAAGGTATTTGCTGCCAAGTCTGATGACCTGAGTTCAATTCCCATGACCTACATGGTACAGGGAGATAACCAACTACCACAGGTTGTCCCTTGACTCCACATGCACTGTGGCATGCACACAACTGTGCGTGTTCAAACACACACATAAATAAATGACCTACTATTAAATGCAGCAGTCCTTCCTTGCTCCATGCGGGAGCCAGGCAGACATAAAAGCAGATATGGCTCCCAACCTCAGAAATGATTGCCTCTACCACCCAGGAGGTCTCCTTCCCTCTTTACCACAGTTGTTCAAAACCAGTTCTGCATCAGTGTGATTAGTTACATATACGTTCTCCTACCCTTCAGGGTATTCCTCCAATAAGTAGTCTTCCTTTTGGTGTCTCCAATCTCATTCACCTATCGTCTCTCCCTGCCATCCTTTTATGAAAATTCTTTAACCTTCATCATACCATTTCATCATTCTTCCTGTCTCGGGCTTCATGGACACACTTGGAAAAGGTACACTGTCCTTGGTTTCCTCCTTTCTCCTTCATGGCAATCTGACTACAGACCTCACTACACCCAGTGAAGTGCCAGGATGCCCAATGAGGCCACTGGTGGATTCCTGATGCTGGGTCTGGTAGATGACCCTTAGATCTTAGCTGTCTAGGCATTCTTGAGGCTTCTCCTCCTCTCTATTATCTTCCCACCTCTTTTGATATTTCCTGTCCTATAACAAACTGCCTCAAAACTTAGTAATTTAAAGCAAGTTTTATGTCACTCACAGGGTCTGTGGACCAGGAATTTGGAAGATACAGAAGAGACGGCTTAGCCCTTCTCCATTGATGCTCCCATCCCAGGCTGTGGGGACAGAGTTCTCTGCTAGTGCCCTCCAGTAGCTGCTAATACTGGCTATCATTAGGACTTCTGGCAGGACTGTTGGCCAAAACACCTACACAGAGCTTCTCACTTTGATCTGAGTTCTTCAAATCATGGAAGCCCCGTATTTTTTTTTTCTCTACTCAAGGCTCCAAATATCCAAGAACAGGAGAAGTTGTATCTTCTCATATTGCCTAAGTCTCAATACTCACAGCATCACCACCACTAGAGTGATGACTGCTCCCTGGTTATGGGAAATAGATGTAAGACCTTTTCAGAGAGGAGAGTCAACATTGCACTGTGAGTAGAGCACATAGGGAGGAAGGTATTGGTGGACACCACTGAATGGAGCTTGCCCTAATCTTCCATGACTCTTATACTCAATGGTAGCAAGCTTCAAACTCAGACTGCTGGATGAAGCTCTTCACACATTGTCTCTGGCCAATTTTATCCACACATAAGATTTTGACTACCATTCACAGATTTGTGGTATATATCTGATTTAGAATATATGCTAAAGTATTAATTTCTTAAGGTGCCTCAAATTCAGTGTATCCAAAACAACCTTTCCTTGGGCCTCATCGAGTGTGCTTCTCATCTTCAGTGTGATTTCTGAAGTCACCTAAGTGGGAAGGAAAGTAGGCATCACATCTTTCCTGTCTTTCACCATCACCCTTTCATGCCCAACTGGCCATCACCTGTTAAAGGGTATATTGTTACTGTTCATCATTCCTTTTCTCTGACAGTTACTATCTCATCTCTAGATGGGAATCTGTAGTTAATCACTGTGTCTGCCATCTTCTCAGAAAGTGACACTCCACCCTTCTGAGGTGGTGTAGAATAGATCAGGCAACTCAGAAGTGAACTCTGAAAGATAGGAGCCTACAAAAAGAACCTACCATTGAAGCAGAGGAATATCACATAGTAAGTCCCATTAGTAAAGATGTTGAGTGCTGTCCCTAGGGAGTATGTACTAGAGTCCACACTCCCAGAGACTATGTCATTGTCAATGAGTTATACAATCATAAGCAAGAAACACATGTGCACACACACACACACACACACACACACACACACACACACATACACGGCAGCTGGTTTCATTTAGAGGCCAGTGTGAGTTTACAAAAGCATATTCTGGGGTTCAGTTTACAAGAGTCAGACAAAACACTGTTGTAAATGACCAAATAGAAAACCAAAGGACTTACACCCAAAAAGGAAGTGTATCAGTTACTCACTGATATGCAATGAACCACCTCAAGATTATTGGCTTTAGCAACTCTGACTCCCAGAGTTGACTGGGTGGTCCATGCCCTGGTTCATCTGTAGGTAGTACATGCACTGGTCCATCTGGGTTCACCAATGCAACTGCATTAAGCCAGGGGATGGATGAAGCCAGAAGTCCAAAAAGGCTTCTCCAACATGTATGGCAGCATGCTAACAGTTGGCTGGGGCTGCAGTTCTCCTGCTTCAGCGGGCTACACTGGCTTTCTTGATTGGTAGTCTCAGGGAAGAGAACCAAGAGGGTGAAGGCAGATGCAGGAAGGCCTTTGAGGCCTGGTCTCCATAACTTCCACTGTTACTCTTGCCACTGTCTATGAGTATAATCACACATCGGGAAGGCAGCTAAAATCCAGAGATGGAGAAACAATCTTCTCCCTGGTGGTCCAGTGGCGAGGACCCAGAGATGAAGAAATAGATGTCACCTCTTGACAAAAGATGCCCTGCAGGAATTGTGGCCATGTTTAACAGAGTCACCACTTCATATGAATGGGAAATTCAAAGGAGTTTTGGGCATAGCTGAGGCCAGGTGCTTGCAATATGTGATTAGAAAGCCTCTCTTCTCTCTTTTGGCTTTGGTTTTCTGGGTTAGCTTTATGCCAAGGAAGGGTATTGCTTCCTGGTGACAAAATGACCACCAACCACTCCAGACCTCTCTTTTCAGAGTGTAACAGCCCCAAGCCTTCTTTTTCCCAAAGGTTTCAATGAGAAGCCCCAGGATTAAATCCACTGCCTCACATTGTATCACATGACCATCCTTGACCTAGACACTAATTGAGCCAGCTTGGACCATGTGCTCACTGGAACTGGGAGTCAGGGTATGTCCATTGAAGTTATGGGGACTAAAACTGAGGGGAGAAGGGCGTTCCCTCAGGAAAGAGGAAAAGAGACGCTCAGTAGGCCAGATCAACAGATGCTTCCTACAATCGGTGACAAGGCAAAAGCCGCCACAGAAGGCCTTCAATGTCCCTCTCCTAATGCGCAATGCAACTCTGTCAGCTGACAAGTCCCAGTTACCCAGCAGGTTGGCACGTGCATCACTGAATAATTTGTTGTGTGTTTGGAAACAAAGACACAGGACAAAGCCTTTTGCAACATCCACTTACACAACTCCTGTGTCTGGCAAAAGATGTTCTTTCTCAGACATTTGTCAAGTTGCTTCCGAAGACACCCCACCCTAAATGGAATCAGAATGCTTTGTCTTTTAATCAGTGGTTTTACTGGAGGAGAGAAAATACCACTTCCCCCTTGCCTACCACAGCCCTGTTAGAGGACAACCCATACAGTTTTGTGGAAGTGAGTGTGCCAACAGTGATGGCAATGATGAAAATCTGTGCCCTCAGTAAATTAGTTTATTTCCTCGCCACCACCTCAGATGTTTACATCCCCCAAAATGCTACAGCATAACCTGCAGAAAGCTGGCCCCTCCACAACAACAATAAAAACTGAAGGAATGAGAGAGTGAATCCCAACATTCTTCCTAACTATAGCTAGCTGCACTTTGAGTCCAAAGCTCTCAGGTCCCGAAGCAAAGCCTGCCCGTGGAGCAATAAACCCGAGCCCATCCATCTCTCTGCTGCCTCTTGGGCTGTTGCTGATCCACATATTGTAACTTATTTTCGGGTCTGGACATGCTATATTTTGGTGAGCTATCCTCTTTAGGTCCAAGTGTTAAAGGTTTGGTCTCCAACACGGTATTAGGAAGTTGGACCTACTAGGAAGTCCACAGGTCTTTGGAAGAGTGGCATTGAAGGAGACTAAAGAACCCCAGCTCTTTTCCCCTTTTTCTTCGATGACATAAGCTGCCTGCTGTTCCACACACTTCCCCAATGGCATCCAACACTCCCTTCAGAGCCCCAAAGCAACCGATCTGTTCAGTCAAGACTGGAACCTCTACAACCATGAACGAAAACCTTTCTCTTTGAAAATTAATTAGCTCAAGTATTTTTGCAATAGTGGCAGACATATAGGTTCATAATCACAAAAGCCACATGAACACCTTCAAAGACCAAAATCCCTAAAGTCTAAAATCCCTAGATCATAAAATCCTGAAAAGCTAAAATTTCAAAACTGTAACTCAGAGTAAAGCCATTTAAAAAAAAAAAAAGTTGAGATAAGTTCTCATTGTGTAGCCTAGCCTGGCACATGCACCCAACTTCATAAAATACCATGTAGATAATATGTCTTTATATGAGATTGATCAAAAAATCACCATGAGTTACTACCTCAAACACAATCACCAAAAAAAAAAAAAAAAAAACAAGACCTTGAAGAACTATTTTCTTTCACAAATATAATACATAATATAAAAAGAACATCATTCATTGAGGAAGAACCCAGAATGAAACAAGCCTGGGGTCCCAAGGACATTGGCTCCAGACCTACATATGGTGCAAAGGCTGGTGGTACCATGATTCACAAGAAAGCTGCCCCAGCTCCCAGAAAGGGACCAGTTCATCTTCTCCATTTGTTCTCTGCAGCCTTGATCAACTTGATGGAACCAAGATTCCACTCAGATTCCCACAGCAATCTCCACTGTGAATCCTACCATACATAGACACCCAACATTGACATGAGAGGGCTCATATCCACCTAACTCCATCAACCAGCTAGCTTGCAAACCATGGTCAATCCACTGATTTCCTTCCCCTGAAATCTGACTCACTCCTCTGCTTGTACAATGCCTTTTTTTGTTTGTTTTCTTTTATTCCCCAATAGGAACTGTGGTTTATCAAGACAGGACACTTTCGAGATTTGAGCATTCAGGATCTCAAACTTTTTTTCAAGATGATGACTTTCTAGATTTTAGACTTTAAGGATTTTGATCTTTGTGATTTCACCATTAGGGATCCTGGCATTTGGGATTGTGCCTTCCAGGATTATAGCCATCACTACTTCACTCCATCCACCAGCACACACCCTGAATCCGGGACAAGGCCGAGAAAAAAAATTCCCACTTAAATTTCACTGCACAGTGTTAACAGATGCGAGTTGGTCTTCTACAGAACTGAACAGCACAGTGTTAGCTGTGGCCACCAAACCAATATTCCTGACTTCACATCAGTGAAGGGGTCATTCTGGCTCCCAAATAAGGTGTTTCTCTTGTCACAGGCATGAACATAAGATCTGGGGATAAAGACATTGGCTGCTGTGGAACAATCTTTTTACACTGTAAATATGTATTGTTCTCATTGTTAATAAAAAGATGATTGGCCAATGGCTAGCCAGAACTTGGGGGGCAGGGAGAATGTTGGGAAGAAGGAGGGTGGAGTCTAAGGAGTTACAAGCAAGATGCAGAGGAAGCAGAAGATAAGCATGCCACGCTGAAAGAAGGGACTGCCACATAGCTGAAGGAGATAAGAAATTTGGGTTAGACCCAGACCCCTGAATGTGGGTGTCAGTTAGGAGGCCTGGGCAGTCTACAGAGCCGCTGGTAGTGGATCAGTATTTATCCCTAGCATACAAATGGACTTTGGGAGCCCATTCCACATAGAGGGATACTCCCTCAGCCTAGACACATGGGGCAGGGCCTAGGCCCTGCTCCAAATGATATGACAGGCTTTGAAGACTCCCCATGGAAGGCCTCACCCTCTCTGGAGAACAGAAAGGGGATGAGATAGGGGTCAATGGGGCCAGGGGGAAGGGGAGGGAGAGGGAACTGGGACTGACATGTAAAAACAAGGTTGTTTTTAATTTAAATTTAAAAAATAGAAAAAATCTGTACACACATATTGTATGTATTGTTTCAAATAAACTTATTAAATAATCAAAAAAAAAAGGTACTACTTTGGGCTGAAAGGATAGCTCAGCTGTTAAGAGCACTTGTTACTCTTGCAAAGGATCCAGAAAAAAAAAAGAAAGAAAGAAAGAAATTGGGTTAATTTAAAATGTAAGAGTTAGCTACTAATAAGTCTGAGCTACTGGCCAAACATTTATAATTGATATCAAGTCTCCTTGTTGGTTATTTTGGAACTAACTGGTGAACAGGAAAGAAAAGTCTATCTACAATGACTAAAACTCTTCCCCTTTGGAGTTTGTCTGGGTATGTATAAGTAGCTACTGGCAAGAACAAATTAAATTTGTTGTTGTTATTTTTGTTTGTTTGTTTTATGGTATTTTTGTTTGTTTGTTTGTTTTGTTTTGTTTCATTTTCAAGATAGGGTTTCTCTGTGTAGCCTTGGCTATCCTGGAACTCTATATAGACCAGGCTGGCCTCCAACTCAGAGATCCACCTGCCTCTCCTGAGTTTTGGTCTTAAAGGTGTGTACCACCATGCCCAGCCAAGAACAAATGAAATTTAAAGGTGTTTGTGTTCTTCCAAATCACATTTGCACAGGCCACGAGTTGCAGACTTGCCCACTAAGTTTTATTCCCTTCTGCCGTTTTTAGCCTGAAGCATGTCGTATGCTGTTGTTTGCCTAAGACTCGCCTGTGGGACTTTTGAGACATGCGCTTTTCTACCCTGCAAAGTTAGACTGCACTTCTGCAAGCACACTCTGTGAAAAGATATCGTAAGACCCTAACGATATTTCAGCTCCCTGGAGAAGGGGCCAAGATTTTGCTAATGGTGTCCAGCCACAGGCTGACCTAACTACGGAGTCCATGAAGCGCTGAGCCACTGTGGTCCTGTGTCTCATCAGTAACGGTGAACATAAGGATATGGGCACATTGTTCTCTGGGGTTCACTGTTTTGTATAACATAAGGAGAGACTCAGTCATGGAAGATGAGGGAAAACATGCTTAGCCTCTCTAGTCTTTCCTCTGACTCCCAAGGTGAACACCTCAGAACAACGAAGCTTTCTCTGCTTCTGTTTTCTCACCTGTAAAACGGGGATAATAACGATGCCTTCCTGGTAAGGTTGTCACAATGAAATGGCTTGGCCTGTGAAGGGCTTTAAAAGGCACCTGTAACATAAAAGCCAAGCCAGTGTCATCACACACAACTCAATAGATGCTTTAGAGTCTGATTCAGACAGCAGGAAACCTCAGCTTTGCGCTTCAATGTGAAGAAAATAAGTGGCTCACGGTCTCCGCCCTCAGCCATGCCCCCTGAAGAAGGGAGTTGGGTGGCCCCTTCTGCTGGCACTAGGGGTACCCAGTCTCCCCACCTCTCCTCCTTAGCTCCCTCCATACTGACAACCTTTGCAAAGCACAGCCCCTGAGCAGCAACTGGAAGACATCTCTGAGGCTCACTGCTAAGCATTCTCCATGTGTATTGGATCACTAAGGTGAGCGTGTTGACCAAGAAATGAGCTTGCAGGTCTCCATTCACCCTAGCAACAAGGGAGAGTCTCAATGAACTGAAACCCAGCAACTCTTCTTAGCTATTCCAAAGAAAGGTCTCAGGGTGAACCACTAGCCTCAAAAATCAGACAGACGGGCAGACGGGTAAAGAGAATGTAGGCTCACAGGACAGAGACCTCCACAACAGCCAGTGTCACGTGCTCGGGACTCTGTGTGGAGAGGCCTAGAACTTCATACTCCAGAGACATGGGCTTACGGGGTTATCTACACTCTGGTGGGTCAGTTTGGTTTGGTTTGTGCCTCCAGGAGCCTCACCAAGCTCTCACAGTGATATCAGATGAAAATCCCCCTTGGATTTCCAGCAGAGAGAGGAGAAATGACCCTTTGAAGCATCTCAGAGCATTCTACTTTCTTAACGAGGCCTTCTGAGAGGAGAAACTATGGGCATGTGTTGCCAGGGCCAAGGGAAAAAAAGGGGAGGGAAGGTTGAGGGAGGGGAGAGCATTTGAGAGATGGCTCAGTTGGTTAAAAAAAAAAAAAAAAAAAAAAAAAAAAAAAGCTTTCACGGCAGGCATGAGGTCCCAAGCCTGAAACCCATTAAAAAGCAAGGTGTGGTGGTGCAGTCCTGTCATCCAGCCCTGAGGGGACAGAGACTGAAGGATCTCTGCTGGAGACTGCTGTGCATCCAGGCTAGCCATTCAGTGAGCCTGTTTCCGTGAGAGATGCTTCTCTAAAACACAAGGGGGAAGGGAGCAACTGAAGAGCCCAGGACATTGATCCCTGAGCTCCCATTCACATGCATGCACACACAGACAGAGAAAACTGAATCATATAAAATATTCAACTAGAAATGCATATAACAGAGAAAGAGTAGGAAAAAAAGAGCATGGAACAGGAACAATAAACAGAAAACAGTAACAAACTTATAGGTATTCTCTGATCTACGATAGTCACCCAATCACCATCAATGCCAGTGGTGCCCACTCAAGTAAAAGTTTCTAGAAAGTAGGTCTAACTGGCACAGCCACCTTTCCTGGGAGTATTCCTGCAAGAGGCCATGCTTCCAGAAGCAGTTTATGTCTGCAAGCAGCCCAGACAGCAGTCTGGAGGTCCAAGCCTGGAAGTTACCAGGAGGGTCCATCCGTTGACAGGACCTCAGAATGGCAGCCTGTCTCTCAGGCCTGAAAAATAACAAGCAGGTAGCCACCACTCCACCAGCAGCCTTTAGAGTCAAAATTTGGGGAAAGAACCTGTGAAGCCAGAGAACATGAAGATGAAAGACAACATTGGGAATGACGGGGTGTGTATTTGCCAGGGGGAAAGTCAGCCACTCTGCCTATGGAGGACGACCATGCTGAAGGGCAACATTTTTCTACTGATCCCCATCTAAGGAGACACCCTAGACCCATCTAAGATGGGAAAAGGAAAGGAGGAGCTCTCTCTCTCTCTCTCTCTCTCTCTCTCTCTCTCTCTCTCTCTCTCTCTCTCTCTCTCTCTCTCTCTCTCTCTCTAACACACACACACACATTTGTTTTAAGCAAAAGATAATAGAAGCACTGATTATGTATTTCCAAGGGACAAGGAACAAAACATGATGAAGTTTTTATGAAAATCATTCATGATTCTGTTTCATCCACCTTTTTTATGAATAGTTAATACTTCCTGAGCACCCATCATGACTGAAATTAGTAATATCCTCCATGTACAGATAAGGAAGGTGAGGCTTACAGCTTCATTGGCTTACCCAAAAGCATGCCACTGAAGAGCAGCACAGCTGTGACCTAATTAATCTCAGGTCACTTTGGCCCCAATGCACTCTGTCCCACTGTCTTGTGAGGGGCTGGGGAGCAGGCAGCCAAGCCAACGGCAGAGGCTCAGGCCACCCTGATGCCCAGATGCCCAGCTGTGAGATCAGAGGGGCATTTCCTTCTCCGTGTCACCTCAGCTTAAGGAAAGAAGATGCGCCTGTCATCAGCCACAGAGGGGCAGAACTGTACATCTGAGCATTGTTTAAGCCTCTGCCTCAACGTTGGAGAAGCATCACATTACCAAGAAGGCACCTGTGGTCGTTAGAGGCAGGGAGAAAACGGGAAGGCTGAAAGTTACGAATCACATCTGTGCGGTCCCTGACATTAGGGTTTTCTGAAGTCATTGCCAGGGAGGCAGGAAGAGTCTCCCTAAGAGAGCCCAGACCCTTCCAGACCCTCAGCAAGAAAACAAGGGTTTCCACTCCTAACTTCAATCAAGAAGGATGGTGATTATATCTAAAAAAAAAAAAAAAAAAAAAAAAGCCTCTCAGGAGAACACAAAGCCAACCCCCAAGCATAGCCCCTGGGGTGTGTTGTCCTCCCAGATCAGCTTGGGGTGTGTCTTCACCCACCTCCTGGCTATGAACAAGTTCTTTGAGCCTGATACCCAGATACAGTTTTCCTTATTCAAATTGTGTTGCATGCCATTTGACTTAGCTGCCCCTAAGTGGACCCCCCCCCCACAGTGTTCGCAGAAACCAGCAGCTCTTCCTCTGAGGGAGGTGAGAATACTGGAAATGCCTGTGGAGCCAGGTGGCAGAGGAGGTGAGGAGTCCGTGTGTCCTGAGGTTTGAGCCACATGTCTCCCCCAGCACTGGAAACTGCTGAACTAGCCAAAGGCAACCCAGAAACACAATATCGTATAAAAATCCAAGCTATTTCCTCCCCTTGGCTGGGACCCATGTACTTTCTAAGTGTTCCCCAGGCATTTTTGAAAGGAACAGTTGTGGGGAGAGCAGTGGTGTCTAGGGGTGGGGGTATCAGTCCGGAGCTCTGCCCCTAGTTGGCTATGAGTGTTCAGGACAGTCCTTAGCCTTGTGCCAAAAAGGAAAACTAGCCATGAGACTCCTCGGATCGTGGACTTACATGCTCATGATTTCCTTGTCCCAGAACTTCTGGAATGATCTTCACATGGCCCATCCATTGTATTCTGATGAAAGTTTTCAGTCTTTGTATATTCCTTTTTGTTCCTATTATCTCTTGAAATGTCTACAACGGGACTAACCTTGGAAGTCATTCAACCTGGATTCAGTTGGTGAAGAAACCAGTCCCACTTAAGGACAGACAGCCCATTTGCTGGCTCTGACCTTCAATGTCCAACATATTTCTCCCCAGCCCTCCCCACCCATGGGCCTCTACATTTTACAGGCACCCACACGCTCCTGTGCTTGTGGCCTAGGCGTCCCTTCCACTCTCTCACCATGACTAGCAGCCATGGGAAATGCTAGACTTGGGATAAAACAGGCTCCACGGAAGGCAGGGAGGAGAGGGAGAAAGGCTCCAGAGTATTCAATGTCACTCTGGAATCGCTGAAGTAAACAAGCCTTAAAGCACTGTGCTGGTCAGCTAGCCCTGCCAGAACAAAAGGCCATAGCCAGGGCGGCTTTAACAACAAAAAAACTATTTCCCCTCGGTGCTGGATGCTGGGAATCCAAGATCAAGGTTCTGGCAGAGTTGGCTTCTGGACACTTCTCTCCTTTGCTTACGGACAGCAGCCCATTGGCTGCCCCTTTGCAGGGTTTTTGTGGCCCTGGTGTCTTTCCATGTGTCGCCTCCTTCTCCTCCTCCTTGTGTATCCCAGGATGGCCTTGAACTTGATACAACCGAGGTGACCTCAAAGTTCAGACCCTCTATCTGAGTCCTGGGATTATAGGCATGTGCCCTCACTCCTAAGGATCCAACTGCAGCTAGACAAGCATCCCGTCAACTGAGTTGCATGTCCAGCCACTAACCCCTTCTTATAAGGACTCCACTCAGATTACTGGAGGGCCTGGGTGAGCAGCTCAGTTAACCTTAAGTAGCTTTGTAAAGGCCCTGTTTTATTATAATTAACTCAACTAAGTTTCTATGTCATTTTTAAATTTTATTATACTTAGATTTATTTTCACTGGTGCATATAAATATTAGTATTATATGAATATTCTTTATATTAGTGTAGTAATATGTCAGACTTCTTTGCATAGCATAGTATTAAACTGTACAAATTTAAAATAAAAATTAAGTTAAAAGGCCCTATTTCTAAATATATCCACATTTTGATACTGGGGGATGAGGCTTACAGGGGGGACTTGCAGAAGTCACAGTTCAGCCCACCACACCTGATTTACCTCTCTCTATACCTCAGAGCCTTCTGGAGGCTCCACTGTGAGCTGATCCCCTCTACTGTCTAAGCCAGTTCAAAGACCGCCATCTGATTTTTGGAATATAAATTCTCACAAACCAACCCAAGGTCTCACAAGCCGGTCTAGTCATGCCTGGAGCCTTCCCAGTTCACAACAGAGAACACAACTCACTTCCCCACGCTCTCTCAGCTTCCCCCAGAAATCAGGAGGCTTCTTTTCCACAGCCGACCTTGGTGCAGAGCTCCCTTCCTGCAGAGCTGCAGTTACACCCAGTCTGCCCATCTAGACCACTAAGAAGGGAGCAAGGGCACCAAGCCCCACCGCCCCTCCACAATGCCGAAGCGGCAGCAGCAACACACAAAACCAATAACCCTCCGTGATGGTGGGTGGCACTGTTGTGTCTCGGGCCTTCCTGCCTCCTGGTGGAAGTGCACACCCATTGCCCCAAACACACAAACACACAACATCACCTCCGTGATGGTGGGTAGCACTGTTGTGTCTCGAGCCTTCCTGCCTCCTGGTGGAAGTGCACACCCATTGCCCCAAACACATGTCCAACCTGTCTTGATCTGCCTACAGATCTGCCATTTTACAAGTAACAGAAAGGATAAAGGAACACTCCCACCTGAACCCCAGCACTATTGGATAAAGAGGCAGGAGGATCACAAACAACAGAGGGTAACCTATTGTACACCGCAGGGGCAGGGCTACATGGCAAGACTCTGACTCAAAAAAACAACAACAAAATAAAGGATAATAATAAAAGAAAGGAGTAGAAAACACAGTGGGAATCAAGCAGTACACCCAAGGTGAAACCACCTGCTGTTCCACCAAACACGTTACAAAAGAGGGAAGGGGCCACACAAGAACCCGCAGGTCAAAAAAGAGTTCAAGGGCTGAGGCTTTGAGCACAACGTGTGGCCCTAATTCAGATCCTGAACGAGACAAACAGGAAAAAAAAAATGTTTTGAGATAGTGTTCGAGATCTGAATGCTGATTGTTCAGACTATACTAAAGTCAATACTCTTTGGTTGTGTGATATGCTTCTGTGATTAGATTTTTATTAATGGATCCTAATCTTTTAAAGAGGCAAGTATCCTTTGCCTTCCTGGGGGCTTACTTCCCACAAACTCATCGTAAACAGACAATATTATAACTTGAATGTGAATTCATCTCACCCAGCCTACTGAAAGTCATAGTTAGTAACACTCTGGAGTGGATTATTCCTTGTGTAACCAAGTCTGTGAAACATTTGCCGAGGATACAATTTGATGTCAAATTCACTTCAGAATAATCAGAACTGGAGACTAGGAAGATGATGAAAGAAAGAAGCCTGGCCCTGAGCTATCTGTTACCGAAATTCCAAGGGAATTCACCACACTACCCTCTTCATATTTTATGTATACTTAGAAGTTTCCTTGAGTGACTTAGAAAGAAAAAGAGAGAGAGAGAGAGAGAGAGAGAGAGAGAGGTGGAGGTGGAGGTTGAGGAAGGGACGGGGGAGGGAGGGAGGGAAGGAAGGAAGGAAGGAAGGAAGGAAGGAAGGAAGGAAGGAAGGAAGGAAGGAAGTTTCTCTAAGAAATGGAAAGAACCCAAAGACAAAGCCTGAATCTAAATTCTCTACCAAAGTCCTGGTGTTATTACCAGGACAACTGGCTTGCCAATTCACACTCTTTACAAATATGAACCTTCCCAGAATGTTTACAGATGATATGACATACCTTCTTTTCAAATGCTACTGGGAAATTTTGAAACACAGGCCAGGCACATTCCACAGGGTTGCACTAAGGAGTTTAGCACACAAACAAATACTACTTAAATGCATGAGTAGCATACTGATTGTTGTTGATACAGTGCAAGTCTTTTAAAACTTACTCATCCTAATTTCTGATCTTAGTAGTGGATACCAGAGACCCACAATGATAGACTAGTTACATAAGAATGTGAATGTTTCATAGAGCAAACCACTGTTTGCTATAAAGTGCCCAAACACAGATATTTGTCAGATCTTATAGAAAAACATATCCCTTTAATATAAAAATATACTAAATTGGGGATATAACTCAGAGGTAAAGTGCTCCGCCACCACATACAAGACACTGAGCTCACTGACCAGTACTGCAATAATAATAATAGTAATAATAATTAATAATAATTCCTATACTTATGGTAAGAATCAGGGGACATGGCAGAGAAATCACAAAAGGAAACAAACGAATGTAGAAGGTTTTGTTACGTAGACATTCATTAAATTTGCATTCAGACAAATGATGAATAATTTTTATTTGGGTCATTCTTTACTGTCGTGGCTTGGCCCCCATAGGCTCATATATATTTGAATGCTTAGTCACCAGGGAATGGCACCATTTGAAGAATTAAAAGGATTAGGAGTTATGGCCTTTTTGGAGGAAGTGTGTCACTGCAGGTGGGCTTTGAGGTTTCAAAATCCTATGCCAGGCCACCACACACACACACACACACACACACACACACACACACACCTCTCCTGTCTCTCCTTGAGGATAAGGATGGGTACTTCTCCAACACCATGCCTGCCTTTGTGCTGCCATGCTCCCTGCCACGATGATAATGGACTAAGCCTCTGAAACTGTAAGCTAGCCCCAATCAAATGCTTTCTTTTCTAGTGGTTGCCATGGTCATGGTGTCTCTACCCAGCAACAGAAGTGTGGCTAGGACACTTACATTAAAATATTATCTGGAATCCAAATTTAACTGGACAGCTCAGATTTTTACTTGCTAACTTTGAAATTCCTAAACTAATTGCCTTAAGTTTGAATAAATGATTCAGTCATAATAATCCAGCAAGTCAGAAGAGCAGGGAGGGATGCCAATACTAAGGCTAAGGAGCCCACCCAGAGCTGCAGAGAGGAGGAGTGATCTCAGAGCCTCAGGCAAGGTAGGAGGGAGGTGGCCAGCAGATGTGGTGGCGAGAGGTTTTGAGTTTGGATGTGCATTCCCTCTGAAGAGAGAAGAGGCATGCCCCCCATCAGTTGGCAGCAGATCCCTCAAAGAAGCAGCCCTTCCCTTTGTTCTTGACCGTAACTGTGGAGCAGGAGGGATGCTCACTTGCAAGCTATGGGTGAGGACCTCAGTTTGGGTTCCCAGGACCCATGTAAAAGGCGTCCAAAACACAGTTGATGGAGCAAGATAAGATGTACACAGTAGTAAACAATAAGAGACTTTGCCTCAAGAGGGGAAGGGAAAGCCGCCATCTGAGGCGTGTCTTCTGACCTCCACATGTGCACTGTGGCACAGGCATGCACACATTTTCATACAAACACACACACACATACATGCACAGGCAAAAAGATATTTCTAAGTATTGTTTTTAATATCAAAACAACTTACTGTGATGGATCTAAATGCATTGTAATCTTTTATGAACTTTCTTATGTATTATTGAACATATGCAAAGGGATCTTTAAAACCCATGTACTTATCACCCAATTACAAACCAACAAAAAGAATTACCAATTCCTTACAAGTCTTCTATGTCCTTCCAATATATTCTTCTCCATCCTCACCCTCTCACCCTAGGGAACCAGGAATATGACCTTCATATTATAATTATCCATATTTTTCTCATACATTTTCACATCTATTTGTACCCCTAAACAATGTATGGCTCTTCACATACCTTTAACCTTAACAACCTTCACATAAATAGTAGCTTGATCTATGCACTCTTCCTCAATGCACCATTGTTCAAGCTCCTTTTTAATAATGAAATGAATCAATTTAATCATTAAATCATCATGTTTGGTACTATGTAATAGTCCATTATTTGGTTATACCATAGATTATTTTTCTAATCTTTTGTTGTCAATCAGTCAGCTAGTTTCCAATGTTTTCCTATCACCAAATGCTATTATGAACATCCTTGAACACAACTCTTCATACAATTTAAGGGCATTTCTCTAGGACATATAATAGAGCAGAATTACAAGGTCAAGAAGTGTGTGCAGCTTCAACTGTAATTCTACAAAGTGATCGTACTAATTTATATTCCCACCAGTGGCAATAAATAATTTTTATAGTTACACCCTGCTGAGGGTAATTGAAAATGCTCCTTTAAAGTAGAGTGGGTTCAAAGCCTGCTCAAAATAAGCAGGAGGCCTGATGCTAATAGTTCCTAGCCTTAAAAAGCAGACCTGCCATGGGCACGGCAGAAAATGATGTAGACTAAATCTGCAGGTTACCCATGAATCAGCCTGGACTGTCACTCGCCACAGGCACACGAAGGACAGGAAGCAGCTGCTGCACCTGCCGTGAGCTCAGGGGGTCTAGGGCAGAAAGGAGGAAGGTGGCCAACAGCTTTGGTAGGAGAAAGACTACAGGTTGGAGCACTCCTGAAGGTAGGTAGCATCCTGGGAGAATGAACGCAGACTCTGCAGCAACTGGCAGGGGACCCAGAGAAGTGGCACCGGTGCCTCTCCCCATGCCTGCTCTAATTTGTATTACTTTCTTGTAGGATTGAAAGATGCTCATTGTCCCTAAATAACACCCCTAGCACAGTACAACCCACCGACTCTTCTTACACGAACTGACTTTCTTCTTTTTTGCACAAAGAGGACCATATAGTCTGGTTTGCAGCTTACTTTTTTCTTTAATTGTCCAATATATCTTTACAAAGAAAGAAACCATTCACATTTATTGAAAATTCCATTATTCAATAAACATTCACTAAGCACCTGCTCTTGGGCAAGGCAGAGTCCATTAAAAAAAAAAAAAAAAAAAAAAAAAAAAAAGAAGCAACTTTACCATAAGGGACTGCAGACACAGGCCACGGTAACAACCTCATTTGTTACATGCTTTCCATGGCCCAGCAGTTGTACTAGACCCTTAAGGAATGTGGCAGGCGGAACAAGCCCCACTCAAGATGTCCACGTGTTAATGCTCATACAGCTGCGTTATGAGGCAAGAAATTAAGGTTGCTAGTTGGGCAACCCTAAAATTAGTCTGTACCATCCAAGGAGACCTGACACTATCATAAGGCCCTTCAATGAACAGCAAGAGACTGCGGAAGAGCAAGATGGCCCAGTGGGGGCGGGGGGGGGGGGGGACTTGACCATCATTGCTGAGTTTGACGGTAGAAGGAACCATGAACCAAAGACTGTGAGCGGCTCTCAGAAGCTGAAAAGGGGCAAGAAAGTGGATTTTAGAACCAAACATAACGGTCCATGCCTGCAACTCCAGTACTTGAGGTCAGGAATTCAATGCTGGCCTCAGATACATAGGGCATTCATGGAAGGACTGGTCTACAAGAGACCCTGCCTCAAATACAAATGCCTGTGTCGCGCCCTCCAGGGCTCATGGAACACTGAAAATGGGGGACAGGAATAATGTAGAAGTCAGAGGATGGGGTAGAGAGTGACAGATCGCTTTCATCTGGGCATGACATTGAACTCTTGAGCACTCAACACTGAGCTCTTGAGCGCTCCACAGTTGTAATTATCCACACAAGACTGGGCCCAGCAACATTCTGACATGGAAGGGGCCTGTACACACTCCCCCACAGATATAAATACCAATGCCCTGAATGGCTGCTGGAGGCAGCTGAGACAATTTTTTCAGGGTGTTGCCAGTGTTAATGTGTACAGGCTCTTGTAAGCAACTCCTGCACGCCAATAACTGAATCAAACGCAGTGTGTGGAGAGGAGAATGGAAGGGAAGGGGGGCTGATAACTGTGGAAAACAGGGACAGAAATAGGGCCAGCAGGAGTGGGGGCGGGCAAAAGAAGGCTATGATGGTGCAAGTGTAATGCAATGAGTTATATACATGTGTGCGAATGTCAAAATGAAGTTCATTATGTGTAATTATTATATGTTAATCAAACCCCCATTTAGTCCCTTGGCTCTGTTAACCACATTTCAAGTGCTTAATAGCGATAGTAGGTGTGGTTAATAGCAGATCCCTGTTCCATTGCACAGCACCTCAGTCATTGCTTTTGAGCTGGTTGGTGGCTCTGAAAGGCGGTTATGAACAGTCATAACACCCAGCACCTCACTCAATTACTTCCTACTTTTATTTCTCTCCCCGACCCCAGGGGTCTGAAAGCAGGTACATTCCGAATAGCCACAGCAACTATTTAAAACCCTAGACTCTGTCCAGGAGAGATGCTTATGACCATTCTCCCAAGGGCTGGGCAGGTTGTTCGATTCCTGGGACCAGCTTGCCTTGCAAGCCAGTACCTGAATTTGAACCTCAGAATGCACATTTTTAAAAAACCTGGTGTGGTGATGACTTGTAACCGCAGCACTGAGGGGAAAGGGGCAGGAAGGCCCCTGGACCTCCTGGGCCGACCAGCAAGTTCCAACCTAATGAGTGACCCTGTCTCAAAAAAACAAAGATGAAGCCAAGGTTGTCCTCTGGCTTCCGTTTCCACATGCACTTGTATACCCACATGCAAAATAAGCCCTGGGTTTTTTACTGCCAGTTCCTTAGAAATATCAACCTTGTAGAATCTCACCTTCCACCTACAAGCTGGTTTTTATGGGGTGGGGGCAGGACTGCCCACAGGTATGAGGTATTGGTCAGGTTTCAAGTCACCTAACATACTGCCTGGCTTACTGTGGGGAGACTCCACTGAGATCAGAGCTGCCTTCTCTGCTGAGTGAAGGGTGCCCCACACTGGGCCCCCAAAGGGAGGTGCAAGCCAACAAAGCAATACTGGGAAGTCCATGGAGCTCCAGACCTAACAAGCTAAGGCAGTGGCCATAGGGAAGATTATTTTGTGATCCAGCGATTGAGTTTAGAATGATGTCAGACTGAAGGAAAAGCCAATTCTCTGCTAGAATGACCTGAGGTGCGTGGGTCTTCATGGAAACGACTAGAAACGTTCGTAGAGACCCAATTCTCTCATCCCCCTGGTGACTCGCAGCTGTGCGGAGCACGTACTGTGCACAATGCTAACCCTGTTTGGCAGGCTTCGCGGCAGCTCCGATCAATTTCTCATCAGCAACTCAACCCTTGTCCTCTTCCAAACAGCTCAATGACAAACACAGAAGGAGGGGCCTGCCACATCGTCAGGCCTCGCCACGGGCAGCCATGCCAGAACTTGGCTGCCTGAACAATAAATCTCTATGTGGTCTGGAGAGAAAAGCCACCCTGTACCTGCTGTACGCAGGGCTATACATCCAACTCAGTCTCTCCAAAGTGGAGAGAAAGGAGGAGGTGGGACCCAAGGCCCCGTCAAATGAGAAACAGGCCTCCAGTCTTCACTGCACAGAGAGAAAGCAGCTCGGGAGCCACACCAGCTAGGAGATGGCTCTACTCAGCTGAGCTAAGGGCTCAGACACTTGTGGGTGGGATCCATCTTAGCCTACCCAGCAAAGGGGGGCAATATGGCATTTTCTATAAATTTATAAAATTATCCTGAGCTGAGCCAGCTGATGCCCATATCTGTGCTGGAACCTGGGCCTGTGTAGATGCACATGTTGAAGTCAAAGAACAACCTCAATTGTCAGTCCTCATCTTCCACCTTGGTTTTTTTTTTTTTTTTTTTTTTTTTTGGTGGGGGAGGGACAGGGTCTCTTTTTTTGTTTTGACAAGGTTCTGGGTTCTAGGTATTCTCCTGTGCCTATCTCCCATAGGAGCATCAGAATTATAGACACACACTACCAAACCCAGTTTAATGTGGGCTCTGGGAATTTGAGCTCAAACCCTCATTTCCACAGCAAGCACTTTACCCACGGAGCCACCTCCCACACACGTTTTACTTGTTGCTATTGCACCTATGTTTGTCCTGAGTGGAATTTTTCATGGTGTAAATTCACCGCAGTTTGTTCATCTGGGCCTCCCCTCCCCCCCCCCGCCCCCACTAATGGGCAGCTGGGCTGCTTCCAAGCTTATGGTGATAACAGCACCATGGCACCCAGCTGCAGCCTGCTCAGCTGAGTTTCTCTAAGGCAGGCATGCCTAGGAGTAGAACTGCTAGCCCACACCAAATGGGACTCCTCAGCCTCAGGAGGGCAGATGACAGCAAACTGGCTACAGTGTCTAGCACTTGTTGGATGCACGCTTTCTCCGCCTAACCCCTTCAGTTTAGTTTCTTTGGGCTTCAAATATCAGCTCCACCAAAATGTTTAAATCAAGTTCTGACTTTTAATCCCTGTGCAGCACCTCGGGTGAATTCTCCTGCCTGGAAAAGAGGCCTGGACAAGAGGAAGAAAATCTAAGTGGAGCAAAGACCCTGGTCTAGACACCAAGGTAGGATAGTCCAATGGGAAGAGACAGCCCAGAAGCTGTTTCACTTTTGACAAGCGGGAGACAGAAATGGAGGTTCGGGGTAGGGCTAAAGCCCATTTCCCATCCAAGATGCTCACTCAGCCTCCTCTGCGTCATTCTTCTCATAATCACTGCAGGTGCCGAGAACAAAAACCTGGAAACGGAAAGCCCAGTTTGTAGGTTGCCAATTTGAAATGACCGTGGGACCTCACCACACAGCCTAACCAGGTTCTATACCCACGAGCTGAGTGTTTGCCAGTCTGACCAGCTCACAGATGAGTCGGATCCCTGTTCTGCCTTTAGGAGCTTGCAAGTTTCCTCATTTCTAAGACAGGATCAGGCATGAAGTGCCCAAGGGATAACAGTGCCAGGAAAGAGATATGCAGTGTAGAAGGACTCAAACAGTAAGAACAGCAGAAGCCTTCTTGGAAACCCTGACAGGGGGTGGGGGGAGGAAGCAAGGCAGGGAGCAAAGAATATACTTAAAATAATTATGAACTCAGTTTCTGACTTGCACCCTTGACTTTCCCATAGTCTCCTATTTCTCACTTTAGGGGTAGGTTGGTTTTCTGGGATAGGGTTCCTCTGTGTAGCTGGTGTGTTGGGGTTTAGAATTTTCTCATGGGGTCATCCTTCCCTTTAACTGGGAACACACACTAATCCATGCAAAACCCCCCCCAGAGCCATACATACACTATGTGGAATTCAAACAAGCCTGGAATTCACTCTGTAGACCACAGAGATCCACCTGCCTCTGCCTCTCGAGTGCTGGGATTAAAAGCGCGTGCCACCACCACCTGCCTTTCTCACATTTTTTAAATGTCTCTAGCCTCTAGTCATAGTCAAACACAGAGGAGCTCAGGATCATCATTGAATATTCTTTATCTGCACTTCCACATACACTCACAGAGTGAACTCTACCAGGTACCTGGACCTGTCCTGAGCTCTGCATACATGGATGGACAAGATAGCCTCAACCTCAGCCCCCATCCCACTCCATCTTCAAGGGTGGACAGAAGATTTAAAAAGACTATTCGCTTGACCTGCCCATCATCACTCAGACCTCATCAGCCAGAGACAGCCTCTCCCTTTCCCCCTTTCTCTCCTAAAACATTTTCAGGAAATTCTGCAAGATGAAAGAAATGACTGCCTGCTCCATAATTGAAAGAACCCGGACCAGCTTCCCAGGTAGCCAAGTGGCTCTCAAACCTCAGAGACCCAAGCCTCAGGTGCTTCCCACAGGGCAGCCTCCAATCTGATACTTGATAGCTGGTGGTTTCCAGAGTCAAACAAATGTCAGGAATTTTATGAAGGAAGGCAGGAAGCAGAAAGGGGGGCAAGGACGGGGGTCTAGGCCTCAAGGGAGCTCAATTAGTGAGTCAGATAGTTAAAGCAAAAGGGCATGTTCTCAGTTTCCTCTCAGTTTCCTAGAAAGCCAGCTGGAAAAGATGGCAGTCCTTAGGCCTCTGTCACTCAAAAGATTAGGAGAGGAGACCTCAGGGTTGCCCAAAGGGAATTCTGCAGCAAACCAGATGTTTCTATTCTTCCTATGATTCCAGAGCTCTCAACTAGAGCCACACTTCTGGGGCCACCAAGAAGCCACAGAAGAGAGCTGGTATCTTCTGAGACAGGGCTGAAATCCAAACATGACCCTTTATCAATACAGATAGAAAAGATTCCTCCACAACATCTCTCCCCCCCCCCCGCCCCGCCCCCGGTGTGTTGGGGTTTAGAATTTTCTCAGGGAGTCATCCTTCCCTTTAACTGGGAGCACACACTAATCCATGCAAACCTCCCCCCAGAGCCATACATACACCATGTGGAATTCAAACAAGGCAGCAAGCCCCATGTTTCACTTCCCTCCCTCCAAAATGGGTCTAAAAAGACTGCCTCTCTTGTTCTTAAGAGATTGTATAAAGCGCCAAGCCCAAATGTTCATAACTGGTGGTTGTCACTGCTGCTCATAATAACTGTTGCACACACAACACATGCTTAAAGAGCATTGCTTCCAGTCTAAGATGACTCAGTAGTTACAAGCACTGGCTGCTCTTTCAGAGAACCCAAATTCAGTGAGTAGGGCATCTCACAACTCCAGTTCCAGGGGGACATCAGAGCACCTACACACACATGCCCATATTCATCTACAGTTATACACATACACATGTAACTAAAAATAACAAAAAATCTTTTTAAAAAGAGCTGTGTCTCCTTAGGACATTCTAAATGTGTGTGAGAGAGGGAGAGACAGAGACAAAGGGAGAGACAGAGACAGAGGGTGAGCTGGGATATCAGCGTACCTAGTTACGGTTCCTGATTATGTTCCATCAATTTTGTCAAATAACAAACTAAAAGAAGCTGTCAGAAACTTAGCATCTGTTTGCCCTAAAATCCTAACTTTCTCCTAAAAGGTGCTTTCTCCAGTTCCAGGAAAGAAAGCCATATGGCTTGAGACATTAGACATGCCCAGCAGCAAGCAAAGCCCACCACCATTTGTCGGAGGGCCTCTCTCCTTTCGACCCTCGTGTGGGCGGGCATCCAGATTGCAGTCGGGGTGCTCTGGTCTGCATCTCTGTCTTGACTGTTCCTAATTATTGGAGGGAACGCCGTGGCTCTCTCTTGCCTGACCTTAGAATTTAAGAGCTTCGAGTCCTCATATCAAACCATCAGCTTCATTGAAAAGGCATGCTCATCTGCATCCATAAAAGTCGCTCCTGGAGCCCTGACTTGCCCCAGCTTTGGGAGTGCTGTCGAGGATTTACGACACACCCTGGGTCTAATCTGCTGCACTTTAACTGCTGCTGTTGCACATCTGGCCATAAAAGCAAGGGCCGGCCCAACATGAGGACAAACACTTTTCTTTCCTAAGTGGCTGCAAATCTGATCTCCCAGTGATAGGTGGGCTCAGATGTAATCAGCCCAGCATCTGGGCAGTCATTAAGTTAGTCAGGTTTTGTAAAGCTTTTCTTCCATGCAGAAAAGCTATAAAGATGATTCCCTCGTAGCAAAAACCAGGAATGAAGAAGCAGCTATGTGAACAGGTGGTAATGGGACTAGGCATCCAGGAAATAGGGCCAGAGGATATCCAGAAAAGAAAGCACAATTTGGTTGGGAAGCCAACCTTGTTTGCTCAGAGGTCCTAGCTACTTTCCCAGGGAGGTTCGGGCAGGGTACAGGCAAACTGCTACCCGGAGGTCCAGGCTCTGATCTGACTTACTCTGATGCCTGCCCAGAGATTGCCTCCATTATATTTTGCCAAAGGAACCACTCGGTGCTTTAACAAATACATTTTTTAGGCAGTGAAATTTTTTATTAGACCAATAGGAGGGGCAGGGAGAGCAATAATCTAGACCAGAAATGAACACAATGCTGCCGGTTCCCGTTTTACAGTGCCCTGGACAATCCGTCCTGTGCACAGAATTGGCACATTTCGTGTGGTTCAGAAACTCCAATCAGACCAAGGTTCAACCGATCCAACCCAGGGGAGGAGATTCTGGAATACTGTGCAGCTCTCCCTCCCGAACTTCTCCACAGCTCCCCACCCAGCCCTGCCACTCCTCCCGGGCCAGGCCGTCAGGAGGGGGCATTAAAATTATCTGCTGTGGGTTTTACGAGCGACGATTGCTTTTTAAAACAACAACAACACAAGGTCCCTGTGTGGCTCGCGGGTAACCTAAAACTCTCTAGGCAGAGTACCCTCCCGCCCCCTCTCCACACACAGACACACACACCCTCCGCCTGCCAAGAAGGCCAGCGCAGGGACCGGTGCAGCGACACCATGGGGAAGCTCTGCTCTAGCCAAGGCCGAGCTCCCATCGACCTAGGAGGCGCCTCTAGGGGCTGGGGAGGGGGTCTTGAAGGAAAAGACTCGGGAGAAGTTCCGGGAAGAAAACCCACCGGTGACAGGTCCTGGGAGTCGGTGCTGGGGGGGGGGGGGAAAGGCGGGGGTGGAGAGGCAGTGAAATTCTATTTCAGCAACTTCTCCAAGAGGCCCGCAAGGGACTAGACAGTAGAATCGGGGACCAGGTCTGTCACCCACCCCCTTCCCCTTCCTGCAGATGAACGGCCCAAAGAGCCCTCTCTCCGCGCAGGTGGGCGCGCGGCCGGGAGACGCACTTACCCTGGGGCCGGTGGTGCGGTGGCCCCCGGCCGGGGACAGCTGCACCAACATGAGCAGCAAGTGGGGCATGAGCAGGCAGACGCGCGCGGGCAGCATGGTGCCAGCCGAGCCAGGCAGCCGCTAGCGGGCAGCTGGCAGCGGGCAAGGGGCACCGGCTGGCTTCAAAGCGCTTGGGGCGGGGGCGACCCTGGTGGCGGCGGGGTGCAGCCAGAGAGCCTGCAGCAGGGGCTGGCGGAGCCTGCGGCCGGGGGTCACGGTCATGAACCGCGGAGTCCGAGAGCTGGAGCGCGAGCGTGTGCTCTGCGCGTGGCGCCTGCTGCGCTCGGCCTGGCCGCGGCCACAGCAGGTTGGATGCCGGAGCCCGGGCCATGGGAATTCCCGTTATAAACCCCGGGAGGGAGGGGCGGGGCCCGGCGGGGCTGACTGACGGGTCGGGAGGCCTGTAGCAGCCGACCCTCCGGCAGGTGGAAGCCAATGGGAGAGAGACGAGAGGGGCGGTTCGTGGTCAGCCTCCCCCACCCTCCTCCCACCTTGGAGCTACACTGGTTTCCCCGCCCGAATGGACTCTAGCACAGGCTGGGATACCGAGTAACTTTCTCTTGGCAAGTCCTCACTGGGAACCTCCGAGCGCTCCAGCAGCCTCGGCCCCTCCAGAATGGTCACCTGGCTAGTAAGGAAGCCTTGAGCACCTACCGATTTTTAGCTCGTAGGCTTGAGTTGTCGCAACAGCTCCGTGAAGAAGGCAGGGAAAAATAGCTCCGTTATCCAAATGACACAAAGACTTTGGGAAATGCTCCCCGGAGGCCCCAACACCGGGAGACAACTTGGGAAGCCACCAGGTGCCGCCCACAGGGTGGGCTGTGACCATCGTTGGAAAGGGGAGTGGGGGTGTTCACTTCTTTCAAAAAAAAAAAAAACTCCTTACGTGTGGCATCCAAGTTTCACAGCGGCTGCCTGAGGGAAGTCTCACAGAGGCAAAATGAAGCACCCTGGTAATACGCCCTGTGGTCCACATGACCTGGGATTAAAACTCGGGCACCCCGTTTTACCAATCTTGAACTGGGGGGGGGGGTCCACAGAAGCAGCCTAGCCTCTCTGTGGCCTGGCAACGCTGGGGGAAAAAAAAAAAGATCAGAAGAGCCCTGATCTCATATGCGGAGGAGAGCAAGGCATAAACGGAGGAGTGGTCTATAACAACAGAAATCCTAGACACTCCAAGGAAGGAGCCATCTTTCCTAGGAGACCAACCTTGGAGAGGATTGCTTGGCCCTAAGCAGACCTGTCAGGTACTGGAGGTCTGTCCACAGTGGTCCCGGGGGCCAGCCTGGACATGGTCACAGCTACATCACATGGCTCCTCCACCCAACAAGGTGTCTTCCCCACAAGGGACCCATGATTATCTCCAAATGTGGAACACGGTTCTTGGTGATTGGTTTCCACCGGTCTGGGCCCGTCCCTTGCTAGGGAGAGATCTATTTCTCCAACCAAAGTGCCGTAAAACACAGGCTTCAAAGCTCCCTGACTGCCCTGAGAGGTCCTGACAAAGACTAGCTCTGCTCCCTTCCAGCCAGGTTCTCTTCTCCTTATATGAGCAGGCTTCCCAAGGGGCACACACACACCATCTGGCTGCACACACCAGCCAGTCTTTCTGAACAACAAACCAGAATGCACCACTCTGCTCAAAGGGTTTTGCACCTCCCCCATCGGCCTCAGACAGAAATGTCCAGGCAAGAATAAAAGGTACTCCAAACAAAATAAAGAACATCCCTAAAAAGAAGTGCCAATTTTCAGGCCTGAAGCCTGCCTTGATCAGACTCTAGAACAAGATCCCACCAACACAGAGGTGAGATCTCAGGTCTGCCATCTAGTGGTAAAACCTTGAACAGGACTCATCTGAGATATATTTCCCCCTCTGCAAAATGGGAGTGTTTAAATAGCATCCAGACCATGCAAGTTACTGGGAAGACTAAAAGAGATGGGGTGAGCAAAGCCCTTATAATGACATATGAAGAAAACAACCTAATACTTCACGGCTTCTTTGTGCTCAGGATGATTTTACACATTACAAGCCGGTCAGCAGGAGATTGACTTGTCTGGTGGCCTCATCTGGTTAGTAGATGACAGAGCCAATTTTCTAGGTTAGGCTTTAAGAGTCTTATCCTGCCTCTGTCGCATGGAGTCTCCTGCCACTGTGTCACTGGGAGTTTCTATGGAGACTCTGCTTCGCCAAACACCAGGGGGAAAGGCATAGACAGCAAAGGTCGGGCCTTCCTGGAACAGCCCTCGTGATACAGAATACTGGGGATAAAACCAGCTGGACTTGGGACACTTGTCCAGCCCTGAGTGTGCATGCATTACTTAGGCCATTTCCATGCACCCTCTGTGTTTCCCCACAGGGGGAGCAGCAGGCTGTAGGCTTCTCCGGACTGCCACCTGGCCACATGCAGCCATGGAGCTGATCCACGGCCTTCTGGTGTTGGAATTATTGAGAAAGCTGTTGGAGTCAGCAAGCATGCTCAGATGGCCCCTGGTATCTGGCAGCATGAAGCCCCCAGGGGGAGCATTGTGGTAGTGCTTTCCATCCCCAACCCCACATGCTACTTTCCAGCCAGAAAACTCATTTCCAAATAGTCACTGGTCCAAAAGTTGACATCGGGCTGGCCTTCAACCATGTAGTTTAATTTAAAATACAAGCAACTGCTTTCCAGTTGCTTTGCTCAGTATTTTTTTCCTGCTGGTCAGCATGAAGGACCTGTCATGACTCTGGTTGCCATTCTTGTGACACGTTTTCTTTTCCCAACTCCTCCAAAGCCCAGAGAGACTCAGAAATCCCAAAGAACCCCTAGTCCTAAACAGCATCTCTCAGCCAATCAGGCTCAATCTTGTGATCCAAGCAAAAAAGTAAAATTGACAAGTTGTCTTGCCCTGGAGGCCAGGTTTATGAGCCCAGAACAAATCTAGCTGGCCTGACAGCTGATCTGTCCAATTTTAGTCACACTTTCTGCCCTTTGTGGCTTCTCTTTTCAAGAGGATATTTTAATGGAAGAAAAATAATTCTTTATCTTATAGCTCAGGTCTTTGGGGGGGTGGCAGTTTGAAATGTCTTGCCCTTTTGTCCTATTCAGAATAACAACATGCCGTCCATTCTAGCAAGTGCAATGTTCATTGTTAAAGGGGATCTTTGAACACACACATAGTCCTGAAGTTTAACTAAGAGAGGGAACAGATAGGTACCTGGAGACCATATCTATGAGTAAAGCTTGCATTGTATGGGAACTCAGAAAGCAAGGTGCTGTATATCTATCAGGCAGGAAGGACCCCTGAAAGCAGTAAGTCCTGAGGGTCTGGAGCAAAGTGCTTCTATGTTGTCAATGATGTCAAATTTGTGTTTGCTTTGCTGTTGTAGCCACAATCGAGCTAAGGTGTCCAAGGTGAGAACTCCTGTCAAAATCACTTTTGAACTCAGTCGGGAATTTGGAATACTGAGACTAAACTTACAATTTGGTTAAGATAAGCTATTTACTAGTCTTACTTTGCAAATGAGGCTTAACCACAGAACTTTACCTTACCAACGTTCTTGCTTGAATAGAACAACAAGTAATATAGAAACGTATCTGCTTCTGATCTAGATTCTTATTGATGTTCTGTCATAATAAACAGCTTTTACCTAGTGGTCCAAGAAGGCTGTTCAAGTCCTAGCCATCATATCTGCTTTCCAGTGAACAAGAAAGGAAAAGGGGAAAGAAGAATGTGTACTTGCCAGAAGTTACACTGTATTTTATTTCCTTGACTACATACAACTCTATAGGTATCCAGGTAACATAAAGGGTTACTAAGTAAGGAGACACAGTTGGCAGTAGAACTTATCAACATTGTGATACTCAGAGGCCACCTGTAAGGTCTTCAGCTCCCTCATATTAAACATATATAAATAGGTGCTAAACATTAAATTGTGCCCCTCCCACAAAATTTATCTCTTAGGACCCTATCCCCTTCATGTATTAAAAAAGGACCTTCAAGGAGTCATTGGGACTAAATGAGGTCATAGAAATGGAGCCCACAGGAATGAGATCAGTGCCTTCAAACAAGTCATAGGAGAGTTCGCATCTCAAGACTGTCTGATCTCCACCATGCAAGACTTTGAACAGAAGTTGGCACTCTGGCTTCAACAAAGCCCAACACGCTGGAACCTTGATCTTGAATTCCTAGCCTGCAGAATTTTGAGAAATTCCTATCTATTATTTAGAAGTACCTAGTCCATGGCACAGCAAAATTCATACAGGAGTGGAAGCAGCTCGGGGAAAGAATTGTGTTACAACCAACAGAGCTGAAAGGAATGGGAGAGCCAAAGATCCATGGGAGCCCTGAGACATCCGGCTGTGGAGTTTTCCCTATTGGCTTTCAGTCTTGTTTCGGCCCATTTTCTCCTCAATGCACCCCTATCCCTCCTTTTGGAATGCTGATGCATATTCTGTGCCATTGTATGTTAGAAGTTGTAAGGAATACAGTTTTTCCCCCCGCTGCCTCTGGTCTTGTCCCGACGCCGCACCAGCCCCAATTAACACACAGAGACTCTGTATTTGATATAATCCTGTTGGCCTGTTACTAGTTTCTTATCGGCTAGCTCTGTCTTAATTATTAACCCATTTCTATGTATTTCCACGTGGTCTTACCGAGAACGGAGGAATGGTGGTTCTGTTCTCTCCAGGCTCTCCATCTTGGCTCCTCCTTACTCCTCCCTCTTTCCTTCTTGTCTCCTAGTCCCGCCTCTCTTGCTTTCCTATTGGCCAACAGTGCTTTATTCATTAACCAGTATAAGAAACATATACAGAATGACATCTCCCATCAAGAAGTAACTAATTTTCTTTTTGATTTTGATTTTACAGGGGGTTATAGTTTGTCTGGAAAAGAGACTTTTGATTTTGGGCTTTTAGATTGTGTTGAGACTGTGAAAGACTATGGGGACTTTTGAAGTTGAACTGAATACGTTTTACATTATGATATGGCTATAAGCCTTTGAGAGGCAGAGAATGAAATTTGGTGGTTTACATAAGAACATCTAGCCAGGTGGCGATGGCATATGCCCTTAATCCCAGCACTCAGGAGGCAGAGGCAGGAAGATCTCTATGAATTGGAGGCCAGCCTGGTCTATAGAGTGAGTTCCAGGACAGTCAAGGCTATACAGAAAAACTCTTGATGTTTTAATGCTTGGTCCCCATTTGGTGGAACTGTTTAGAAGGATTAGGAGGTGTGGCCTTGTTGGAGGAGGTGTGTCACTGGAAGTGTCTCACTCTCTCTCTGCCTCATACCTGTGGATCAGATGTGATCTCTCAGCTTCTGCTCCAACACCATGCCTGCCTGCCAGCCTGCTGCTACCCTCCCTAACTTTATGGTCATAGTCTCACCCTCTAAACTGTAAGCAAGACCTCAATTAAACACTTCCTTTTCAAGCTGCCTTCGTAGCATCCTGTCATGGCAGTAGAAAAGTTACTAAGACGACCTGAACAGGAACTTCCATTATTTAATCCAAATGGGATTAAATACTCCATTTGGTCCACCTCACCAGCACTGAAACAAGCCATTGAACCCCTACTATGCACCAGGCACTGCATGTACAATGTGAACCACATAGGTACCTGCCCTTGAAGAGCTGACAGTCTAGTAGAAGGTAGACATTAGGCAACCAGTTGTCAGCCGCTGAGTCACTAATTGCAAGTTTCCACAATTCTGCTAAGAGGCCCAGGGTGTTAAGGGACTTTGGTGTAAAAGATCTACAAGTTTAGTAACAAGTTTCCTGAAGAAGTGACTTCGATATAAAAGTCCTTGTGCTTAAGCTAAAGGACATGTTGGAGGATTGAACATTATGCACCGCACATGCAAAGACACAGAAGTGGGAGAAGACAGATCTATGTCTGATTGCTGAGCTATCTCCAACCCTTTAGCCACTGACAGCCCATGAAAAACAGTCATCACCATCTACAACCCAGGTCTGACAGTCGTATTCAAGTCCTTTAGTGACTAATTTACAGAAGTAGGCATGAAAGGAGGGTGAGTTAGTTACCTATTGCTCCAGAATGACTTACTTCTAAAGCTCAGAACCATGGGCTCTTGTTACCTCGATGCTTCTGTGGGTCAGGAATGTGGAAATGGCATCATTGAGCAGTTCTGACTCAATGGTTCTCACAAAGTTGTGGTCAAGTCTTATCTTCAGGGCAGGCCAACTGTGTAATCACAGAAACTTCATACTTGGCTTGAAAGTCTACTATTGCTGTCTTGAATTTTTTTTCATTAACAAGGAGCCTCTATTTCCACTTAGCATTGGACCCCTAAATTATGTAGCCAACATCCCCTGAAATCAACTTATGAGCAAGGGCTACAGCCATCTAGAACTAGCGGTTCTGCCCTTAGCTCGCTTACACAGTTGTTAGCAGACCTCAGCACCTCCATGCTATGGTCAGGAAACCACAGTCTCTGTCCACACAGGTCTCACAGCAGGGTGGCTGTCTGCCCACCAGGAGCACATGACAGAACAGGAGAGCTAGGATGGGAGCCAAGGACTCCTCTAACCATCCACAAGAGTCCCATCACTTGTTCCACACTCCATCAATTACATTGAACTGAACAAGGGTACCAATGCCAGGAGGACAGCATCTTGGGAACATGTTAGAGCCTGACTACCACAGGTAATTAAAAAAAAAACTGTTAAAAATGGTAATGAGAAGTTAAGGATAATACATTTTTATTATACTTTTAAAGTAATGTGCACGGAGTAGGCGACAAACTCAAGCTTTGAAACCATGAATTCAGATGCACTTCTCATCAGTTCTAGAACATCATTCCAAAGCTCTTCTATGTTCCTTTGTCTGTATCATTCAGACAAGACTCCTAATTACCATCATTCAGTGTGTGTGGATGCAGGCGCATGTGTGCACTGACCACGCTCTCTGTCCTTTTGCAGCACCAGGGTCTCTGTTGTTTTCCTGATGTGGATGCCAGGCTACCTGGCCCATGAGCTTCTGTGGATTCACCTCTCTACCTCCCACGGTCATGTTCTTGTGGGGAAACTTTACATCGTGGAACTAGCCTTTCTGAGTAACAAGCTGGATGAAGACCTCTTATTTCCTCTGTCCGTAAAAACATGATCTTCATTCATTATTCTTGACTTTGAGAAGAATCATCTAGGCCATTCCTTGTATAATCAATTATTTCTTCTTTCATCTAAACTCTAGTCTCTTCGAATTCATCTATTGTTAACCTAATATTTATATAAATCTCTCATCTAGGAATTTTCCTCTTTTCCCCATAACAGGCAGAAAATAAGAAATTCAAATTTCTCAATTCTGTATAATGAAAGCCAAAGAGCAGAACTTAGCCTTATTGAATATATGTTTAAAAGGAATATGACATTTTAGGCATACAGTGAACAACTTGAAAGATGATGTAAATTGTAATGACAAAGTGTATTTGTTACATTGTAAGTGCTTTCATCATTCTCTCCCTTTTCTTGTTTTAGACATTCCCCATTCCCAGCATCATTGGGAATAAGTGAGGAGTAAAGGAAAATGATTTTTAAACAACAAGTAAGTGTGTTAAGACAAAGGAAGAGAAAGATCATTAAGATCCCATCCTGTGAAGTCTCTAATAGTAAGAAAGAACTCAGTGTTGTGTTTATTTCCTCGTAGCTGGGAACAGACACCTGGCAAAAATCAACTTGAATAAGGTTGGATCTATTTCAGTTCACAGTTGGAGGGGACACAGTCTATGGAGAGCATCCTTAGCAGTGACTTCGGGCCTAAGATGCTTATTCAGAGAGTGGAGCTCTGTCACACATCTTGGTGAAATTTCTCATATAGGGAAGATTCCGAGACAAAGTGTTCCTATACAAGCTCTTGATTTGGAGATCGGGAAGCTCAGTAAGGGAGTAGAGAAAGGCAATGAGCAGGTAGGAGAGCTTACTGGTGGTCCATTCACAAGATATGTACAGATAAGAGCAAGAGGGGCCACAGGAAACAGTGTCTCAAAAGAAAATCCACCAATTGGATCCAGTGGACCCAGATAGATTTTGCACAACCAATGGGAGAATTAGGAAAAAGAGTATCACTCAGATGACCTGAGAAGACACTATTCATGTCCTACTCATTGATTCTCAGCCCAAGAGTTTTTCTCTGTGCCTAATGGCACAAACGTGTCTTCACCCTATGCATAGGACATGTGAGAAGTGCCTGGAAGGTAAGAATAGTCTGCACACAATGGGGAACCAGAATTGATTTATAAATTATCCAGCATCCTCACTATTCTGCAGGGAATTTTCTCACTGGGTCCCCATCAGAACTGAGCCCCTCAAGGGCTTATATAGGGACACTGTCTCAGAGCTTCGTGGAACCATCATAAATGCTTGGTCTATCTGCTAGGGATAAGCATCTGTGAAAACTAGACTGCCTGGTCATGATGAAGAATCAGTCTGGAAGGGGATGGGAGTTGCCCTTGCAAGGAACCTGGTGTGGTTCCCAACACCTACATTGCCCAGGGGATTTGATGCTCTCTTCTAACCTCCTTGGGTACCAGGCATACTTGTGGAAGACACGCAGACAGAAATATGCATACACATAGAACAAAATAAATAAATTTTCTTAAAAGAAAGACAGAAAAAGAGAGAAAAAGAAAGGACAGAAGGAATGAAGGAGGGAGGGAGGAAAGGAGGAAGGAAAGAAGAAAGGAGGGAAGGAGAGAGGGAGGAAAGAAAGAGAGAAAGAGAGAGAGAGGAAGGAAGGGAGGGAGGAGGGAGGGAGGGAGGAAGGAAGGAAGGAAGGAAGGAAGGAAGGAAAGGAGGAAGAAAGGAAGGAAGGAAGGAAAGGAGGAAGAAAGGAAGGAAGGAAGGAAAGGAGGAAGGAAGGGAGGGAGGAAGGGAGGAAGGGGAGGAAAGAAAGAGAGAAAGAGAGAGAGGAAGGAAGGAAGGAAGGAAGGAAGGAAGGAAGGAAGGAAAGAGGGCCATCAAAATGGCTGAGCCGGTAAAAGGCATCTACCATCAAGCTTGATGACCAGAGTTCAACGTCCAGGATCTGCACAGTGGAAGGAGGGAACTGCTCCCACAAGTTGTCCTCTGACCTACACAAATGCACACACAGAAAGAAAAAGACAGGGAGACAGACAGACAGAGAGAGAGAGAGAGAGAGAGAGAGAGAGAGAGAGTCAAATAAAGAAAAATGGACACTGGGAAGGAAGAGGGACCTGAGAGACTGCGTCTGGCCAGCGGCAGGGCTGGGGCTGCTCAGACCTGCTCCTCTTGGTGCTGTGTTGCCCAGGGAATGGCTGTGTGAATGAACCAGGGCCGATCTGGAGAGCTGAGTAACCAGGGCACAAGTCACCCTGTGCCTGGCCAAATGAGGGCATCTTCTCCCTAACACAACAGTAACATCAGAAGACTCTCCCTGCCCCAGCTTTGCCCTCCACCGGGGAAGATCCCTTCACTGCCTTTCCTGGGCCGCTTCCTTGCCAAAAGGACAAAGTCACACTGCTGCCCTCTTCAGCCCCCACCCCACCCCCATCCTGACTAAAACGGTGATTCATCCAATACTCAGCACTCACCTTGCATATTCAGCCTCTGTCCCCACCTGGAACACGTTTTCCTGCTCGACGAGGCAGATCATCCTCCAATGCAACTGTCCATGATGATACAGCTGAGCTGACATGAGTGCCCGACAAGGAGGAAGGAATATAAATGTAGTCGTTTCCTACAAGGTTTACTTTTATGGACTTTAACAGTTTGCTTGGCGAACACTTACAGGGTATAAAGTACTTTATGAATTTCTTATTTCATTCCACTGGCAACCTCATTATCCTGATCTCCCTCCCATATTTCAGACGAGGAAACAAGAATGCAGAGAGACCAAGTCGGTCTCCTGAGACTACACAGGCTCCCGTGGCAGTATTATTTCCAACTTGAATGTGCCTGACCCTGTCACTGGCCGGGATGGAGCCAGATAACGAGATGGGCTTTTCTTCTGAGTCCCCCTAAGGACTCAGCTGGCACTAAATGAAGGAGCCAGATTGTTCCCATAGGAGCTACACTCAAAGTCAATGGAGCATGGGGCTGGAGAAATTTCTCAGCACTGAAGCTGCTCTTCCAGAAGACCCATGTTCAATTCCCGGCACCCACGTGACAGCTCACAACCATCTGTACCTCCAATTCCAGGAGTCCAGTGCCCTTTTCTGGCCTCCGAGGGTACTAGGCACTAGGCAAACAGGCAGGCAAAACACCCACACACAAATTTAAATTTGAAAACTATTTTTAATCCAAGTCAGTGAAGCAAATGGATAGGGGTATAGCCTCTGGACAAAGTAGCATTCAACAAAGAGCTAACTAACCAGGGCCTCCTGTTCCGGGATGTGCCTTTCATACTCATGCCAGGTTGTACACCCAGCCAAGGACATAGCCTTGGCCTGGCCCAGAGGATGCTGCCCCAAATCTTTTCTGCCCCTCCGTGCTTCTCACTTTCCTCCTCCTGGCCGCTGGGTACTTCCTGCACCTGTGCTCTGGGTAATGCCTCCAAGGGGCTGACATCTCTCTGGCCAACTGGCTGCCAACGTCTTATCTCTTACTTTCTGGTTCACTATTCTCTCTTCATACTCCCAAGGTCAAAGCCTTGCCCAGATGCAGCTACAGGCCATTATAAAGGTCACTTGACATCAAGGTAAGAGAATCGCGGAGTGGCCCAACTGAACAGACAATTTTTTCAGTTACTAGAAGGAAATGTAAATTAAAGGGAAATTGTCTGTCATTGCTGTTTTCCCACGTGTGAGGCATAGCTACAATAAGAATACACAAAAGCTCCTCAGAAGTGTTTTGTCCTTACACTTGTGCCTTTACCAGATGTCCTGTGCAATTAGACATCTGTCCAAAGACAGGAAAAATTTGTGCTTGGATAATTGTATTCCAGACAGGAAATGGGACGTACCAGTTAAGAATTCCAGTTTGGGAGTCTGGCAGTTTTTGATTCCAATACCATCCCTTGACTTGCTGGCTGATGCTGGACCAGTCATTCTACCTCCCTGAGCCTCAGTTTGCACATGTGAAAACAGTAATTAAAAGTCCCTTCCTTCTTTCTACCTACTACGGATGGCTATCATCCAAGGGGTGGAGAAGATGTTGGCAGGGGTATGGAGAAAGGGAAACTCTAGTGTGTTGCAGATGAGCGTGTAAAAGGATACAGTTGCTAAGAAAAACAGCATGGCAGCACCTCAGAAAAATCAAACACAGAATTATCATATGACCCAATAATTTCCGTGCTGGCTACCTACCCAACAGAAATGAAGGCAGGGACTCAAATCACTATTTGTACCCTACAGTGCATAGCAGCTTCATTCACACTAGCCAAAGGGCGGAAGTCATCCAAAGATCCAATGGAAGGTGAATAGAGAAGCAAAATGTGGCCCCTGCATGCCATGACTATGTTTCAGCCTTTAAGGAGAAGGAGATTACAACACAGGCAACACCCTTGACTCAAAACAATAAATATTCTAAATGTTCATTGACTGTGGCTGTAAAATTCCTAGACACAGGAAGCAGAATGGTGGCTGCTGGAGCCCACAGAGAGAGGCAGGGGAATAGGGCTCATACATCCAGAGTTTCAGTTTCAGAAGATGAAGAAGTTCAGAATGGTGGTGATGACTGCACGGTGTAAAGTTACTTAAGGCCATTGAACTGCATTCCAGGAAACAGTTAAAATAGTAAATTAGAAATTACACGTCCTTACAATAAAAATTATCTTCCTTATACTTATAAAGGAAGGGTATGTTATTGACATCAGTGAAGCCAATAATAGTACCTGGAGCACAGCTGGGAGAGGAATGCCATATCGTAGATACCACCCTCATCACCTTCAGCAGGTACCAGCTCCATCACCTTGAGCATTACCTTCAGCATCTAGTTCCCCAGTTAGACTTCAGTCTTCAGAAGGCGGAACCTGAGCCCATCCAGGATCTACAAAGAGATGAATAAGAAAGTAGTCAAGTAGAAAATAATTCAGAGAATGTGGAGGAGGGGAGTAAGAAGACAGAAATGTAGAGGAGTACAGACCTCAGGATGATGGGAAATACCCCAGAAAGAAGAAAGAACTTGAAAGAGACAGAAAGGGGAAAAGCCAGTCTGGGACTGCAACAATGTCAATCTGAGTGGATGGCTAAGCCCACAGTAGATTAACTAAGCAAATCTAGGGTGAGGGCATTTCCAAAGAGAATTAACGAAGGGTGGCAGCCCCACCTGAACATGGCCTCAGGCCACACCAACCCACACAGCTGGGGTGAAATCAAAGAAATAAAGGAGAAGCCAAGCCAAGCTTCATGCTCTCTGTCTCTCCCTCTCTCTCTCTCTCTCTCTCTCTCTCTGTGTGTGTGTGTGTGTGTGTGTGTGTGTGTGTGTGTGTGTGTGTTTCTATATCTCTGTCTCTGTCTGCCTGTCTTTCCTCATCTCTGTCTTTCTGTATCTCTGTCTGTCTCTCCTCTCTCCCTCTCCCCCACCCGCCAACACCCAACCCACCAAACCCGCCATCAAGATGTAAGCTCTGTTCTGCTGCCTTACCACATACACACACATGACTGAAACCATGAGGAAAACAAACCATTTCTTCCTCCAAGTTGGTTCTCTTGGGTATTTGGCCACGATAACAATAAAGCAGGAAACCAAGAGAGTGGGTCAATAGAGAGTTGCAGGCCAGATGCAAGATGTTCTAAGCCACCTGAACATCAGCTACACAGAGAGAAACTAACAGCAGGAATGTGTCCTAAGTACCATCTAACTCTCTTTCGTAGCATGAGACATACACTAAAAAAAAAATCTTGTTTATCTGAAATTCAGACCAAACTGAATCTCCTGTGTTTCTGCTTGCTAAATCTGGTCATCCTAGACCAGAGGCCTGGCTCATCCTTCAGTACTGTACACTATCTGCAGCACAACCATGGATTCTAAGATAGCTTCGTATCTGAAGATATGAACAGAGAAGAGCTGGGAGATGAGACCAAATGCCCTGCTTCACAGGGGCATTCTCTGCTGTGGAAGGCCTGTCAATAGCAACTTAACAAGTTCTGGCATAGAAATGACTAGAACAGGCCATGGGCCCCAAGGTTGCGATTCTACTGGATTCTGATACAAGGACCCTGACTTCACAGCAGAGGATGCCAGAAACCACCCAATCCCTGTCTGTGCCCTTTACCTCTGTTCTCCAGCCCTGGGCCCAACATCTTGACCCATGACCCTACAGCCATTCTCCTAAAAGAATGACACAATCCTTCTGATTGCAGAAACCTCGGAAGGGACTTTATCCACACATAAAACCAAGCGCTGCCGTAGGAAGTCTGTAAGTTCCAAGCCAGCCTAAGCTATCCAGCAAGACTACCCCACCCCCACCCCCACCCCCGAAAATATACAGTTCTCCAGCCTCTGCCATAACCTGATTGAAAGTGAACTCATTCATTTTGTTTTGAGAAGTGCCAGGGTTGGGTCCCTGTTTCCCTCTTCACTGATTCCAGCTGCTGAGGCCCCACCAGTGTGCAGGACCACACACCAGCATCCCAGAGCGCTGGGGCCTGGCAGAGATTAAACCCCAGGCAGTGGTGGGGGGTGGGGGAGGTCCCCTTCCAGGGAACAGACTGCCCAGGGAAGGCTGGTGCGTAAGGGAGTGTCCAGGGGGACCCTGCTCCTCAGTGTCTCAGGCCCATCATGCAATGGGCTGGGGGGGGGGTGGCAGACAAAACCACAGAGGAAAGAGCCCCTCCCGGCGTTGCAAGAGATGAAAAGTTCCCCCTTTTTCAATCTAAACAAATTCATTGGCCACACAATAACCTAACCCTGGAGGAAGTCCTGAGGGAGGAAAATAGAAAGCAGGGTTGCAGTCTAGGTTTTCACCCCAAGCCCACCTGCTAACGGGGAGGCTGGGCCTCACTTGCTGGTGACTGGTTTTTTTGTTTTGGTTTTTATCAGAGAGCTGGAAGCAAGGCCACAAAACAGATAAGCAGTACGGTTGGCCACAGCCTTTGCGCTATTTAACACCATCGGGAAGGAGCAGGTTTGCCCACTCTGCCATGTCACTCGGCACTGGAGACCCCACAGCTAGCATTGGTCATGACACCTTGAGTTTCCCAAGACTACTGAACTAAGTAGGGAAGGCTCACGCAGGGAGGGTAGGCTGCCTGACTATGGGGCCACACACCTTTCTTATCCTGGTGACACATTTCTTTCAGGATCAGAAGTATCGTGCCTCGATGCGTGGAGCTCTTCAGCTATTTTTCTTCACTCCAAGTTTGTAAGCAAATGGGTGTTGGACATATGGTGCTGGCAACGGTATCTCTGTTCTACTGTATCTTTGGATCTTTACTGTGGACAGCAGGGTTGGCCTTCCTGGGACAGCAGCAAGGGACCTCCCTGCCAAGCACCCCACCAATGAAGCAGGGTTTGCCAAGGGCTAAAGAAGATTAAAGAGGGCAGAGGACTATGACGAAAGAGGCCGGAGCTTCTGAGCTCTGGTCTACCCCAGAGGAATGGGCCGGTATCACACCGGCCGCGCGGTCTAGTCTACCTAAGACTTAGAGGCCTTCTGCCTCTCTCAAGACTATGTGTTCCCCCCACTACTTCCCTCCCTGTCCACTCCACCGCTCCCCACCCCCAATGCTGTAATGAAAAATTCATGTTCAAAGCTTCACATGAGATCTGATTTTCAACACTTTAATTGTATTAATAGAAGCAGGGAGTGGGGTGAACCCACAGCCCTTCCTCCCATAATGCACCCCTCCACCCACCCTATCTCTTCCTGCCCCCTCTCCATGCTCTGTTCTCTTCCCTACTCCCTCCCTGGACTCCCTTGATAGTGCTCCCCTCCGTCCATGCTGTCCTGTCTGCCCATTTGTCCCCATCTTTCCATCCCCAGCACAGCCTTAGCAGGGACTCCTCCTTGCCCCATAAATATTCTAGGCTCTAGCAAAAGTTTCCCTTTCTCCTTTAATCAAAGAAAGAACAATCTGATTGTGTAAAACATTGATGAACAGAATATTTTTAGAGGAATTTTATTTTATTCAGTACCAGAATATCCACTGCCTGCTAAGAGATAAACAGAATAACAGCTCTGAAAGTCTTTAATAGATACAAATTAAATGTCAGTTATTAGTGAAGAGTAAAATTTGGGTTTTGTTGTTGATTTATTATTACTGATGTCATTTGTTTGGTTCTCACAGTGTCTTGCTAAAGAGCACAGGCTGGCCTTGAACTTGAGATCTTCCAGTAAAAGCCCTCATTCTTCAGATGACTAATACTTAATCTGAGTTATTCTGTGCTTTGGCCAAACAGATACTGCTAAAATACAGGGAAGAGAGGAAAAAATACCAACAGTGTAAACCATTTTCTGTGCTTTGGGGCAGGAAAGTGCTATCTGTGTCTCTAGTAAAAACAAAAACAAATCTCACTCTGCTAGAAACATATAGAAAACGCTAAAGGATAGGAGCTGGAGATGTGGCTTAGCATGTAGAGTGCTTACCTAGCATGCACAAGGCCCTGGGTTCAGCTCTTAGCAGGTGCAGTGGCCACGTTAATCTAAGCACTCTGGAGATAGAAGCAGGTCATCCTGGGCTTAGTGAATCTGAATCCAACCTGAGATCATGAAACCTGTCTCAGAACCCAAAAATGTGTTTGGTTAACCATGGTGGCTTCAGTGTCCACTCGGTGACAGTTCAGGACAAATATTTACTTAGGAGAAGACCCATCGCTAATGATCATCACCGCAGTAAATCCGTTCCAAGACTTCAGATGGTTTTGCTGAGTGTGTAGCTCAGTAGTAGAGGGCCCTGGCTTCAGATACTGATAACTCATACTCACACATGCTCACACACTCACACTTTCACACACACACTCACACACTCTCACACATATACTCAACACACATTCACACACACTCACACGATCACACACTTACACACACACTCTCACCCACATACTCAACACACATTCACACACTCTCACACACTCTCACACACACTCTCACACACACACTCATATATCACACACACACAGTCATTTTAGTTTGTTTTAGTCACTGTTTTGTTTTCATTTCTTACCAGAGTGTTGTTTTTGCCTCATGCTGTGGAAAAAGGAAAGGTCATAAGAAAATTTAGAAAAATATCAACTTTAACCACTGGTTTGATATTATTTTGCAATTTTAATATTTATTTTTTTAAAGTTTTTTTTTTTTTTCAAGAACCTTGTTTGGTTATCCATCTTGTGAGGAGAGGCATTGGGTAAGCCTAAATAAGATACCCTAAGCATAACTGCACTGTGACTATAATCATCCAGGCACACCTTGGCCCGCCCCTTGGGGTGCATGGCTCCGCCTACTCCTGTTCTCCCCTTCCGCAGTATCTCTGAAGAGGCAAACAGTAGGTCTCTGTCTCTATCTCTCTTTCTCTCTTTCTCTCTTCCCCCTCCCCCTCTCTTCCTCCCCTTCTTTCCCTTCCCCCAATAAACTTCCCACATAAGTTCTGCCTGTAAGTCGAGTTTGTCCCTCACCTGCCATGGGATCTGTCAAGGTCCCACCTCGAGCTTCCTATCATAACAGTGACTCATCACATTAAAGCACAGGTGGGAATGACTCAGCCCTCCTCAGCCTGCTTCTACCCACACTCACCCACCATGTGTGCTTTGTGATGGATGGGCTGCACCAGGCAGTAAGAACCACTCCGATTAATCATTAATAAGCAATTTTGTCTCTGTAGGTAGACTTCAGATAGAAACAGAAGGCCTCCTATTCTTGTCCCCACCACCCTGAGGACTACCTGGAGGCCGCCCTATGGTCATCACCACTTAGAGGTCCTTTGTCAAAGCTCTTTGTTTCTCCAGTATATGCCTAGATGGAATCTTATTTGACACTTTGCTCCACCTCCTGCTGAGCCAAAGCCGGAGGAATCCCTTACATGGTCTGCAAACTGTGAAGGGCTGTGCATATGGGTGAGCAGCAGTTGGTGTGATTGCATGCAGTAGGCCAGAGCATGTGGGACTCTCGTCCCTGTCTCTGTCGCTACTCTCTACTGCTCTCTCCTCCACACACCCAGAAGGCCTCCTCCTCACCGAAGAATGTGTCCTTTTCCCTGTTCTTTCCCATATCACCAATCACAAAACCACCCTTAAGTCAAAGCCAGAATTTGCAGTTGATGTTTAGATCACTCAAAATCCCATTCTGGTTTTGATTCTCCAAAAGCAAAGAATAACTACTGTTATATCTTATGTTCCCACAAATGCACATAAGCATGTATACATATGTCTACAGTCATAAATGTTATTAAATACAGGGCCCACACAGACAAGTAGCTGTAGTCAGGCAAGACAGACATGTCCTAGAGAAGCCAGAGGTGTATACTCGGCCTGCTCAGCCTCCAGCCCCTTTTCCTGAAGCTAGTGAGAGGCTGAAGGTGTGGCTACTGACCACAAGGGGCAAAACAGAGAATAAGATCCAGGCTTGTGTACTCCTGACTCATCCGTTCTGCCTCTAAGGGGACAGTGTTTAGTCTGCCCTTGGAATCTGATTCCTCACAGAGGTGATAATGACCTAAATACCATTCAGGGACCTTCTACACCAGCTGTTCAAGCTGGAGGGAATAAAGCTGGTGAGGAATTTGTGGTCCTTCTGTGTGACTGATGACCAAGTGCAAGTTTCAAAAATACCAGAGCAGAGCAACACAGAAAGCAGGGCCCCTGCCTTCCAAAGTAGCACTAGCTAAGGGAGCAGGCTCCACCAAAAGCCTACCCCACCCCCTTTTGCCACCTACCTCATGTTATCTCAGGACATGTTAGATAAGGGTAGGTGGAAGGGCCTTGGCATCAAGATAAAATTACAGCAATAATAGTGATAGCAGTAGAATCTATCTGTTCTGCACATTATGCTAAGGCTTGTTGAAAACACTTGTCAGACACTGTGGTGGTTTGAGTAAAAATGGCCCCCCATAGACCCATAGGGAGTGTCACTATTGGGAGGTCTTGTTGGAGGACATGTGTTACTGGGGACAAGCTTTGAGGTCTCAGATACTCAGACAGGCCCACTGTGGCTCACTCTCTCGCCCTGCTGTCTGCCAATCTATGTAGAACTCTCAGCTACCTCTCCAACATACTGCCACGCTTCCTCCATGATGATAATGGGCTGTAAGCCACCCCCAAATAAATGTCTCCCTTTATAAGAGCTGCCATGGTCGTGGTGTCTCTTCACCGAGTGTCCATTCACCCAGTAGTCCCATGAGGCACTGAGCATTCTTACTGTCAGACAAGGTAATTACCCCAAATCCACACTGCTCAGGAAAAGCCAGGATTTAGCCCCACACTCACCTGCCTCCAAAGACCATGGCAATGTCATGCAATGTATTTTAATCATATTCTCCCCTCCCCCAACCTCTCCCAGATCCTCTCTTATCCCTACCCACCCAACTTCACATTCTCCCTTTCAAACACACACATACACACACACACACACACACACACACACACACACACACACACGTGCAAAAGTGAAAGCAAACAACAACAAAATGAGACCAAAAAAAGCCAGAACAAAATGAAACAAAAAGCCCACAATAAATAAATGTGGAGTTCATTTTCTGTCCTGGGTGTGAGACCCGACCCAGTGTGATTGATATATCCAGTGACTCTGCATTGGAGAAAACTGCCCCCCCCATTCCAGCCAGGTATCAATTGCAAATAGTTTCTTGGTTAAGGCTGGGACCCTGTGTCCACTTCCCCCTCTCAGTGCTATGCACCCATCTGACTTGGCCCTGCAGATCCATTGCCACAGCCTCTGTGAGTTCTCTTGCGCATCAGTCCTGTTGTGTCTGGAAGATGGTGTTTCCCTTGATGTCATCCATCACTATGGCTATTAGGATCTTTCTACCTCCTCTTCAACAGGGATCCCTGAACCCTAAAAGGGGAGGGGTTTGATGAAGACATCCCATTTAGGACTGAGTGCTCCAAAGTCCCTCACTCTCTACGAATTGTCCAGTTATGGGTTTCTGTGTTAATTCTCAACTACTGCAAGAGGAAGCTTCTCTGATGATGGTTGGGTGGGTGTAGCAATATTTCATGAGTGTCTTAATCTGCACTTGGCTCTGGAAATTCCACACACACTAGTGATGTCTGCAATCCCAAAGTTCAAGCTAGGTCTGGGGAGCCAGGCAACCATCAACCAGATTCCCACTTGGTACAAATAATATACTTATTAATAAGCTCATTACACTCCCACCCTCCAGAAGAGATTAAACTCCAAGTGGTACCAGAAACCCATTTCTCAAATTCTCCCATGGGATAACAGGTCCAGGAACAGCCAAGAGATGAGGCATGAATCTGACTGGGAGCTGTCAGCACTTATGCAGAAACAAGTCTGTCAATGTACTACTTCCCCCAGTTCAGAAAAACAAAATGAGATGGTTAAAACCAGACAGAGAGGGATGGAATAGTGTTAAAATGCAACTACAGTCTGCCTCTCCTAACGGTAAGGGCTTCTGCCTCAGTGTCAACAAATATGCAACCAATCAATGCAATTGCAGAGTTATTTACAGTCCCCAGCAAAGGGCAGCTGCATCCTAAAAGACGAAGTTGGAAGCAGGTTGGGGCAGGAGACAACTCTGGGAGGATCTGTTTTGTTTTGTTTTGGTGTGCACCTCTACTAGTCGAGTTTTTTGCAGGGTCACACACACACACACACACACACACACACACACACACACACACACACCACCACCACCACCACCACCACCACCACCACGACCCTTCTTGCAGATGTTTGGGTAACTTGTAGTGTTCATGTGTCTGGTGACCATGGTTCCTTGCAATCAGTTTGCAGGTGTTCCTGCTGCGGTGGGGGGCAGGAGGGTAGTGAGGGGGAAGCTAAGGGGGAAAGCTAAAGGTCTTCTGACTTCAAACTGTGACCTGACATCCAGGACTTTTTCAGGTTCCTTACTCTGACTGTGCCCCTGTCTTAATCCCTCTTCTGTGACCCTTTCCATAACAACACCACCAAAACTCTGCAGAGTCTCTTTGCCTCCCGCCCAGCGATGGGATTGTTTGGAGCAACAGCTGTGTTCCCATTCAGCACCTCCTACAGGACAGGTTCTAATTAGAGTTATTGACGGGTTTGAATTGGCACAATTAGGGCCATCATTAATGGGGTCGCCATGTGTTCTTTTGAACAGTTTGGCCCTATTTTTTTGTCCCAGGGCAGGAGGGGGTTGCAGCTAATGAAGCTGGAGAGTGTGAATTATCTCAGCAAAAGGAGGGCAAATGGAAACCACCCAGGGGAAGGGAGACACTCAAAGGGAAGAAAAGAAAGCAGTTACACATGCCGGACACACACATTCTCACACACTTATTTTCGCGTCTTCCTTTTGTGAAATGGTCCTTGCAGAGGTCACAGCCACCAAATGTGGGCTACTGACTTAAGAGGGGACTCCAGAAGCTCTGCAGCGTGTTTGACAGAAGAGTGATGTTGATATAGGGTGCACCTACATACAGGCTTTTATGGATATGGACATATTAAGAGAAGAGAGACCAATGAAGACAAACTTCAATTATCAAAACTGCTGCTAGGGACAGTGGCACAGATCTGTAATTCCAGCACTCACGAGGCTTAGACTGGGGGATAGTGACTTTGAGGCCAGTCTGGATTACACAATGAAACCCTGCTTTTTGTTGTTTTGTTTTGTTTTTTAAAGGGGGGGGTCTGGAGAGATGGCTCAGTGGTTAAGAGCACCAACTGCTCTTTCACAGGACCTGGGTTCAATCCCCAGCACCCACATGGTATCACACAACTGAACCATTGACCCTGTTTTAAGGATGCAGTAGTTCTCAACCTATGGGTCACAACAGTCACATTTTTGATAGAACAGGAAACATCACCACACAAGTACTGCTTGCTTCTTGGCATGGGTACGTTTATCTGTAAGATAACCCCCAAAAGAAAACCCTAACCTTTCACCCTCTGAAATGCTATCACATTTCCTGTTCTCTTTGAGACCCTCCCTGACTCTGGGGGTTCAATCCCCTGAGCACCTCCAATCAGACATAGCCCAACAGGATGCAGCAGGCAGGAGGCTGCTGATGAGGAGCCTACATCCTGGAGATCCCTGGCCCCTGACAAGTTCCTGTGGAAAGGACCTTCGCGGGGTGCCTTTAGTGGATGGTCTTCCTATTAGATCACCTGAATGGGAATATGAATTCCGAAATAAAGAATGCAAAAACACGGAAGCCCAGTTGTGTAGGAGAAAACAAAGCAGTTGAACTCAAGCAGGCCTCAGGTTGATGTGGCCCTGGAGCCTGGGGCTGGCTGTTGAGGGTTGTTGAGTGGCCGGGACAAGCTTTGGGACCTGGAAAATGTTCAGTACAGCCACAGTAGATCGGGGGAATGGAGGTGGAGACGCAGGGAATCACTTACAAGTTGCAGTCGAGAATGAGAATCAGGTTATATGTTCTTCCCAGCATGGTGGGCCAGCGGCAGGCTGCCCCAAATGAGGTCCCCTTCTTACTTATTTCAGTGCCAGGCTGAGGCTCTATTTCTTTTCCTGGTAGTGTCCACTTCCTTCATGCAAACTTCACCAGGATTTTCCCAGTGGCCAACACTGGTCAATGTTCCCTACTTGGGACGGTCTAAGAATGGAGAAATGGAGGAAAAAGTTGGAGGGACTGACTGTGTGTAGCCATTCTCAACCCAATGTGGCCCCTAAAATGTGGACAGGCACCCAACTCAAAATGCTTTGTATTCTACACACTTTTGGCTTTAGTACAAAATTTAGCCTTGTCTAATTCCAACCACACTTGTGCCATATACGCTGCAACCCATGGGGACTGAAGTTTTAGAATCCAAGAGTTATCCTATTGTTGCCTTAAAGCTTAAGTGAATGAATCTGAAGAAGGCTTGCTTGCCAGCACATGCCCCATGCTGGACTGTTTTAAAACAGTGGCTCACTGCAGGGGCAGCTCTCCCCCTGGGGGCTTTAGACAATGTCTGAACACATGTTTGGGGGGTCACACCTGAAGGGCAGAGGCCAGGGATGCTGTCAAACATCCTGAGACACACACGACAGCCCTTACAAGAATGATCCCGGCTAAAATGTCAACACTGCCAAACACCCAGCTTAAAGTCATCCGCACCTGGGTTCAAACTCCAGCTGTACAAACTCAGCGAGTCAGTAGCCTTTCCAGCCTAGGTTTCCACATCCGTAAAGGTGAGTAAACATTGCATTTGTAGTTAAGCCATCTCGGTGCTGGGAATGGTAGGATTAAAACAAAAAAAAAAAAGTCCATTCAAAGTGAGTCATGATGGCACACAACTTTAATCCCAGGGAAAAAAACAGGCGGATCTCTATGAGTTCAAGACCAGATTGGTTGCATAGAGAGTTTCAGAACTATCAGGGCTATATAGTGAGACCCTGTCTCAAGAAGAAAAGAAAAAATCCATTTAAAGGATGTGACAATTGGGTCATCACACATGAAGTGGTCCAGCCCGGAAATTGTATTTGACACCTGGAGCTGTCACCTACCTCTCTCCCTAGTGTTTATTTGGGGCTGATAGTCCTTAGGAGAACCCTTCAGGCTTCCTTGTCTTTCCTGGGGCATCTGAACCTTCTGCAAGTCCAGCTGCTCAACAGTTGGGTTGTATCCTCAGACCCATGGTGCGGGTGGACATGGGCGGCGGCCCCATTTCCGGTGACAGTGGACTTGAGCAGCCTGCCTCTCCTTTGGAACCGCACAGCGGGTCCAATGCCAATTAGCTGAGCCTGAAAAATGAGTGTGCTCTCAGCTCTCCGCTCTCCGGGAGGGAGGCAAGGTGCCCCCAGCCCGGCCTGGGGTTGCTGCCCTGTTCCCCCTATTGTGCCTCCAACAAGGGCGTTTTATTGAAAAGAGCTGAGTGCATCTAATGCAGTTATCCGTGTCCGCCCCATCGAGCCGTGGGCTGGGGGCAAGGCGCGCAGCTGCCGCCGCCTCACACGCTCGCAACAAAGGAGGGCGCCGTGGAGAATTTGCTCCCCTTTGAACGGCTCATCTGGTTTCCATTTCTGAAAGGTTCCCCAATCTTTGCTTCCACCCAGCCCCCACTCCAGTGCGCTGTCGGGGGTGGGGACTACACACCTCACTTCGCTCCAGCTGTGCCCCTGGGGGAGGGTTTCCCGTGTTCCTGTGCCATCGCTCCCTTGTGCCTGTGGGAGGCGCGTGAGCATCTCTTCGCCTGGGCCAGGACCAGCTCTGCAGACACACCTGGTTTACCATTGGCCTGAGCCACTTTCCCAGATCTGACACTCAATTTCCCCATCTATAAAATGCCTTGTTTGGAAGCCACCTTGATGACTTTCAATCCCAAGATGGAGAGGGGGAAAGATTCGTGAAACATTTGGCAAATGCATAATAGGATAATTAAGAAAATTTAAATAGCCTTTAATGTCACAGCCCAAAGCAAGCCATCAGCTTAGCAAAGTATTTTCCCTTAGACTTCTTTGAGCATTAGAAGTCATGAATAAAATTATCATTGTATAATTGGAGTCACATTGTGTATCTGGTTTTATCTCCTGTCTTTATTTATATCGGGGTGTTTTTGTATGTTCATGGTCTTTGAAACTGTGATATTTTTAAACAGCCACAAAATACAGCATCATGGGCTTTACCACAACCGATTTAACCCATTCCTCCATCTTTGCTTTTTAAAGTTGTCCTCCCCCATTTGTTTAGATGGTGGCAGTTTCTCCACACACCCTCCCCCCAGTACCACAATGTAGAGGGCTATTTAAAAAAAAAAAAAAAAAAAAAAACAAATCTTCAAGTGGTCTTTCAAATTGACAGCTGGGTCTACGTCTGTCCCCACTACAAATCAAAGGCATGTGGCAGGCCCTTGCATGACTTCCTGAGGCTGTGAAGAGGGGAAAGGTCACCCTAACCCTTCCCCTGCCTGACACCCCCCCAGGCACCTGCAAGATGGAAATTCACATTTGAATCATGGCCCCTGTAAAATTATAGCCTTGGGCAAACTATATAAATCTGAGAGCCCTCAGGTGCACGGCAGAGTCCATCACACCACCCTCAAAGGGCTGCAGGGAACACCATCCACACAGTACTGAGGGTGTGATGGGATACAACCCACTGCCCCACTTACTGGTGGTGTGGCACTAGTCAATTTCCCAGTCCCTCTTGCCAGTTTATAGAGTAGGATAAGCCTCCCCCAGAACATCTCTTCATCTCTCAGGACCAGCCCCTTCAAATACCCTTATCCGTACATAGTCCTTACTCAGAAGGCAAAGCCCTGGGGAGATGCTGGGTACCCAGAAATATCCTCCCAGATCCACCCACAGCACAGCCTTCACTTCTGGACTCAGCATCCCCTCTGGCTCAAAGAAGGGGGACAGGCAGAGGTGAGGAAGCTGACTTCCCATGACCATCAATCTCCCCCCTCACTTTCTTTTATCCTTCTATTTATTTGTCCAGATAAGCGGTGCCATCATTAGCAGCACCACTGACCAAGTCCCCACCAGATGTTAGACCCTGCAAAGCCTTATTATAACATCTGTGAGTCATCAACCCACCAGGTAGCTAGGTATAAAAACTGAATCAAATGCTCACTTAAAAGACTGGCCTCATGGCTATCTGACCCACAAGTCCTCCTCTTCCCGGAACACTGTATGACTGTGGCTCTGTTATCCTTAAAAAAGGAGTTGCAGAGTCCTTCCTGTATATGTCCCGAGGAACCTCAGAGAGGGAGGACAGTGTTCAGGCAAGTTTGCCAGATTTAGTAAAGAAAAAGAATAGGCCATCTACCTGATTACTGATTGTCAGGCGTGGTGGCACACACTAATTCCAGCATTCTAGGGACAGAAGCAGAAGGATCTCTGTGAGTTCAAGGCCAGCTTGGTCTACATGGCAAATTCCTAGCCAGCCAAAGCTACGTGAGACCCTGTCTCAAAATCAAAAATAAATTCATTACTTTTTTGAAATTACACATGAACTGAATGCCATGTTTTATCTGACAACTCTGACTTCGGAGATATTTATAGTCACTTGATGATTGTAAACACCTCTTAGCCACCAGATGGCGTCACAATGATGCGGTCATCTCCCTTTAAAATTTATTATTATAGTATGTGTTCATGATGTGTAGGGGAACATACATGACTTGGGTACGAAGCTCAGAGAACAACGCAGAAGAATCACTTCTCTCCTTTCACCCTATGCATGGGTTCCCAGGCTCGAACTCAGGTCTCCAGACTTACACAGCTAGTGCCTTGATTTGCTACACCATTTTGTCAGCCTCTTATAGCTCAGGCGTTAACTGATTTGCCAAGATCATGGGCTTAAATCTGAGCTGCACACAGCCCCAAGCCTCCTGAAGTTGTTATAGAGCCCAGTAAAGTGCTCGGTGTGACCTGAGAGAGAATCTGTGCTTTCCAGTAAAACAAACAAACAAACAAAAAAAAAATGTCACTCACCTGTGCTGACTTTAGAAAAATGTCAGCAACGTGCGCAGTTCTTCACAAGTAACACACCCAAAAACCATCACTTCTTTTGAAATGCGTTAAGAATCTTCTGGTAATAAGTGGCAGAACTCTTGTCATCAACTACAAGGAGGAACTGATTGCTCATGGCAACTGAAAACTCCCGTGTCGGTGGAAGCATATCACAGAGACACTGTCAAGATCTCCCATGTCAGAGATGGAACAGTCTGAGCAACAGAACAATGAGGCATGAGGTGCTAACTCAAAGGTCAGGCTGGGGTATGGCTCAGCTGGTAGAATGCTTGCCTGCTGTGCACACAGCCCTGGGCTGCATCCCTAACACCCATGAACCGGGTGTGGTGCCACCTGTAATGCCTGGGAGATATGGGTAGGAGGACCAGGGAGTTGAGTTTCTCCTCAGCTACACAGGAACCTTGAGAATGGCCTGGGATACATGAGACCTTCTCTTAAAAATAAGACATAGATAAGGGCCAGAGAGGACTCAGCAGTTAAGAGCACTGGCTGTTCTTCCAGAGGACCTGGATTTGATTCCCAGCACTCACATGGCAGCTCACAATCATGCCTAACTCCAGTTCCAGAGGATCTAATTCCCTCTTCTGGCTTCTATAGGTACCAGGTATGCATGTGGTACACAGATACACATGCCAGCAAAATACTACAAATACAAAATTTTAGAAAAAGAAAAACAACCTAGGAGTCCTTATTTACATAAAATAACTAAAGAAATAATATTGCAAAAGAGAGAAATCTCCCATTCAGAAGGTGACAAATAATTAAGGAGCTACTTTACCCTAAAGGGAAGGAACACAACACCCATTGGTTAAAAATTGAGCTCGGTTAAAAAAGGATAGGTACAGTGGGCCACAGGCAAAGTAGCCTGGCTGTGGACAAATGGCAGATCCTAACCGAGCCATGTGACCAAGGCCAACACCAGAGCTACAGGCCATGCTCATGGGGTAAGGTAAAGAGACACCTTATATCCCTGGTCTTTGTCGAATAATAGTCAAGTCCAGTCCAATTGTGAGGGAGAAAAACACATAAACCTCAATTGAAGGGCATTCTACAACATTTCTGGCTATCGTTCACCAACCCTGTTAAAGTCACCAAAAATAAGGAAAGCTCTAGAAACTGCCACAACCAAGAGGAACCAAAGGAAGCATGATCGTGGTGATTTGAAATAAAATGGTCCCCAAAGGGAGTGGCATTATTAGGAGGTGTGGCTTTATTGGAGTGGGTGTGGCCTTGTTGGAGGAAGTGTGTCACTGTGGGGGTGGGCTTTGAGGTCTCCTCTGCTCAAGCTTCACTCAGTGTGACATTCAGACTACTGCCTGTTGCTTGCAAGATGTAGGCCTCTCAGCTACTTCTCCAGCACCATGTCTACCTGCATGCTGCCATGTCCCACCGGGATGATAATGGACTGAACCTCTGAAGTGTAAGCCAGCCAACCCAGTTAAATGTTTGCCTTTAAGACTTGCTATGGCCTTGGTGTCTCTTCACAGCAATAGAAACCCTAATGAAGACACCTGATGAATAGAGCTTTTGTGTATCCTGAAGGGGACCTTGATAAAGAAGAAGGACATGGAGGGCGAATTAAGAGAATTCAAATAAAAGGTGGGCTTTACTTAATAATATCCAACATCACTTCTAATTCTGACAAGACACAACACCAAACACAATGTATTAACAGCAGGAAAAATTAGGTGCAGAACACCTGAGAACTATCTGTGCTCTTTCTATAAACTTAAAACCATTCTAAGATTTAAAAGATTTGAAAAAAGGAAAAAAACCTATGTGGGCATGTGACTCTTGCAGAATTCAGTTCTCAGTAACCAATTTCCTCCAGCTCCTTCGAGTAATCCAAGATCTTTGACCTCTACTGGTAGCTGTGGTCACTAGCGCACCCACTCACCTATCCCCACACACACACAACACACACAACACACACACCTACCCCCCCACACACAAACATACACACAACACACACACCCACTCATCTATCCCCCCCACACACACAACACACACACAACACACATACCCACTCACCTACCCCCCACACACACAACCAACAGACACACACACCTACCCCCATACACAACACACACACAACACACACATATAACACACACAACACACACACTGATCTATCCACACACACACACAACACACACACAACACACACACCCACTCACCTACCCCCCCACACACAACACACACACCCACTCACCTACCCCACACACACACACAACACACACACCCACTCACCTACCCCACACACACACAACCAACAGACACACACACCTACCCCACACACACACAACACACACACCCACTCACCTACCCCCCACACACACAACCAACAGACACACACACCTACCACACACACACACAACACACACACACACACACACAAATAATTGAAAATAAATAATTCTTAAGGGGAAAAGAAAGAAATAGCCAGATGCTTCAGTTGTCAGTAGACCTAGAACTCAAGTAATGTCCTCTCCTGACTCTGCCTCATCCAAGGCTTGTGGCAGAGTATGTTGGCAGTGCCACCACTGTGTCCTATCAGGCTAGATATAGGTCGCAGGTCAGAGCAGGCATTTCCAAGAATTCTTGTACATCGTTTTTCCTGGCTGAGCACATGATCAGTCACCGGGGCCAAAGGAACAAAAAGCCCCAGTTGGCTTACATCTGCCATCTGCTGCAGTTGTGAGGCAGGGGCTGTAAGGGGGCAGACAGGGGGACACGCACACAACTTGAGAGCTGTAACCCAAAGCAAGTCTGGTGGTCAAAATGGCAAATGTCTGACACCAGCCCCAACAGTTTGGATTTTGTTTTGTTTTGTTTGTTTTGAAATGGAGTCATATTGAGGGGCCCTGTCTGGCCTGGAACTGGTTATGTAGTCTAGGCTGGCTTTGAACTCATAGTGATCCACCTGCCTCTGCCTCCCAAGTGCTGGGATCGGTGTGAGCCACCACACCTGGCTACTCAAGTTTTTAACTTCACTTCAAGCAAAAAAAAACTTGGACCTTACAGAGGGAACAAGATAAGTAATCTTACTAGAAAAGAGGGGGGGTAGTTCACATATCAGACACCCTGTATATCAGATATTCAGTTTACGATTCATAACAGTAGCAAAGTTACAGTTATGAAGGAGCAATGAAACTTTCTTGAACCACATGGAGAGCAGACCCAACTCTGCCCTGTCTGTACAGACCTGACAACTCCACTTGTCTTTTTAAAATTTCATCTAGCCTCGGCTTTTAGAGACTGCATGGCTTGACAAGGGGGTAAGCCAGAAAACACTCGCACACAGAGCAAGTGGGGAGCATGTGGAGTGTGAACAGGCATGTTAGGTGCCCTCACAGTCCACCTCCCAGGCCCTCTGGCTCTCCCTACTGTTCCCAGGCACCTTCTGCAGGCCAGCCTCCACCACCTCAATAGTTTCCCAACTGCTGCCTCTAATCAGCTCTGGGAGCGGACCACAGTGGAGTTGCAGCTCGCTGGCTCATGTGAAAACAGCCCGGGGTTGGCCCCAGCAGCTCACACCTGCACACTCCATTCTTCCCTGCTGTTTACACATTGTCATCCACAATTAATGCTTTCTAAGGAACTGCAGGGACTGATTGCCCTGCCACCACACAGGGACCCCATTCGGAGCCCTTGTGTCTGCTAAATTGAGCATGGGGCCCTGCGATTAAATTAAGGCTTGTGGCTCTGGCCCTGGGCTCACACTCCATCTCGCCAAGCCCTCTCTGCCCTGGCTCTGCCTCCCTCTCCTGGCTCTACCTCTCCTTCCACTCCCACCCCCCATTACTGGGCCCCTCTGCGGTTTGATAGCAGGAGGTGGGTGGGCAAGGAGGAAATGGCCTGGACCGTGGACGGGAAGGGAGAATAGACAATCATTTAAATTGAAGATAAAAGGGAATGAGGGACCTCCTGGCGGGAAGGCTCAGGAGGAGACAGCTGAAACTCAGGCAAAGATGCGAAGGAAGTAGTACAGGGCCTGGGCTAGCTTTGGAGGGATCAGTCGCTACAATGAGCGAGGTACAGTGCTTAGGAGCTCAGATGCCCACATCAGATACACCTGGGCTTCATTCCTGTCCTGCCCCTGTTTAGCTCTGGGATCTTAAATTGTGTTTAACCATTCTGAGGCTTAGTTTCTCTGAGCCAAGCAGATGACTCCCAACAGGCAACAAAGGGCCAGGCATCTTCAGCGGACAAGAAGCAGTTCTTGTAGAGTTCTTGAGCTTGATTATCTAGTAGCTATGGATCCATGAAACTAAGTGTCCAGAGCAGCACAGGGGAAGGGGGGTTTTATAGCCAGATAAAAGGCAAGGGCCTCTGGGTGGTGGCGGAGCCCACTTTTCATCCCAGCACTTGGGAGGCAGAGCCATGTGGATCTATCTCTAAGTTCAAGGCCAGCCTGGTCTACAGAGTGAGTTCCTGGACAACCAGAGCTACACAGAGAAACCCTGTCTCAAAGGGGGAAAAAAAAAAAAAAAGTGTAGGCTACATCTTAGAGCCATGGTTCTCAAACACCACCAGAAATCAAAACCCACCTGGAGTTTCTTCAAAACGCAGATGCCCTAGTTCTGAGACCGTGGTCGGTGTCTGCATTTTAACAGGCATTACAGGAGGGGCCAATATACCAGCCTGGAGAAACACAAGCAGGAAGGTGTTAGACACCACCCTGAGACTTTCACAGTGGGAGCTTTTGACATTTGTTTTCTAGAAGGAAAATTGGGGAACTTTGGATTGAAGTAGTTAGTGTGAGGATCCAGAGAACAACAGAATAATAAGGATTCAAGAGCTGGGGGCTGGGCAGAACAAAGCAATGTGGGGAGGGTGGGACAGAGGGGCTGTGTTAGAACGGGCAGGAGAGAGAGAGAGGGAGAGAGAGAGAGCATGCTGAAGGCGAGTACTCTCCGCCTGTGGCACCCAAGGTTCCTGCCTCACAGTGGAGAGAGAAGCAGAGAAAGGCAAGGTCTACTGCAGAGCAGGGTGCCGGGATGACTTCTACTTTGTCTGTTGGCTTGAGGCTCTGGGAAGGCATTCAGGAAACAGGTGGGAAGATGCTGTGAAACTGGGGGAGGGGGGGAGGACCCAACATAACTCGGCCAGGGAATTGAACCTGAACATAGCTCCACCAGGGAATCGGAACACGGAACCCGCCCTGCTTCCCAGAACCTTCTTTAATAAAGGCTGATAAAACCCAGCTTTGAGCCTGGGCTGAATATGTGAAGGACTGACTTCACAGATCCAGGAAGGACCTGGCTCCAGCTAAAGCCAGATGGTCAATTCTGTTCTCCCCAGGTAGGAAGTCGTGGCAAGCAGAACAGAGGATGCGTAAGTACACCTGGCAACCCCCAAAAGGAGCCACCTAGACAAGTAAGGGGGAGCCAGTAAGAGGGGGCTTCACCCCAGAGTGTCAGAAGGAGGGTGACGGGGGGGGGGGGGAGATGAAGGAGGAAAGACTAGCGGATATGATTCTTTACATGGCAAGCAAGGTCACAAGCCTGTGAGCAGGAAGGAGGGCCAACAGCAAACCCAGCTATTGCAATTGGCTTTCTCCAGCTGTGTAATAGAGCAAGGAGAGAGAGAGAAGAAATGGGAAACAGCATCTGCATGGTCCTGTCAAATGCTTAAATATATGTTTGCCTTTAGGATGAGAAAGACGCCTGTTCATAGGTGGGGAGAAGCAAACAGTATTAAAGCAGACAACTGATAGAGGAGGTAAGAGGAAACGCCCTCCTGAGGATTTGACCTAATGAGAATGGCCCAGAGAAAAAGGAAAGGAAAAAAAAAAAAAAAGGTTCTCTGAGATGAGAAAAAAGAAAAGCAAGAAAGGAGAGAACTGGGAGTGAGTGGGTTCGAGAAGAGGCTGTTCCGTTTGCAATTCGAAGGGGGGAAACTGAGGAGGAACTGAGCCCCTGTTGTCCTCCATTTCCTGGGGGAAGTGGGGAGCCATGGCCCTTGCCAAGGGTATAGGTAATAGGGTTGAGCATAAGGCAACAGCAGAGAACAGCCATCACACAGAATGGGAGTTTACCAAGTCACACTGAGAACTCAACTCTCTCCAGGAACAAGAACAAATTCAAGGTGGCCAAGATTATGACACTCACTTCTCAAAGAGTGGCAAGACCAGAGTACACAGGGAATTCCTGGCTATGGAATCGAGGCAAGAAAGGAAAACAGGAAAGGAGGGGTACCCAGAGAGCATGGAGAGGTCAGAAAGTAAGGAAGAGCTATTCACATGCGCAATGATGGGCACAGATCAAAGGAACCCAAGACCAACTGAGAGAGCTCCCAATACCCCAACCTGCAGCCATGTGAAGAGCAAAATAAACTGTGATTGTATTAACTGAAAATGCAAATAGTCAGGATTCTATGCTGGTATGAATAAATGATAGGATAAATAATATAAAGTAGAAAGAAAACAGGTTCCCCATATGCAGAAGAATATGAAATAATTTATGTAGATGTTCTGTCCTCAACAGAAAGGAACATGTACCCAAGCCTGCACTCCCAGGTACTTAGAAGGGGAAACGGAGACTGGAAGGGTCACAAGTTTAAGGCCTGCCTAGCTAGAGTACATTAAAGGACAAACTGAACAACTTTTAGACCCTGTCCCAAAAATTAAAAGAAGACGATAATTGAGGATGTAACTCAGTGGTAGAATGATTGTTTGTCTAGAGTGTATAAAGCCCTGGGTTCGATCTCCAGTATCACACACATACAAGGGGGCCGGGCAGTAGTTGGTATCCTAGTTTGCTTTCTGTTGTTGTGGTAAGCATCATGACCAAAAACAACCTGGGAAAGAAAGGGTTCATTTCAGCTTGCAATTCCATACCACAGTCCATCATGGCAGGAAGTCAGGCAGGAGCTGAAGAATAAACCTTTAAGGAATGCTGATTACTAGCTTGCTCTCACACAGGCTCATGATCAGCTTGCTTACTTGCATACCAAAGGATGGACTGCCTAGGGATGGTGTTGCCACAATGTGCTGGGATCTCCAAGATTAATCATCAACCAAACCATGGCCATGGCCAATACGGTGAATGCAATTCTTTGACTGAGGTTTCCCCCTTCCCAGATGACTTAAGGTTATATCAAGTTGATGATAAAAACTAACCAGTACAGTTGGAATATCAAAGCAGAAAGACTAAAATACTAACAAGAGGAAGAAAATGAGCCCTTTCAACAGCAATGCTTTACACCAAAACTCCCAAGGACCAGTTTAAATTGACACTCAAGTTACAAGGACACAGAGAAACTTTTAATAATGTTCAAGAACTCAGAAATATGTTTGCTATGATCCCTTCCTGAAGAATACTCTAGAAAGTTAGTTTTAGAAAACAAATATAACTAGGAAGATAGTAAGAAACAAGTAACTGGCCAACAGCATTATATCAAATACAGAGTCTCAGTGTGTTATTTGGGGCTGGCGTGGCAGCCGGTCAAGACCGTCAGCGGGCAGAAAAACCTTATTCCTTACCTATGGCGCCCACATGGCTAATAAGAACTTCCACTTAAAACTTAACAAAAGCTTAAAAAGGGGTTTTAGAAACAAAAGAACAGAGACAAGCAAGGTTTCTTGGTAGCAGCATTTTTCTCAGTTGGACTCTGTTTTGCGAGAGACAAGCAGATATTTATGCAGCTCCTTTAAGGAACAATTCCTGACTCAGCATAAGCAGCAAAAAAAAAAAAAAAAAAAAAAAAAACCACGGCTTTTAAAAATTACTGCTAACAATTTATTGGTGTGTATGAGAGCTGGCAATTGCAGTGATCACATCTCCAAGCCGGCAACATGCTGCTGGAGGGCAGCACAGACCAAGGCGGTGAGAACAGCTCTCAGTACTGGCGGTAAAAGTACCTGCCGCTATCTTGGATAAACCTCGGCTGACACAGCTGTGACTTTCATTTTAGCAATGTTGTTGTTTACCAGATAAAAGACTCGTGGCCAGAAAAAGATAAAGATTTACAGTAAAGACAGATTCACATTAAGAAAAACCTCTAAAGGTTTACAGTGTATTCTTAAAAATATGTAGGCTTGGAAGAGAAAAGAAATAAAATGGTTTTAAAAATACAGTGAGGAATTGGGTGTGGTGGCACACACCTTTAATCCCAGCACTCGGGAAACAGAGGCAAGCAGATCTTTCTGATTTCAAAGTAAACCTGGTATGCAGAGTAAATTCCAGGACAGATAAGAGTTACACAGAGAAACCCTGTCTCAAAAAATGAAAAAATAGAAAAAGAGTAATAATAAAGCCACTTAAAGATGGAAAGCACAGAAAAATTATGGATGCTATATGCTATTCTGTTGTCTTTAAATTGTTTGACTGCTGAGGAAATAACAACAACTGTTAAAGGAAATGCTGCTGGATTAATTCAATTTATATATTTTAAAAATGCTTTGACTCCAAAATTTAAGTCTAAGGACAAGTTACTGGGGAAAAGGATTTCTATTTTTGTTTCCACAGAAAATAAAAAGCTGTGGATTCCTTCTAGACTAATGTGATTTGAGCAAGCCAGACCGCCTGAAACAGCATTCCTGGTGATCCTACATTCAAAACAGCTTGAACAAGGCAGCCTTGCAGACTACAGCCAGGACATCTGTGTCTGCTTAGGATCCCCATGACAGCGTCCCCTATCAGCAGGAAGTAGTTTGGAAAGAACGACGCCCAAATTCCCAAATATTGTTTATAAAATGTTTGTTTTCATTTAAATGGGGTTGGTTATAAATGGTTAATGATCACAGCCAATTCTTTTTAAAGGTAAAAAGGGAATTATGGTATAGATATGATCACTTTGTTTTGGAATGGATTTTCATTTATTGATACAATTTAAGGTCAAATTTGTGATATGTATATTTCTCCTCTTGTTTAGATACTATGTTTATATAGCTCAGTTAGAAATGTAATGTATAATTTAGTACAGATTATAGATAGTTACCTGTAATAGTCAAAACTTATAGTTAAGTTAGTTAGGTTTTCTAGATATACAGAGATGTATTTGAGATGAATAGGCATTCTTCAAACCTTTCAAAGACCTACAGAATATGGCATTTAAAAAAGGCTTAGGGTTTTTCTTGACAGTGAGACATAAATGCTCCTGGCAACACCACCTACGTCAGAAAGGAAGATGGACATCGAAGAAATACGTTATGAAGTTACTTCCAATATGGTAAGACTAGCCATGTGGACAAGATACTGCTCTTATCTGGACTGTTTGACTTTATGCTGTATAAACTGAACATGCAGGACCCACAGAAAAATGACTGTTGATTCAAGATGAACATTGCTACAGAATTCCTGCTTCATGGAAGAGTCTGCCAGACAGTCTGCAGGACACAGAGAAAAATGACTGACAAACTGCCAATACAAGAACACAGTTTAAAGTTTCCTACTTTGCTGGAGTCTCCTAGGCACACTATGGCCTATGGGCTGAAGATGGAAGATTACAGAAGAACTTCAGATGACTGACAAGGCAAGATGTCTCTGTCATTTCTAGATTTTATATACTATCCTTCTGTGGTCTTTGAAGGAGTTGAAGATAAATAGTTAGGTTATAGTTTTCCTTAGTTCAGATTAAAGATAAGTTACATAGACTTTAGACACACAAAGATAAGATAGATGATGAAATATTTTCTTAAATCTTGCTAAATATTAATGGACTAAATGGTGTTAACTATGATTCTTATTTGATAACTGTTGTGTTATATATTTTACTATGTTAAGGTTAAAACCCTTCTTTTTATTTAGACAGAAAAGAGGAGATGATGGGAGATGTCATTCTGTAAATATGTTTCTCATACTGGTTAATGAATAAAGCACTGTTGGCCAATAGGAAAGTAAGATAGGCGGGACTAGAAGACAAGGAGGAAAGAGGAAGTAGTAAGGAGGAGTCAGCATGGAGAGAAGGGAGAGAACAGAACCACCAGCCGGCTCTCTGTAAGATAACCACATGGAGAAGTCAAGATGGAGAGACTGGAGAGAACAGTAAGACGGAAATATTAGATTAACAGAATTGGGTTAATAATTAAGACAGAGATAACCAATAAGAAACAAGTAACTGGCCAACAGCATTATATCTAATACAGAGTCTCTGTGCGTTATTTGGGGCTGGCGTAGCAGCGGGACAAGACCAGCGGCGGGAGGAAAACCTATACTCCTTACAACAAGAGGAAGAAAATGAGCCCTTTCAACAGCAATGCTTTACACCAAAACTCCCAAGGACCAGTTTAAATTGACACTCAAGTTACAAGGACACAGAGAAACTTTTAATAATGTTCAAGAACTCAGAAATATGTTTGCTATGATCCCTTCCTGAAGAATACTCTAGAAAGTTAGTTTTAGAAAACAAATATAACTAGGAAGATAGCTGCACAAGTTTTGGTAAAAACAAACAAAAACCCATGAAGCATAATTTAACTATACAGCTTAGAACATATGATGGAGAGATGGTTCAGCAGTTAAGATCACTGACTACTCTGACAGAGGACTGAGTTCAGTTCCCAGCACCCCCACAGCAGCTCACAACTGTCTGTAACTCCAGTTCCAGGTGCTCCAACACCCATACACTTAAAATAAAAATAAACTTGATCTTGAAGAAGGAGAAGAAAGACAATGAGGATGTTGATGAGGATAACAATGATGATAATGACAACGAGGAGGTGTTGGTGGTACCACGTGCCTTTATTCTCAAATGATGGTTATAAGGCAAGAGAAATGTCTCAGTGGTTAAGGGCACTGGCTTCTCTTGCAGAGGTTCCAAGTTCCAGCTCTGTACACACAAGGTCTAGCAATAATAACTGATCGAAGAGTAATGAGTATTCACACACAGAATGAGATCTCTAAATATCACTCCCATCAGAAGGAATTCTGAAGCAGGAAAATGTACAATACAAATCTGAAATATGTAATGGTATAATAAGAGATAATTGAATGTGTAGTAAGCGAGTGACACAGAGAGAGAGATCTCTGTCTCCCGAGTGCTGGCATTAAAGGCATGAGCCACCAATGCCCAGCTTCCATTTGAATTGTTTTAAACAAGAAAGAATGTGGGTCTGTGACTACCTCTATTTTTGGGGGGGAGAGGGGTTGTTTGCTTGTTTGGTTGGTTGGTTTTGGTTTTTTGAGACAGGGTTTCTCTGTAACTTTGGAGGTTGTCCTGGAACTGGCTCTGTAGACCAGGCTGGGCCTCGAACTCACAAGATCTGCCTGCCTCTGCCTCCCAAGTGCTAGGATTAAAAGCGTGCACCACCAATGCCCAGCTGTGACCACCTCCGAAGAGCATACTTCCTTATCTGAGCTAACTATCAATCTGTTCTAGTTAAAATCATGGTTAGTACTGTTTCCAGAGTCTGCCTACATGTAGATGGATTTCACAAAAAATAACAGAGACTTATAAATTATGAAAGCTAAGGTCTTGGCTTAGGTTTGTTTCAAACTAGCTCTTATAACTTAAATTAACCCATATTTTAAAATCTGCATTCTTGCACATGCTCCTTACCTCATCTCCATTTTGTCCATCCTCCTTCCTCCAAGTCTGGCAAGACTCCACCCTTCTTTTCCTCCCAACCTCTCTGTCCCCAGCATAATCTCTTTTCCTGCTATTGGCCATCCATCCAGCTCTCTATTAAACCAATCAGAAGGTGCTTTGGCAAAGTCTTATCTTCACGTGTACAAAGAGATTATTCCTCAACACCTCTGAGCTTACGTGTAGGCAGAGCTCTGTCTATAACACATCAAGGTAAGGTGCAATGACCCCTGACAGCTCACGGTCCAGACCCTCAGTTCCATCTTCACCTCTGTAAATTGTTTTGCCCATTTGGCAGATTCTGTTGCCTGATTTAGCTTTAAACCTTGCCTGGTCTTCTGTTACCTGTGTGTGTGCACATACTGTACACACACATGTGCATGTGCACATGCCTGGTCAGGTGCAGAGGCTGGGGGGGCAGAACGGTCCACTATCACTGTCAACCTCTTTCTTTGAGGCAGGGTCCCCTTCTGAACCTGAGTTCATGTTTTCTCAGCTGGCCCAGCAATCCTTCAGGCCTTGCTCCTTAGGAGATGGGGTCAGAGGAATGTGTGGGGACACCGGGCTTGCTATGTGGATTCTGGGACCCTAATTTCATTCTCAACCACTGAGCAATTTCTGCAGCCCTGACTCTGTTTTCCATGAATTGGACAGCTGATTTTGCATTGATCCACAATAGACTAAGCATTTGCATAAATTGCCAAATGCTTAATTTAATTAGTAAACCTTCTTGAACTTTAAATTTAAATGGTCAATAAAGAAACTACACAGTTGCTGCTAGGGGTGTAGCTCAGTGGCAGAGCACCTGGCTCACACACCAAAGATTCAACCCCCAGCATAGCAAAACAGAAAATACACAGAGCATGGGTCATGGCACCAAGTTCAATGCACAGCGCACACACACACACACACACACACACAGAGAGAGAGAGAGAGAGAGAGAGAGAGAGAGAGAGAGAGAGGAAGAGAGACAGAGAGAGAGAGGAAGAGAGACAGAGAGAGAGAGAGAGGAAGAGAGACAGAAAGAGAGAGATTTACAACAGCAAAACGCTAGAAAACTTTGGCCATGTTGCTTATATCACAAAATATATGAATCTCCCAGAATATGGGAAATTTAAGAATGAATTTCAGCTAATGAAAACAATATGCAGATATTATGCAAACATTAGCCCTTGAGTGTTGACCATGACAAACCAAGCTGGCTTTCCAAGCCCTTTTGCCCTCACTTCCACTGCTCTGCCTTCTCCAAGCTCCAGCCTCTGGAGCATCTTGGTCAGTGCTGGCAGCACGTAGCTCTGCTCCAGCCATGCAGAAGCATTGATGAGCCTTGGCAACAAGATCCAGCTTGTGACTGGCCAAATGAGGTCTCAGCGTCGGTCCAGTGTGAGCTGCCTGAACTATCTCCAAGCAGCTGAGGATGCAGGTAGAGATGCGTCTAAGACTTGAAGAAGCCTCAGACTTGCTTTATTTCGCTGCTGGCTTCCATCTATCCACCTTCACCTCCAAAATCAAACGCATCCAGAGCTTTGTGTGCAAGCCCCAGGGAATATGAAAAACTGGTCCTAATGGGGCAAGAAAGAAGCAGGGAGAAGGCTTCATCGAGGAAATAGGAAAGACATGGTGCAAGGGAGGAAGGTTGCAACTCTAGAGAGAATCCCTACAGTTTAAGAGACAAAGGAATGCAGCACTACATAGCCAAGAGCAGTGGTTCTCTACCATGGGCCATATCTCCTTTGGGGTCACATATCAGATATCCTGCATATCAGGTATCTATATTATGATTCATAACAATAGCAAAATTATGGTTATGTAGTAGAAACAAAATAGTTTTATGGTTGGGAACACCACAACATGAGGAACTGTGTTAAACGGTCGCAGCATCAGGAAGGTTGAGGACCACTGCCCTAAGCATTCACCTCAACAGAGTTACCCAGCCCTGCGTATCAACAGTGCCAAGATGGAGAGATGCTATGAGAGGCAGGTGAATGTGGAGTTCAGTCTATTGCAAGTTCAAACCAACTCCTCCACTATCTTGTTCTGGAACGAATTGCTTGATTGCTCCCCACCCCAGTTTTCATGTCTGTAAAATTGGACTGATGGCAATTGTTTCACAAAGTTGTGTGAGAAATGAAAAGAACTCAATATATACAATTTCCCAGCACACCGCAGGTCCTCCGCCATTAAAAGAGGTCCTTAAACGGAGAAGGAAGAAAGCCATATTCTTAAAGGAATGCATGAATTAAAGAGTCTTAGGGCTTAGAAGAGAATGTCTGGGCTATGCAATCAAGAGAGCTATGGAATCAGGACTACTCTGGATAAAAGATTAAAAGAGACGGATGATCAGTGGGCAGAGTATAGACACAGAGAAAAATGACAAGAAGGTTGTTTATTCGCAGTGCATTAACTTGTTAAAGTTGAGTTGTACTTATAACAGACTCCTCTATTTTCTCCATCTCCAAACCTCATCCCTGCCACCTCACCGGCACCTGCACCCCATCAATGTCGCCTAGAGAAATCCATCTGTGGGGCCATGCTACCATCTAGTGGCAGAATTGGTAAGGGCCGGCCGCTACGATTGTTGGTCCTTGGGGTGTGGAGTATGCACCATGTATGTAATCGTTTATTTAACAGCATCCATTGTGGAGCTACGTGAACACAGAAACAGACCAATCCATACTCCTTCGCAGAACCACATGGAGACAGGCTGTCTTAGTTTGTGTTTCTATGACTGTGAAGAGACACTATGACCACAGCAACTCTTACAAAGGAAAACATTTAATTGGAGCTGGCTTACAGTTCAGAGGTTTAGTCCATTATCATCATGACAGGAAGCAGACATGGCGCTGGAGAGGTAATGAGAGTTCTACATCCGGGTCAGCAAGCATCAGGAAGTGACAGTGACACACTTCTTCCAACGACACACCTACCCCAACAAGGCTATGAGCCTATGGGGACCATTTTCTTTCAAACCACCATATTCACTCCCTGGCCCCCATAGGCTTATAGCCATATCATGCTACAAAAGGCCCCATAGTCTATAACACTCTCAAACTTGTTTAAAAATCCAAAATCTCTCCTGAGACCCATGCAATCTTCTTAACCGTAATCCCTGTAAAATCAAGATGGAGAGCAGACCACATCCTTCCAACAAGCAACGGCACAGGATATACACTACTATTTCAAATTGGAGGACAATGAGCATAGTGAGGAAATACTGGACCAAACCAAGAGCAAAAACCAGCTGGGCAAACTCCAAACACTGCATCCCCATGTCTGGTGTCTTCAGATGTCCATCTCCTCTCAGTTTTGTTGATTATAGCACACGTCTTTCTGTCGGGCCGATTCCAGTCCCTGTTAGCAGCTCTCCTCAGCAGGTACCCCACACTTTTGGCATCGCCAGAATCTTGGGGTCTTCTCAAGCTTCCTGCAATGACCTCTCTGGGCCTCCGTGCAGGGACACTCCTGACACGAGCTTGGCCTCAGCAGCTTCCTTAGTCATGGAGGAAGATTTCATAACCCCTTTCTTCTATCCTTGACTCTAAAGCTTAGGTCGAAGCTGCCTAAGTTCTGCTGCTTTCTGGGGCTGGAACATGGCCCTCTTGTTCAATTACATCTTCACCAGCTTTCTGTTGTCAATGGTCTCCCTCACTGCCTCAGCCTGACTGTCCTAAAACTCCATATGTAGACCAGGCTGGCCTCAAACTCAGAGACTCACCTGCCTTTGCCTGCGCCTCTGGAGTGCTGGGATTAAAAAGGTGTGTGCCAGCACTGCCTGGTTCTGAACTAAGATGAGCTGGGTATGGCCTTGCCCTGTTGTTACCACTCACTCCCTTCTCCCATCTGACATAAGGCTTTTCTTTAATCTGTTTACCTCCTTGAACACAGGCTTTGGCTCCATTCCACTTCCCGACTCCCTCTCCTTCTTGCGCTGTACATTTTGTACTTTTTCCTTGCTCAGCTTGCTCGTTCTTGTTATAAATCTTAAGGGTGACTGCTAATAACCACATGACAGAGTTTCGAAATTTCCTCTGCTAATGCAATTGATCCAAAACTCTTCAATTTAGCTTCAGGCAGACTTTCTGGACAAGGACAAAAAGCAGCCACATTCTTAGCCAAAGTATCACAGGGACAGCCTCCAGGCCACATAGGAATATTCTTCTCCTCTGGAACCTCTTGAGCTGGGCTCCCACAGTTCAAATCACACTCAGCACCAGTCTTCCATGCTTCTACAAGTATGCCCCCTTACAGCATTCAACTGCTTTTCTAATCCAAAAGCCCAAAGTCCATATTCCTCCAAACAAGAACATGGTCCAGCCTATCACAGCAATACCCCAGCCCCCGGTATCAACTTTTGTCTTAGTTAGGGTTTCTATTGCTGTAAAGAGGCACCATGACCATGGCAACTCTTATAAAGGAAAACATTTCATCGGGACTGGCTCACAGTTCGGAGGTTTAGTCCTTTATTGTCATGGCAGGAAGCATGCAGCATGCAGGCAGACATGGTACTGGAGAGGTAGGTACTGGAGAGGTACATATGATTGGCAGGCAGCAGGAATCAACAGCGATACCTCTTCCAATAAGGCCTCGCCTCCTATGAGCCTATGGGGGCCATTTTCTTTCAAACCACCACACAGGACTTCTGGGAAGCTGACAACCAACCTTGGGACCTCTTCAATTCAGTACAATATGTGTTTAGCTGGAACACATCTTTCTCTCATATTGTTTAGTGAGGTTTTTTTCTTTAATGTTTCATTGATTCTTTTGTATTTATTTTGCTTGTTTGATTTTGGTTTGTGGTTTTCCTTGGGTTTTTTGATTGTTTGATTTTTTTTTTTTTTTTTTTTTTAGAAACACATCTCATATAACCCGTGCTGGCCTTGAATTCACTGTGTACCTGGGGTTACAGGTGTGCAGCCCCTAGCGCAGCAGGACTAGGGCTGTATTTGTAAAATAACTTACATCACCCATGTTGCTTAACTAAAGTTCCCAACACCTTTCCATAGGAAGCTCCAGCCATTTTTACATAGCCAAAGGATACCATTTGCAAGCACCAAGCCGGAAAGCAGTCTCTATGTTGCTATCCTTATCCTCCCAACTGAAAATGTGAAACAACTTTTTTAAATGTAAGAAAAAAAAATAAGGTAACTACCATTTCATCGTGTATCCTATATTGTTAAAATATCAGTGTGCTATTTTATTTTCTTATTTGTGTACCGCCTTTGACATTGATTGTGCACTTTATACCAACAACATATGTCAGTTCAGTCCAGCCTGAGGCTGAGACATCCACATTGGGTGGACAGGGCACAGTCAAAATACCCTTCATCCCACCTGAACTACTGGGATCATCCTCCTGCTTCAACTCCAAGTCTCCTGGCAGAGTTTTTTGTTTTGTTTCTCTGAGAAAATCAAATTGGTCTTCCAGGAATGATGGCCCTGGCATACTTTTACAATGCATGGCTTCCATGAATGATTCCATGCTTGGACCCAATCCAGCCTGTCCTGTGTTTGTGTTTGATGCTGCAACCTGGCCCTCCCAGCATCACAAAGAAATCCATGATAGATCCTGATGCTTGGGTCATATTTGATGCCTAAAGCAATGTGTTCCTGAATCCCAAAACCAAAATTCCCAGCATGGGAGAAGTTATTTTTCCATAACTCATACTCCCATGCCTCCAGACCTTTCTCCAGAATTTCTTCTGCCTTGGCTCTACAGACTGTGCAGTGAACAGAATTCTTTTCATTTCTCCTGATGCATAGGACCTAACCATGCATCCAATTTTGAAAAATGCAGGTGCCCGGCCTGTGAGCCACTCCAACAGCTTGGCTGCCCGGGTCGGTCTCTGCTCTCCCCCACACTGACACTGATACAGAGCTGGCTGATATGACGTTTCCACATGGGTGTCTGATTCCCATCTTGATCCTGTGCCACCATGGAGGGCGGAAGCTGCCGGAGTTTTAACGAAGTCAGCCAGGGTGGAACTGTCAGACGACATCACTTCCGTTGATTCTTATGAGAATAAAATCTAGGCTCTTCTCCATTCCCTTATCACTGGCTCTTTGTCCGTCACTGCTTCCAAGCCTCACCCCCTTTGCTGTCCCCAAGCTAGGCAATGAACCCACCCAAGCCCTCCACGATGACTCTTCCATTTTTCCAGACTAGTCTTTCAATCTCAGTCATCCCTGAACCTTCTTATCATCATCTTCCAGCCAGGACTCCCTTCAGAGCCAACCAAGGACATGCCCTGGAGGCTGCAGAAGGGACCTCTCTGCCCATCTGTGTCACCCTGCCATCTCTACCTGACTAGAACTGGCCACTCAAGGTCTGGGATGTCAAACAATGCTCCCACACCACACCTGAGACAAGTCCTTTACACTCAGAGTCCCCAACCCAAGTGGAAAGTGGGGACAGAGACTTTATTTCCTTGTCATCTGAGTTTCTTTCTGGTTGTTCTCTGACTATTGTTTAGACTCTCATTATGCTCTATTGTTCTGTTCTGTTCTGTTCTGTTTGAGACAGGGTTTCATTCTGTAGTCCAGGATTACCCAGAACTTAGTATGTAGACCAAACTAACTTTGAACTTGAGGTGATCCTCCTGTCTGTGTGACCCAACCTCCACCCCTGGGCCAAGAAGTCTATTTGTTCTTTTCATTTTTGCTTTGTTTGTTCTTTTTGTTCTGTTTTGTTTTGTTTTGTTTCGAAACAGGGTTTCTCTGTATAGCCCTGGCTGTCCTGGAACTCTCTCTGTAGCCTAGGCTGTCCTCGAACTCAGAGATAGGCCTGCCTCTGCCTCCCAAGTGCTGAGTTAAAGGCATGTGCCACCACTTCCCAGCTTATTTTATTTATTTATTTATTTTCATTTTTTATTTTTTAAGACAAGGTCTTATGTAGCCGGGACTGGCTTGAACTCACTATGTGGCATGTACTGAAGAGCAAATTCTGAGCATCAAGAAAAGACTGGGAACTGTGAGCTTCCAGCCTTCTCCCCAGCACATTGACAGTTGCAAATAAACACCAAGATGCAGCTGGAAGCAGACTGAGGAACACACGTGCTTGTAGTCTCTACAAAATTGCTGCTCATGCCCAGATCACCTGCGCATCTGCTTAGCATGGTTTTATGCAGGCCAAATCTCCACCTTTTAAAAAAATTATTATTACATACTAAGTCACATTTGCAAAGTCTCAGAAGGCCCTCAGAGCCCTGGTGCACCTAAAAGCTCAAACTGGAACCAGCAAACTCAGACAACATTCCAGGTGACAACATTTGTGTTTTGCATGTCATGCTCATGTTTATCTTCTGCCACCTCTAAACCCAGCCTTTCTAAGTCACCTCATTTTATGTAAGCCAAGGGAGAAGATCAATATTTGGAGAGGACTTCTGACCTCCTGGTTCTTGCTGCTGGCTAACCACCCACCCCCCATGATCTCTGCTCCCGCTAGACTGTGAAGTGCTTGCTAAAATTTGCAGGAGGGTCAAGGCACTTCAGGTGACGCTCTCCTCCGCTGACCCAGCCTCGTAGAAGGCATATGAGAACAAACTTCGTACTCCTGGACCTCCTGCCTCTGCCTCTCAAGTACTGGGATTTCAGGCAAATGCCACCGTCCCCAGCTTAGAACCAGGTCTTGAAAGCTATCTCTACTCCTGTCCTATTGGGCATGGTGGTGCACACCTGTCTAAGACCAAGCACTCAGGAGGTGACAGTAGAAAGGTCATCCTCAGCCGGGCGTTGGTGGCACACACCTTTAATCAGAGCACTCAGGAGGCAGAGGCAGGCAAATCTCTGTGAGTTCGAGACCAACCTGGTCTACAGAGCTACTTCCAGGACAGGCTCCAAAACAATACAGAGAAGCCCTGTCTTGGAAAAGAAAGAAAGAAAGAAAGAAAGGAAGGAAGGAAGGAAGGAAGGAAGGAAGGAAGGAAGGAAGGAAGGAAGGAAGGAAGAAAGAAAGAAAGGGAAAGGTCATTCTCTGGGCTAAATGGTGGAGGATTGGGGTGTAGCAGTCACAATTGGGGTGATCCCAGAATAACTGAAAGAACTTGCTCGGTGAATGTATTAAAACTTTCCTTCTAAGGAGGCTGGGAAGTTTTACAAAGGGATGAGCTCCATGAAAGAGCACGTGTCTGGCATGCCACTGGGTTCAAGCCTCAGCACTTATTAGTTAATTTGTTAATTGGGTAATGAATGGATGAATTTAAAGAGCAGCTGATAGCCATTAATGAAGCCCCATGCATGGGAAAGAGGACACTAACACACGGCACAGAGTACATAGGACATCAAAGGGCTCTCTTCTAGCTGGTAATCATCAAATCAGGCAACACCTGGTGTTCTCCCATCCACTACCATCACCCACAACCCACAACAACCCACACGGCAGCTCACAACTACCTATAACTCCAGTTCAGGGGATCCAACACTCTCTTTTGGCCTTACAAGGGCATCTGCACATACACACAGTGCACACAAATCAAGCAAACAAGCATACATCCTTGCAAAGCTTATATATATATACATATATATATGTATATGTGTATGTATGTATATATGTATATATGCATATATATCATATTATTAGTTTTTTTGGTTTTTTGCTTTTTTTTCGAGACAGAGTTTCTCTGTGGCTTTGGAGGCTGTCCTGGAACTAGCTCTTATAGAACAAGCTGGTCTCGAACTCAGAGAGATTCCCCTGCATCTGCCTCCCAAGTGCTGGGATTAAAGGCATGCACCACCACCACCACATGGCCTAAATATAGCATTATCAATTTTTCAAAAGGAGAGAACTTCTTTGGAAGGGAGACAACAAGCCTCTCCATTTCTGTGAATATGTTTAGATCCTCTCATTGATCAAGAGGTCAATTAAAGTCTACTATTTGTTTATTTCCCTGCATCTCCTACAATTTCAGCTTTGTAACTTCTGCACTTTGTCATTTGATATGCAGATGACCATTTATCCAATTATTGCTAACTTGTTATAATAAGCCTTCCTTCATTTCTACTTTAGACAATAATAAAATTATGAGCAGAGCAGGGAGTGTAGTTAAGTATCACAGTACATGCTTAACACACGAGAAACCCTAACTTCAATTCCCAGCACCATAAAACAAAGAAAAATGTTTTGAAAAAGTGTGGTGGCTCATGCCTTTAATTCCAGCATATAAGAGGCAGGTGGATCTCTATGAGTTCAAGGCTAGCCTGGAGTAGGTAATGAGATCTAGGCTAACCAGGGCTATATCATAAGACTCTTTATCTCAAAACAAAACAAAAAAATCTGGGTTTCACACACACATGTACATGTACAAACAATCTTTCTCTTAAATGGTCAATTGCTTGATCCCAGGATAAAAGAAAGTATCATTTAGATACATTCTATATATCTGTTTTCTCTTGACATGTGAGTTAAAGCCTACTTCAGCATCTATTGATAGGACAGGCACCTTAGCCTTAATTTTGTCTCATTAATAGCATGTTTCTCCTTCTGTTTTGTAACTTTGAGGAAGCTAACACTATGTGGTCTATTATCGTAGCTTCTGTAAGTAACTCTCAGATTTCAGAAGGGTTTTTCTAGTTGCTGTTTTTTATGAGTTTTGACTGGCTTATTGACTGCTTCATGGCCTAAGTTAGGATTACAATCTCTGTGATGAAAAACCATGAGCAAAAATCAAGTTGGGAAGGAAAGAGTTTGTTTGACTTACACTTTTACACTGTAGTCCAACACTGAAAGAAGCCAGGACAGAAACTCATACAGAGCAGAAACCTGGAGGCAGGAGCCGACGAAGAGGCCATGGAGGGGTCCTGCTTACTGACTTTCTCTTTGTGGCTTCTCCAGTCTGCTCTCTTATAAAACCTAGAACCTAGGCCCTCCCCATCAATCACTACTTAAGAAAATGCCTTATGCCGGGTGGTGGTGGCTTGAGCCTTTAATCCCAGCATTTATTTAGGAGGCAGAGGCAGGCAGATCTCTGTGAGTTTGAGGCCAGCCTGGTCTACAGAGTGAGTACTAGAACAGAAAAATAAAAAGATTTTAAAAATACCTTACAGCTAGATCTTATGACTTATGAAGGCCATTTTCACAGTTACTCTAGCTTGTGCCAAGTAGACATAAAACTATTCAGCAACTAAGGATGGCATTGGGGGGGTCTCAGGCACATTGACAAGTATCCTACTATTGAACTATTTGTACTTCCAGCTTTTGAACTATTGTAATCCTTGTTCTATTTATTACTTTTGTAATTAAATTAATATTTTTATTTTCCTATAATTAAGCAGCTATCTATTTGTTTCTCACAATGAACAATGAAAGCTTAAGTGAATTTTTCTTCTTCTCTCTTTCCTTTCCTCTGTTACCCAATGTTAGTAACATTTTCCTCACAGTTAAAATGTTTATTCTTGGGGTTGGAAACATACGTAGCTCAACGGTGGGGCTCATGTACGAGGCCATGGTTTCAGTTTCTGGAGAATGAGAAGTTCAGGACCTGGTATATTTGGCATCTGGTGAGGGCTGATCACATGGTGGGGGGCATGAGACCACCTTATGGGATCCCAGGGTAAGGCCACGAATCCCATTTATGAAGGGCCAACTTTCTGTAACAGTGGTGGTTAGATTTCAACATGCAAGGTTTGCAAGTACAGAAACATTGAGATACTAAGACATTAACACCAATATTTACATAGCAAGAATTACACACATATCAGCTAATACACAACCCATAATTATTCCAATACCCACAGTTACCCTAAAAATGTTTTTAGATATTTTTTCAATTCAGTAACCACTCATAGATTGCATCTGGTCATGTCTTGATTCCTTTTATTCTAGCAAAGGCCTCCCCTAATTTTCATTTACTTTCTATTTTAAGAGCGCATGCCAAGGGCAGGTGAGGTCAGCAGGTAAAGCGCTTGATGCACCAGCTTCATGACCTGAGGTTGACCCCTGGAAATCACATAGAGATGAAAAGAGAGAACTGGCCCCACGAAGTTGTCCTCTGGCCTCCACACACATGCCATGTGCACACACACACACACACACAAACAATAAGTGGATTCATTTTACTCTTTTAAAAAGCACATACCAATTCACTTGTTTGGTTGGTTGATATGGTTTTGATTTTCTGAGGCAGGGTTTTGCTGCATAGCCCTGGCTGTCCTGGACCAGGCTGGCCTTGAACTCACAGAGATCCACTAACCTCTGCCTCCCAAGTGCTGAAAATAAAGGCATGTGCCACCACCACTCGGCCTCCAATTATTTTTATTAAATGTCCTGTAATCTAAAGTTCTTTCACTGTTTCTTTATATTTCATTTCTTCTCTTTTTCTAGCATGTATGTTTCCAGCTGGGTTGAAAGACTAGTTAGACTTGGATTCAACATTGTGCCTGTAATGACATCTTATATTTCATATGATAGGGGACATGTAACAGGAATCTACCTCAATATCAGTAACTCCTAATTTAAACTGGTTACAGAACTGCCCAGTTTCTCAGCACATACCTTCCCACTATAATGATTTATCTGTAGGGTGAGACCCTGTCCCATGTGAACATCCTAATCACCAACCTCCCCCCACCCCTCACAAAAAAAAAACAAAGATTTTAACATCTATTTGTAATGCTGACTTTCATCAGCTACTACATTAGATGGCTGTAATCAGGTGACCTTTTTTTCTGATCTTTGATTTGGATCTAGATTAAAGTGTGATCACTGTTACAATTTAGTTACCTAGTGCTGGCGTTTTCCTGATGCAGTCTTCAAGTGTTAGCCTTTGCTACTCGTTTAGCTTCTAAGTACATTCAATTGGAAATTTTGTATTCCTGGTCATTGAACAGATGCGTGATTTGCATGTGCCTCTGCCACAATGGCGGGCTTTCCATGCAGCTGCTGTGAATTGTGTGACGCTGGGTGGAGCCTCAGGTGATGAATGATGACCCAGAGGTGGAGTTTCCCATTCAGAGGTGCAATCTGTTTTCCCCTCAAACTGGGATGCACTCAGCTCTCTTTTAAGTGAAGAATTGTTCATTTCAGCTCACAGTTCCCAAGGTTTCAGTCTTTCAAGGCAAGCAGACCACTCAATCATGGTGGCCAGGAAGCAGTAGGAATGTCTGTGTTTGTTGGTTTTCTCCAAAGAGAGAAAGCAGCCTCCTTCAGGCCACCCTCAATGTTCCAGAATGGCTAGCATCACCAAAGAATGGTTAGCACTCCCACAGAATGGCTGGCATCTGCACAAAATGGCTAGCACTCCCACAGAATGGCTAGCACCCCCACAGGATGACAAGCATCCCCCAAAGGATGGTTAGCACCCCCACAGGATGGCTAGCATCTGCACAGAATGGCTAGCACCCCCACAGAATGGCTGGCACCCCCACAGAATGGCTGGCACCCCCACAGAATGGCTGGCACCCCCACAGGATGACTAGCACCCCCACAGGATGGCTAGCATCCCCACAGGATGGCTAGCATCCCCACAGGATGGCTATCATTCCCACAGAAAGGCTACCATCCACATGCACTGCCCTTCTCTTGAGACCAGTCCAACTCAAACATCAGGAAAACATTCACATAGAGGCTCTCCCAAGGGAAGGAATATCTGTCTCATGTCACCCAAGCCAATGAACACCCTATGCACTGCACAGCTCCATGGAGCAGCTGCGTCATGGGTGTGATATGGACCATTTTCAAATCCTCATCTATGCAGTATTCCAGAGGCTATGATACTATTGTCAATCTCTCTCTCTCATTTATTTTAAATATGCGTATGGGGGAGTGTACATGTTAGCATATGGGTGCCTGTGAAGGCCAGAAGAGGGCATCAGATCCATCTGATCCTTTGAAGCTGGAGTTACAGATAGTTGTAAGTCTTCTAACATAGATGCTGGGAACCAAACTTGGAACCCTTACAAAAGTAGTATGTGAAGGAGCTCTCATTTTCAAGAACTCACACCAAGCCAAAAGTCTGCCACTATCCCCAACCCACAGTGGCCTAACCACACTAGGTGTGGTAGATCACACCCATAACCCCTGCATGGGAAAGGATGAAGCAGGAATGTCACAGGTTCAAAGTCAGTGTGGGCTGCATAGTAAGGCCTTATCTCAAAACCAAAAGACCATAAGCCTTGTCATGGATCTCAGCAATTAGGAATGTACAAGGCCTCTACCAGAGCCTGTGGGCTCCAACCAGCCAAGAGAAAACGGCTTCTGAAAGACGCACTCTATCCCATGCCTGAGAGGGAGGAGTGTGGTGCAGGACAGCCACACCCACCTCTTTGATGCTGCTGATGCTGCATGCTTCAAATCTGGCTTCCAACTTGAGACACACAAGCTCAGCATGCAAAAGTACCTTGGGTGCCTCAGGCGCCAGCCCACCTCCACAGCCAGCGTTGTCTCCAGTCTCCCAAGAATCCAACCACACTCCAGGAAGTTCTTCCCTCTGGAGGTAAGTAAGCCTTTCAGGGATTCACTGTGCCCCCCACACACAACCCTGCAGGACACATATGGTCCAGGTATAGACACAAAACAAGGTCTCATAGGAGGAAAGCGATAGAAGCATCCTCTCCTGGAGACAACACCAAATGTCCCTATGCTGCCCTTGGGCTCTACCTATGAGAGGGAACCAGAACCAAAGGTAGCACAGTCCCTTTCACTTGGGGACAAATGATGACTCATGGGGAGGGCACCTTACCAGGCAAACAACCTCAAACAACAGGGACTGAACTGGAAGGGCAGAGGAAAAGATAGCCCTGGTTTGTCGCAGGTCCTGGGTGAGTCTCAGAAACGCTAGAGAAGCATGCTCAAACAGAGGGCAGAGGAAAGAATCAGCCCTGTGCTGGGTATGAGTGGCACCCAGCAGGTACAGAGGTCAGGGAACTTGAATAAGGTAGGGGACCTGGAGATAAGGCTGTGGCTCTCCTCCCTTTGGAGCCATGGCCAGAGCAGCGGTTCTGCCGATTGCATAACCCTTTATTTGCCCACAGCTACATTTTGTCCAGAAACTCTGTCCTGAAAGGCAACTAAAGAAAACATTCATCAAGCAGTGGGCAAGGAAGGCCGGCAGCAAAGAACAAGGGTGGTCCCTCCTGTGCCAGAGGATGGAGGTACACAATTTTTCAGCCCACTTAAATTTCTCTCTGCCGCCTGGCTTTGGCCACCGCCCCACAGACATGGCGCTGAGTGTTATCCTGGTACTCATGCTGCTATTCGTCATGTTCTCACTCGGCTGCACCATGGAGTTCAGCAAGATCAAGGCTCACTTCTGGAAGCCCAAAGGGGTGGTCATTGCCATGTTGTCCCAGTATGGCATCATGCCCCTCACTGCCTTTGTCCTGAGCAAGGTCTTCCGCCTGAAACCAATTGAGGCACTGGCCATCCTCATCTGTGGCTGCTCTCCTGGGGGGAACCTGTCCAACCTCTTCACCCTGGCCATGAAGGGGGACATGAACCTCAGGTAAGACTGAGGGATGGGATATGGTGGAGACGTCATAATCTGGGGAAGATCTGGGCTGGAGCCAGGGAAGGGGGAAGTAGGAGTTGGATTAAGGTTGGTGTTGATAGTCAAAGCTTTATGCTAAGTTGGGGCAGGCTCTAGAGTCTTTTTGGTTTAAGTACCAAGTGAAAAGTGCCAAACTGGTCCAGAAACATCTTAGACACCCCTGACCTCCCAAAAGTGTCTTGAGGATTGATTTAAAGGAATGCAGATTTCAACCAGAATCCCTGAGAACTGAAGCCACCTAAACATGGCATGGCATTGGCCCTGAAGCTAAAAATCTAGGAGGGGCATAAAGGGCTCTGCACATTCCAGGGAGACCAAGGTGACTTGGGACCAAATGAACATCTCAAATTCCTGCAGAGACTCCAAAGGCTCTCCCCCAGTTTCTAGGCATCCCAGGTATACTGAGGCCCTTCACCCAGTTGTCAGAGACCTTCGTCCTGTTGTCAGATGTAGTGAGATTGCCATTGGAAGACATCTCAGGTAGAACTGAGGTCCCAGCACTTGCCCAGGTCAGGCAGGGTCCCACTCAGTTTAACAAGCAGAGAGAAAGCCAACAACAGCCTGAGCTCAGAGCATCCCAACCAAAAATCAGCAAGGTCTCTTCCCTGAACTCAGTAGCAGAAGCAAAGCCTCAGGCTTAAGCCAGATCTCCTCTGGATCTGTCCTTAGTGGAGATGTTCAATGTCAAGTGATGCAGGGAACCCAGAGCCTATCTGCTTGGGTCCATGTGCACCCTGCCTGTGGCTGAACTTTAGAGAGAAAACTAACCAAGAAGCCTCTCCTAGTGAGGCAACACTAGTGAAACTCAGAGGAGGGGCAAGGTTTGTCACACCTACGTGTCCCAAGAAAGCCAGGCTAAACCTTAGTTCTGATACAGAGGAAATTCAAGTCACACTAGTCAGAGAAGGGGCACTCTGGGGGGATCTGTGTAGCTGTGGAAGGGATAGAATGGGAATGGGGTTGGGGACCGTACGAAAGACAATGGGTGAGCTTTTAAGGGTAACCATGAGTCCCATTCTCACCAAGTGGTAGCTGCTACTGAGTCCTCTCCAACATCAGCTGCTCTATGAGGAGAGAGGCCTCCCCCTCTACCAGCTTGTGGTGAGTTCAAGAGGATGGCTCCTGGGCTCGGCTGCTTGCTCAACCTCAGGTTCCAAGTTCCAGACTCAGCCATGGGTGTTGATATGGCCACCTTCTGTCAAAGTCCTTTCCTCCCAAGCAAGCCTGTACTACTCATACATAGTAACCATGCCTCATATCCCACTGGCTGAGTGTGGATATTACCCTCATGCCCTGCCAGACTTTGAATGCCAGTTGTCCTGAGAATTACTACATGCATTACAACAATGATAGTGACGGGAGAAACTTGCACTAAGCATTCTTTCCAACAAAGTCGAAATTTAAACATCTATATATGGGTTTTGCCTGCATATATGATTCTGTGCACTACACGTGAGCTTACCGCCCAGGGAGGCCAGAAGAGGGCACTGGATTCCCCTGGAACTGAAGTTGCAGATGGTTGTGAGCTGCCGTGTGGATGCTAGGAATCAAACCCAAGTTGTCTGGAAGAGCAGTCAGTGCTCTTAACCACTGAGCCATCTCCACGGCCCCCCACAAAGTCCCACTTTATTCTCTTAATACCCTTGTTGTCCACTGTATACACCCTGTACTGATTCTTGTTTCAGAAGCTGACATGGAGGATACATATAAGACTGAGTGCTGTAACTGACCACATTCACAGATGAGGAAACACTCTTAGAACTTAACACCTTTAGACAGGCTGGCTGGCTGCAGAGCTGGTGCACCTACTCACATGTCTTGTGAGCTAGCCTGTCCACATTGACTGAGTGAGCGGAGGAGGCTGCCCATTAGGCTCAGAGGCACCGGCCCCTCTGATCAGACATGCATAGGGGAATGCAATTATCACAGTCTCCTGCCTTTCTTTTCTAAAGATACTTATTTCTATTTTATATGTCTGAGTGTTTTGCCTGCATGTATATAAGGACACTGTGTGCATGTCCTGGTATCCACGGAGATCACAAGATTGCACTGGATCCCCTGAAACTGGAGCTATAGACAGTTGTGAGTCACTAACTATGTAGATACTGGGACTTGAACCCTGAACTTCTGGAAGAGCAGCCAGTGCTTTTAACCACTGAGCCAACTCTCCAGCCCCAAGCTTTCTGCTTCTCAAAAGAAGATTGAGTCTCCATTTTTAGGTGAAATTTTCAAAAATTTCAAACATCATCAAGTCATCCAAATGCACCTAAAAAGCTGTACAAACCAAGCAGTGTCTAAGGGTCATATGTGGTTCCACGGTCTACTTTGAGGCCTCGTTTTAAGCTATGTTCACTTAGAGTTAGAAGTAAATGGTGAGGATCCAGAGAATGGCTCAGCGGTTAAGAGCACTGACTGCTCTTCCAGAAGACCTGGGTTCAATTCCCAGCACCCACATGGCAGCTCACAAGTATCTGTAACTCCAGCTCCAAGGGATCAGACATACACCCAGGCAAAACACCAATATACATGATGTAAAAGTAAACAAATAAAAGACACATTTTTAAAAAACGAAGTAAATGGTGGGTCTCCTATTGTTCCATTTTACTTGCTAGGGAACAGAAGTCAAGAAACCTCCAACAGTCTCCTAAGAGCTGAGCAAAAGAGGGCTCAGTGCCCCCTCCCACGGTTCTTCTGTCTTCCAAATGCATTAAGTCTGAGGGGACACCAGACGGCCAGGCAGGACAGTTCCTTTCTCAGAGACACATAGGCAAGAGAAAACACCTAGAGGAAGTGAACTTGTTAGGAATAGCCTTGACTCTTGCCATCCTCAAACTCCTCTGCACCCTTTTAACCTGCTGGTCCCAAAACAGAGCCCAGGACCAGTGGCCAGGAAGACAAAAGGTGTGGACACCACCCCAGGATCCCTACAAGTTCCCCACTATGACACGGGAAGCCATTGTGATTCCTACACATTTCCCACTTTATCAGAGGGACTGGACCGTCACTTCAGTGCCCTCAGCTTGTGCCTCTGATCTTTCTACTCCTTCCCAGTTTACAGATTAAAAAAACAAACAAACAAAAAACAAAAAGCAGGACCTGGGCAATGAGCTCATTCTTAAGCAAGAAGAGGCTAGGTACAGTGGTGCATGTCTGTCATCCCAGCTACCTGGGAGTCCATCTCAAATAAAAGAACTTGGAAGTAAGCCTGGTAGGGTGGCACAGGCCTGTAATGCCAGCCCGTGGAAGGTGAAGGCAGAAGGTGTCAGGAGTTCAAGGTCACCCTCCATTACACATGGAATTGTAGGTTACATAAGGTCCTGCCTGAAAATCAAAAACAAACAAGAACAAAACAAAAACAAACAAGAAAGGAAGAATGGGAACTCAAACATGCCATCCCACTAATAACTAGAAACAAATTCCACAATATTGCAATGGTCCCAGTCTTAGGAGCTAGAATCTGGAGGTCACCTCCCATCCGGGTCCTTCAGGGTAAACTGAGGATCACAACAGTCACAGATGCCAGCAGGTTGGGAATGGATATCTCTGACAGTTCCTCTGACTGCAGAGGAAAATGCCTGAGGTTCTGGGAACATGGTCCTTACACATCTAAGGCACAAGGCATACAACGTCCCAGAACACACTCTAGAACTCCTGACACAAAGCCAGAGTGTGATGTCTCAGGAGGAGAAGACAAACACACAACTTGTCTTTTATAAAGAGACCAATAGCTTGAACAGAAACCACACCCTGCTCAATCTCATTCCATCTACCACACCTCAAAGAGAGCACTTCCCAGGACGTGGCTCCAGCAATACCAAGAACATTTTTAAAAACTCTTTTGTTTGTATGTTGTTGTTGTTTTGTTTTAGGTTGTTTGTGACAGAGTCTCGCGTAGCCCAGGATGGCGTTGAACTTACTGTGTAGCCAAAAGTGACCTTGAACTTCTGATCTTCCTGGCTCCACCTGGCTGCCGAGATTACAAGCTGCCACCATCATTCCTGGCTCTCTAGCTCTGTGTTTTTTTTTTAATATGTGTGTGAGTGTGTCTATGTATGTGTGGCCACCTGCTGAGGCCAGAAGAGGCCTCCAGAACCCCTGGAGCTGGGGTGGCAGGAGGTTAACCCACCCAGTGTGGGTCCTGGGAAATGAACGTGGGTCCTCTGGAAGAACAGCAAGCATTCTTAAGGACTAAGCCATTTTTCCAGCCCCTGGCTCACTCTTTTTAAAGATTTATTTCTTTACATGTCTTATGTACAAGAGTGCTCTGTTTTCATACACACCAGATCCCATCACAGACAGTTGCGAGCCACCATGTGGTTACTGGGAATTGAAGTCAGGACCTCTGGAAGAGCAGCCCAGTGCTCTTAACCCCTGACTGTCTCTCCCCATGCCCCCCCCTACGGCTCTGCTTTCTTTTTAAACTATCCCTATACATTCAAGATATTCTGAAACCATGTGATAATTGACTGTCTTTGCATATTTTAAATTTGGTATCAACAGGTCATACATTTGACAATTTGCTCTGAAAGCTGGTGTTTTTGCTTCCTGACCAAAAGCAACTTGGGGAGAAAGGGGTTTGTTTTACCTTGCAGCTTATAGTTCTTTGTCCAGGGATGTCGAGGTAGGAACTCAAAGCGGGAGAGAAGCAGAGGCCATGGAGGAGTGCACTCCTCATGACTTGCTTAGCTTTTCTCAAGCACCCAGCACCACCAGCCTACAGGTGACACCACACCAGTGAGCTGGGCCCTTCCTCTCAATCCTCAATCAGGAAAATGTCCTACAGACTTCTGCAAGCCAATTCTATGGGGGCATTTTCCCAATTAAGATTCCTTCTTCCCAGATGACCCTAGTTTGTGTCAAGTTGACACCAAAACTAACCAGCAGAGTTAGGCATGTCAGGAAAATACCTCCTGCGAGTATTTAAACTGCTGTGTGGTTTGCTGCACTTAGCTCTTGGGAGACATTCCTCATTCCATGGCCTCCCTCGTTCCCAGGTGAGAGCACGTGAGGTAAGAGCAGGAACTGGAGATTATGGTATTCCCACATCATCTGAGAGGAAGCCTCCAAAGCTCTTCCACCTCACACTTCCTCAAGCAGGAAACCTGGTTTTTTTTTTTTTAAGTGCCTTTGTTTGTTTGTTTGTTTGTTTTTGTTCTTCCAGACAGGGTTTCTCTGTGTAACAGCTCTGGCTGTCCTAGGACTCACTTTGTAGACCAGGCTGGCCTCAAACTCAAGATCTGCTTGCCTCTGCCTCTCCAGTGCTGGGATTAAAGGCGTGTGTACCACCACCACCTAGCTTCACATGGAAATCTTAAATCAACTTAGAACTTATTTTTATGAGTGTTCTAATCTTACATTTTCCATCAGAATGAATATTAAGCACCGTTCATTTTTTTTTTTTCCTCCAACACTACTTGGTGCCACCTCTGTTACTAGTCAAATATGGTTATGCTTTTATCTGGACTCTTTCATTGGTCAATGTGGCTGTCTTTTGTCAGTGCATTTTCTTAATTACAGTGACTTTACAATACAGGTCACTTCATGAAAATGTTAACAGGGTTCCACCTTTCTACTCTTGCACTTGAATTTTAGGATCAGCTTTCAAATCTATAACATTTCTAGAATTTTGATGAACTTTTCATTGAACTTATACGTGTGTGTGTGTGTGTGTGTGTGTGTGTGTGTGTGTAGCTTTCTTTTTACCTGCATGTCTGTGAACCACATACCTGCCTGATGTCCAGGGAGTCAGATACCCTGGAACTGGAGTTACAAATGGTTGTGAGCTGCAGGTGGATGCTGGGAATTGAACCCAGGTCCTCCAGAAGCTGCCAGTGCTCTTAACCCTGAGCCGTCTCTCCTGCCCCAGCATTTACACACAAGCTTTGAGACTATTTTCGCTTATAGTTCCAGAGTGATAGTAGGGAAGGCATGATAGGAGCAGGGAGTTAGATAATCAAATCATCCTTATACAGGAAGTAGCAAAAGCAAACAGGAAGTGGACAGGGCTATACAACCTCAAGCCCACCCCTAGTAACATACTTCTTCCAACAAATCTCTCCCACTTAAGGATCTATAACCTTCCCTAATAGCACCACCAATCCAGGACCAACTACATGAGCACATAGGGGAAATTTCTTTCCCAAACCACCTCACCACTTTATAATCTCGTCATCCCATTCTGCCATGAATATAGAATCGCTCTTACGCTCTTCCTCCGTACCTTTCTATGATGTTGTAGTCGGGTTTCTGTTCCTCCCTGCCTGTTCCCAAATAACCAGCAGCCACTTTCCAAATAACTGGAGACTTAATATAAATTATAAATGCTCAGCCAGTAGCTCAGGCTTGTTACTAATTAGCTCATACATTTCAATTAACCCATGTTTCTTATCTATCTTTTGCCGTGTGGTTGGTTCTTGGTTTGTTACCTCATTTTCTATGCACCCTGCTTCCTCAGTGGCTGTCATCTTCCCTGACTCCGCCCTTCTCCTTCCCAGCATCCTTAGCTTGGTTGCCCACCTATACTTCCTGCCTGGCTATGGGCCAATTTAAACCAATTTGAGTGACAAACTTTTACAGTGTACAAGAGGGTTATTCCATAGTTTCTTCAGTAAAGATGTCACTCCTTGAAATTTATTTCAAACTATTTTATAATTTTGATTACAAATGCCATCTTTAAAAGAAAAAAACTTTTGAGGGATGGAGAGATGGCATAGCAGCTGAGAGCACTAGTTGCACTTCCAGAGGACCTGAGTTCAAGTCCCACCACCCACATTGCAGCTCACAACTGTCTATAGTTCCAGTTCCAGGGGATCCAACACCCTCACACAGACAGACAACAGGCAGACAAAACACCAATGCATGTAAAATAAAAATTAATCATTTAATCCCAATTTATTATATTGCTCATTTAGAACCCTTTTAATTTTTGTTATAATGAAAAATTTCCTCTATGATCAATCAATCCTTAACCCAAAAAAATCATTTTCTCTTCCTATCCACTCCTATTTCTCTTGCTGTCTAGGGCAACATATAAAAGAGGTAATAACACAATGTTGTTTTATTCCTTTTATTGATGAAAATCCTTTTAACTGTTTACCACTAAACTTGTTTAGTGATACTTTTAGTATAACTTTTAAACATTGAATCTTGAATTTCTTTCTGTGCCCATTTTATTATGGTTTCAATATTGTAATATGTCCAAAAGCAACTTGAGGGAGGAGTAAGGGGTTTATTTTGCTTACACTTTCACATCACAGCCATCATTGAAGGAAGTCAGGGCTAGAACCTGCAGCAAGGAACTTAAGCAGAGGCCATGGAGGTATGCTGCTTACTGAGTTGATGCGCGGCGGCAGGCGGAAAAACCGTACATGTTACACTGAGTTGCTCCTCATGGCTTGCTCAGTCTTTTTGAAGAATCCAGGACCATCTGCCCAGAGCTGGCATGCATAGTGAGGTGGGCCCTCCAACTCAATCATCAATTAAGAAAAGGTGGTTTTATTTACATTGGAATGGCACCTTCTTCAATAAAGCATATGGGGTTGAAGAAACTGGACAGGTCTGTGCTTGCTTGTATCCTCTATCAGGCACTTACTATGTACAACTTGGAATAAGTAAAAAAAAAAAAAAAAAAAAAAAACACAAAACAAAAACAAAAAAAAAACTCTTCTAGTGTTTATTTAGCATCTTTTGAGATGGCTGGGCAGAAATAGGAAGTAAAACTGCAGGCAGAGAAGAGGGTATAAACAAACAGGAACTCACTCTGTCTGCTAAAGAAGTAAGGTGTGGCTATGGCTTGCTCCTTCTCTCTGATCTTCAGTTTATTTGTACAAGCAAGATTATCACCACAGAATAGCATGTTTACTGCCCAACAAAGTGGCATAAGATATGCAACAGTGTCTGGCACACAGAAGGTACTCAAACATCTAACTGGCTTTTTATTTGTTCTTACCTTATTTCCCACTCAGCATTGTGATGACCACCTGCTCCACCTTTGCTGCCTTGGGCATGATGCCTCTCCTCTTATACATCTACACAAAAGGGATCTATGATGGAGATCTTAAGGACAAGGTGCCCTATGGAGGCATTATGATATCACTGGTCATGGTTCTCATTCCTTGTAGCATAGGGATCTTCCTCAAGACCAAAAAGCCACAGTATGTTCCCTACATCATCAAGGTAAGAACTGAGGGCCCTGCTTAAATAAAGCATGGTAACTAAGCAACTGCCACCACAGGCTGCTTAGGAGAGCTCTTTGACTCACTAGAAATTCTAGTTGGATGCTGGGTCACTTGGTAAGGGGCAAGTTCACCGCATGAGCACATGCTGGATCGGGTACTCACATTCCAAGATGCAGTAGAGATCCCTTTTCATTAACATGCCCCCAGTGACCTAAGAACCTTTCTTTAGGCTCCCACCCTGAGGCCACAGTACTTCCTAGTAGCATCTATGGGCATGTGGAGAGGTGGGTGGCGATCACACTCAAACCACAGCAGGCTTCCCTCATTCTTGGTATGTGTACCTTATAGAATTGTAATATGCACAAATACTTCTGAAAAGTTAGGAGAAAAAGTTAACACAGTAGATAGACACACACACACACCCTACCTTACACTGCAATTAATAAAATTAAACTTATAAGCCCTCTTTGCTTAAGTTTCTGCCATACACTTTGAGGGCTTGCTGTTGCCTCCAGAGTTTGTCATTTGAAAAAGGTAAAAAAAGTAACACACAAAAGAAATAAAAATCCAACAATAGCAGGCAAGTAAGTCTGGTGGTTTTCTAAGACTACTGAAAGCCAGAGTGGTCGGGCTTCTTAGAGAGGCTTGAGCCAGACACACAGGTTGGGATTTATATAAGTACGGAGAGGCCAAATAGAGAACAGAAGGCAACAGGCAAACTTGGCTAACGAGGTAGAAGAGACTAAGGGGAAGCATACAGACTTCCAGCATGGCACGGAAAGATTTAAGTTCACAGACGTCTGAAGGAACACTGTGGTCACAGAAGTTACCCTGTCATTGCTTGTCCTTAGAAGAATGTGAAATTTCATCCTGTTGCTCAACCCTTGTCCGCCTCCTATACACAGCAAGTTCCAGGTGGCCACCCAAGAAGGACCACAGCCAGGAAAAAAGTAATCATACACAGGAGTAAAGTGGAAACTAGAGTCACGTCACAGCGCAGCCATTACAAAATAACTGATAACCAAGAATTTTTTATGTATTTCTTTATTCAAAAGATGAAAAGCCAAGACAAATTTACACATTTTTGTCATTTTGGAACATGCTGCAAAGAGCATGGAAGAAAATTTACATCCTTGTTTCATAATGAAAATGCTGAGTAGTCATTTTACCAGACCCTATCAAAGGTTCACAGTGGTGTATAGAAGGTACAACTACAAAGTTAACTTTAGGACAAAAACATGCCATTGCCCAGAACGTGCTTCTTTCTACCCCCACTTACCTGGAGGGGGCAAGATGGATTTGCAGTTTATGATAATGCTAGTACACATTTCTGGAACTTTCCCACCTTGTTTCCAGATCACAGTGAGCGGGCTTCTCTTTAGGGTTTCAGATCATTAGGCTACCTGGTTTAACCACCTTGTATTGTCAGCTTTGCTTCTAATGACTTGGCAAGTGTGGTTCACCCTATACAGTGCCTCTCAACTTTCCTAATGCTGCAACCCTTTATCACCTCATGTTGTGATGACCCCCAACCATTTTTTGTTGCTAGTTCACAATTTTGCTACTATTATCTTTGTTTTCCAATGGTCTAAGACAACCTCTGAGAGTCATTTGACCACCCCACCCCCCCGAGGGGTACAACCCATAAGTTGAGAACTGCTGCCCTAAAACAATGAGGTTTCTCCCTGTAATGGAGGCTAAGAAAAGCGCCAAGATACTTTTAGGGAGTCTTGTACAAATGTTTACAGACTGAAGACATCAATATAAGTATCGGCTTCATGGGACCAGGAATCTCATCCCTTTGCAGCTATAGCACAGAAGTCACTGAAAATTTCACAGCACTCTGAGCTATGTCAAAAGCAGCTGGCTGTGCTTGTGTTTTAGCCATTGAAATATTAGCAAATATTTAAGTTCCCTAGCTACTTATAAGGAACCCCCCATAAAAAATGACCTCTGCTTATTCCTGTGTTTCCCCATTCCTGTGTCCACTCCCACCCTTCTAATGGCCTCTTCTTGTCCCCATGTCTAGGGAGGGATGGCCATCACTTTCTGCCTCAGTGTGGCTGTCACAGTCCTGTCTGTCATCAACGTGGGCAACAGCATCACGTATGCCATGACACCACCATTACTGGCCACCTCCTCCCTGATGCCTTTCTCTGGCTTCCTGCTGGGCTACGTTCTCTCTGCTCTCTTCCAGCTCAGTCCAAGGTAGGTCTCTTAGGGCCTTTCTTAAGGGCAGAGCAACTCCTGGCATATAGTCAAGGGCACCAACTGAGCAAGGGCTTTGTGGGCAATGAGAAATACTGAAGGCAGTAATAGTGAGGTCTGCCATCTCCCAGTGTTGAGGAGCTCCCTGACAATTTCTCACTGGGGTAGCTTTTAACGCCACTGCTAATTTTCCTTCTTGCTCTTCTCACAAGAACAATGTAGGATGGAAGTTACGTTTTGAGTTGTACTCCTAGCTCAAGTCTTCAGCTATAGTGCAACCCAACTCACAAATACAGCTACTGTAAAAAACAAATAAATAAACCTAAGGGTCAGTGGGAACATCAGAGGCCTGTGTTGGCGGAACTTAATGTGGATTATGAATCATAATGGAAATGTGTTTTCCTATGGTCTTAGGCAATCTCTGTGGAAGTCACTCAGCCCCCAAGTTGAGAACCACTGTATTAGTAGAATCTCACCTTATACCCAAAGAGATGCTCATTTTCAAATCCACTATTGCAGCCATGTTGCGAAAGATGAAATTACTGTGTATGCCAAGGTTTCAGCATCAATCCACAAAATGGAAAGCAAAATTAGGGAAGTAAAGCTTTCAAAGATTCATAGTGGGGATGACATTTGCTTTGTGGTAATAAGTTCTAGAGTTAAAGATATGTTAGCTACAAATGGACACAATAAGAAGCCTCTCTCCGACATTTCAATCTCCTGCTGTATAGTCAAAAGTGCAACTAGTGGACTAACAAGCTTTTTTTTTTTTTTTTTTTTTTTTTTATTTTTGGGGTTTTTTGGTGGTTTTAGAAATCACCCTTTTTTTTTTGGGGTGGTTTTTTTTTTTTTTGTGGGGGGGGGGTGGGGGCCCCTCTAGCCTGGCTCTTCAAACTCAGATCTGGCTGCCTCTCTGCCTCCCGAGTGCTGGGATTAAAATCATGAGCCACCAACACCTGGCTACAACACAATCTTTTATAAACTTTCTGTGCCATTTCATCCCCATCCTTCCCAGGGATAGATTGGCATGGAGTCAGGTTGACTTTTTCCAAACCTATGTGTATTTCAACTTCCTGTTTCTTCCCACCTTCCTACACTGGAAGCTGTAGATCTAAAGTGTCAGAAGTTGTAAGGGTAGGCACAGCAACTGACAACTGTCTTTTCTGTTAAGCACTTTTCCCCACTTCCTCAGGTGCAGACGCACTATCAGCATGGAAACAGGATTCCAAAATGTCCAACTCTGTTCTACCATTCTCAATGTGACCTTCCCCCCTGAAGTCATTGGACCACTTTTCTTCTTTCCTCTTCTCTATCTGATTTTCCAACTGGCAGAAGCATTGCTCTTCATTGTTTCCTTCCGGTGCTATGAGAAAATCAAGCCTTCCAAGGGTGAGTACTGAATCATCTCCCCTTTGAATACTACCACTGGACCGGAGCTACCAACAAGAGGTTCCGAGCAGGGACCTGAACCAGTGTAGCACTAAAAGCATGCTAGACTTAATAGAGTGAAAGTCATTTCCATTAATAGCACTGTCATTAGTTGAGAAAATCCAGTTTTCTCAGGGAACTGAGAATAGACTACTTAATAGACTACAATAATACACAACTATCTTGGATTTTTATTTGGGAAGCTTCAGCATTCATACAGTATCCAGTCTTCTGTAACCAGGTCATCCTGCTTCCCCCACAGGGAAAGCATAAGACAGCTCTAATACAACAGACTTCCAAGAGTCCATTCTGGTTACACAATAATTTAATCACAAGCTTCTTAGAATAGAGCACTTTGGTTTCTCTGTATAGCCTTAGCTACCCAGAACTTACTCAACAGACTTAAGTTTGCCTCGAACTCGAGATTCATCTACCCGGGATACTGAGATTAAAGGTGTGCTTGCTCCACCACCACATGGCTTTGAGCACTCTTCATAAAATGTGTGCCAGGGCAAGTTTATAATAATCAGAACATAATTCAGCCTCAAAAAAAAAAAAAAATTCAGCCTCAAAAGCCTGGCCCTCCCTCAAAGTGCTTCTGAGTGGTTGGAGAGATGGCTCAGCAGTTTAACACATGGTTGCTCCTCCAGTGGACCCACAAGGCGCAGTGGATGCCCTCTTCTGGCCTCCATTGATACTGCATACAGTGCAAGGGCGTACATGTGTAAAAACAAAGTGGCACCTTTGTGTGAGTACATGCAAAGACCCATGCAATCAGAACTCCTGAGTAAATTCTTTCCATGTGGATTTCAAGGGTTCAAACTGGCTTAGCATTGAGCACTTTCACCTGCGAAGTCCTCACCAGCCAGTGTACTCTAACCATTTTTTTTGACACTGAATATTTAACTGAGTAATATGTACAAAGTATAAATACTGTACTGTACCTCCATCTTTTGTTTTCTGTATGTAGTTCAGGATAGCCTCAAACTGGAGATTCTCCAGCCTCTAAGCGATCAAATACCATGTACCATGTCCAGGCATATCTTTTTTATAATGTTAATCAAACCCAAGACTTGGCATGCTAGGAAAGCATTCCCCCACTGAGTTACACCCCCAGATCCTTCATGAATGCCTTTTAAACAAAAAGCTCAACAGGAACTGTGATTTGCATCTCAAGACAGATTCAAAACAAGTAAGTAATAAATACTGTGGTGGTTTGAAAGAAGATCCTTTCTGCCTTCCCTTCCTTCAGAATTTAAGTCATTACTACTTATCCAACCAAACCCACCTTTTCTCTCTACTGCTTTATTGTATGAATTGTTACAGAGCGATGAAAATCCTTATTATTAAGTAATAATCCTTATTATTAGTAATCTTATTACTAAGAGCTAATTAATACATTCTGAAAGGGTTGAGATTCTAGATATGACGCACACCCTCTGGAGTCTTGTTTTGTATTTGAACAAGTTTTGTGTTTGTCTTAGTTACGTTCTATCGCTGATACTAGACACCAGACCAAGACAACTTATAGAAGGGTTTATTGGGAGCTCAGAGTTCACAATCATCATGGCAGGGAGCATGGCAGCAGGTATTGCACTAGAGCAGTAACTAAGCATCCTGATCCACAAGCAGGCAGACAGGCTAACAAGCAATGGTGAGGCTTTTTAACAGCCCACCCAACAACTGACACACCAACAAGGCCCAACAGTTCCATTCTTTCAAACCACCACAGTATTTATTACTTACTTGTTCTCCATTTTAACTTCACAGAGAAAAAAACCAAAGTGATCTACAAGGCAGCTGCAACTGAAGATGCTACTCCAGGGACTCTGGAAAAAAAAGGCACCCACAATGGGAATATTCCTTCTATACAACATAGCCCTCCCAATGGCCTGGATTCTGGTCAGGTGGCAATTTAGAATGCCTATGTGAAAAACTAGAAAGAAATGAACACCAAGCTTTCCTGAATGTTTCTATAGCACTTCCAGCAAACTCACAGAATTATCAAGCCAAAGCCTGAGCTAGAAGGGCAATCTACCCAGGAACCCTCATCTATCCCCAACATGGAATTTGCTATTTGTTCAAAATAAACAAGAACCAAGGAAAGCTGTTCATGTTTATAATTTCAATGCTCAGAAACTCAAAGTCAACCTTAAGGTATGACCATCAAACCAAAGATCTCTTCAGTAGTTATGAACTCTTAAGGCTGAAGCAAACCTGCACTCACCTCTGCTCACTCTACAGCAGTGATATAAACATGGGTTTTTTTTTTTCATTAAACATACCCAACTTGTTTCAAGTAATCAAAAGGAAATAAACTATAATACTAATAGTTCTCTAACTTATGAAATTTCCAATCTTAATTCATTTTCCTTTGCCACATGGCCTGGGTTCAAGTTCAAGTCAATACCAGGTATATAAAGGCAGTGTTGGCATATACCTTTAATCCCAGCACTCGGGAGGCACCAGGCAGGCAGTCTCGAGTGAGTTCCAGGCCAGCCTATAAACAATGTGCCGAACAGAGCTATTACACAGAGAAACCCTGTCTTGAAAAACAAGACACAAAAGCAATTTAACAAGACAAAATTGCCACTCACTACCACAAGGAAAAGGTTTCAACTATCAGAAGAGAAATTCTTAATTAAAGCAGCCAAGAAACAAGCCAGCACAACTACACTTCCTACCACTCCACCAGTTTAACCTGTCAGTGGCTTCAGGCATTCAGAAAACTTGGGTAAGTACTATTATACAGAAAAACATTCGAACCCTTATTTCCTCTATACCTATACATTTTGCTCACATGTCAAAAAACAAAGATGAACTACTGCATACAGTTGAACATGATTAGCTACTTTTGTATTTCTTACCAGTGATCAGGTACAACAGATTAGGGTACCTGTTTGGCAAAGGTACAAAACTGACAGGCATCCACAGGACCACAGCAATAATGACCATTGGGATCAGGCATCTTTACATGTTTTTTAAAAAGCACAATGGCATTATCTCTTGAAAGCATGTGTTCATGTCTGCAAAGGCAGCAGGTGGTTTGCCTCAGGCTTGAGGTCAGCCTAGGCTACAGTTCCAAACAAGCCACAGCTACATAACAAGCAGTCTTAACACCAGCAATTAGGAAGCACATAAGAATGACAAATTGAGGCCATCAGGTACACAGTTGAAAGCCAGCCTAGAGTACATAAGCCAATATCAACTCTCACCACAAAACATTTCTGTGACATTTTGGGGTTCATCTGTTCAATGACTTTTCTAACACCCAGCTGTCACTATGCAAGATGATAACTAATATAAAAAATAATCTAGCATTCAGGCAAGGAAGAAGAACTGAGACATGAAGCTATCCAGAAGTAGATGAAAGGAAAAAACACAATACCAATCTAAGGCTGTAGGACACATTTTAAATCACAGCACTCAATCAGTGGCAGGTGCATCTGAGTTTAAGCGCAGCACATACTGAGAGCAGCCAGCCAGGCCCACACAGTGAAACCTTGTGCCAAAGACTCTCAAGTTTCCCAACTTCTCAAATCTCAGGTCTTAAGTGTTCAACATAAAACTTCATTCAACCTGATACAGTTCCCACAAAAGGGCAGGAGAGATGGCCAATGAAGAGAATGCTAGGTTCTGCCAGTGCTACAACAGTTCCAAAGTAAACAAGCACACTACTAGTCCTAGATCTAGGCTGCTGTTAAGATCAGCTGTTCTTCATGGCCACTCTTACTAGACCACCAAGTAGTCAGCCTTCCTAACAAGCTCTCAACCTTCCCAAAACTACTCCCAAATGCCAACTCCTACTCCCAACCAAACTCCCACTTTGAGTAAGGAAGCAAACAAACTTTTCTACTTCTATTCAACAAGGCAGGATATTAAGTCTAATAAATCTAATCCTAAGTAAGAGATCACTGGAACCAGAAATTCTGGATCCAGGCAGCTGTAGTGATGGCTCAGAGGTTAAAAAACACTGGCTGCTCCTCCAGGAGGCCTGAGTTCAATTCCCATCAACCACATGATGGCTCACAACCATCCATGTGATCTGGTCCACTCTTCTGGTATAAAGTCATACATGCAGAAAGAGCACTCATATACATAAAAACAAACAAATCTTTAAAAAGAGAAATCCTAGTTAACACTTGTCCTTTGAAAAACACCTAAAAGTGTTAATACAGTTTTGAGGACTCTAAATAAAATTCATTTCTTACTGACAGGGCAGCTCTCTCACTATCACAGTGATAGACGTGATTGAATGGTATGGGAATAGACCTAAAGGTATGGAACTCAGCTAGAGATGGCTCAGGATGAGGACATGATGTTCTTCTAGAGGACATGGAGTTTGATTCCCAGCAACCACACAGCAGCTCCTAACTGTCTTGAATTCAAATTCTGAAACACCTTGACTCCCTTGGACACCAGAAATACAAGTGGTACACACAAACTGGTTAAGACGACCAGTTGTTTTGTTTTAATTTCCCATTAAGTCATGTATTAGCCAAGCAGTGGTGGCACATGCCTCTGATCCCAGTAACGAAGAGCAGCACAGGCCAGCCTGATCTACAAAGCAAGTTCCAGGACAGCCAGGGTTACACAGAGAAACCTATCTAAACAAAGTAAAACATGCATATAGTCACTTATCACAGAACTAAAACCAGCACATGAAAATCCCTTAAACTCAATCTCTTGAGAATTATACCATGACTATCCCAAATGTGTGACATCTGTCAAGAAACCCAAGACTGGCTATTATGTGTTTACCAAAGCCCTAACCTTTCTGCTTTTAGGGTAAGTAACCTGATGGCAAAACAAGTCAGGTGGCAACAGGAAGCATGGAAGTAACAGAAATAAGGTTAATGTCACTCAACTTAGTTGTCAGTTTAATAGTTCACTGACTCCTTAGCCCTGCCCCTCTTTCACTAACTTCAAATGTAGCCCCCCCCCAAAAAAAAAAAACTTAAAAGGCCACACACTACTTCATGTGCAATTTTTAACTTGAATACACAGAATGGAATAATAAACCACACAGGACTTGAGAGAAAAACGCCAAAAGCAATTACATAATACTTGATATATTTTATTATCAATAACAAACAGCTGTTTTAATGTCTGTCCTACAGCTGTTAATGGGTGAGAAGGCACCCTTGACCCTAACAAGGAAAACTCATATTAAGCCTTTATATACAAGCAAATTTAGAGCTCTTTTAAAGTGTCCAAAGCTATTAGTTTAATTGAGTAATTAAACTAATCTTAACATATCTGAACAATGAACTAAAATGTTCAAAAATTTTTCTAGTACAAAAAATTAAATGCTTTAGTTATAAAAGAGCTCTGTCAATATACACAAACTATATACTTCAGACAGTCACAAAAGTGTGAGCAGAAGGCTTATCAAAAGACATTTAATACAATTAGTTTTCAACAACCCCTTGGTGGTCCACATCTACAAAGAATCCAGCCCAACCCCCCTCCAAACCCCACCCCACAGAAAAGCACATACTTACCAGAAGTTTTAGCAAGTATGGTTTTTTTTTTTGGGAATTTGTTTTTTGTTTTGCTTTAAAAAAAAAAAAAAAAAAAAGGTCCCCAGGGCAAGTTATCTACAGTTTAATTGCCACTGTCAACTGATCTGGACCTGGATCGAGATCGGGACCTCTGGCGATCCACGGATGCTGGAGACTTAGATCTACTTGAAGAACCACGTTTCTGGCTTTTCTCAGGCACAGGAGACCTACTACCAGAACGGGACTTGCTCCTGCTCCGGCTCCGGCTTCTTGAGCGGCTATAAGACTTGCTCCTACGTGAACGAGATCGGCTACGGGACCTAGAGGAACTCCTGGTCCGAGATCGTGACCTGCTTCTTGACCTGCTATGAAAAATGGGGAGGAAGGAGAAAAAAAGGAAATCAAGCTGTATGACAAGGCTCTAAAAGTCAGTTAAATAAAACTTTTGGTTTAAAAGTATTGATAAAAGGGTACCTGTGCCTTTTGCTGCCTTCAATTAATTTGATTTTTCTCCCGTTAATTTCCTTTCCAGAAAGTTTTTCTATAGCATTCTTTAAGTCACCATAAGAGGCAAACTCAACTACCCTAAAATGGGAGGGAAAAATGCCTTTAAAAACTCATATACCCAATAGCCTTGCAGACAAACTGTCTACACAGATTAAGACAAGCATCAAGTCTATTCCCTGCTCATTCCAGTATTGGTGATATATATATATGTACTATATATATATATATATATAGTACAGCAGGGTTCTAAAGCATTCAACTGTTTGTGTCTTCCATTTATTGTCAAATGTGCAACAGTGTACGTACTAAAATGGCAGATCAACCACCCCTTGGATAAAACCAGTCTCGCAAAACTGCCAAATGCAAAACTACCACAATCAAGCAGCACACACATACTTTAAAATGCTAACAATGTCACAATGAAATTCCCAAGGTAATTAAAGGCCCTCAACTCCAGTGCATACTCACCCTTCATTTAGTTTAGGTCGATGTGCATCCGCAAAGGTTACTTCCCCAGCTTGCCTCATGAAATCTTTGAGATCCTTAACACAAGACAATTATGTTAAGGAGAGAAAGGGCAAAGTGACACACAAACAACCACATGGTATAAAAACAAGACTACTGAAAGAGAAGTTGTTAGATAAAGTACAAACATGGCGTATACCACACTTGTATTCTATCAGTTCAAAAATTATGCCAGGGCACGAAATAAGCAAATAGCATATTGCTTTTAAGCAAAATGCTCAGGAAAATTCCATTTTTTAACATTATAGTATTAGTCTAACTGAGCTCAGTACAAAAGGGGGAAAAACAAACAAAAAAACAAAACAAACAACAAAAAAAAACCAAAAAGGAACAGTACATGTTTTAAAGACTAGTAGAAGTTTTATATTTAAAAACAAAATAACATTTACAAAGACACCAGTTATTTTGTGCCCCATATCATTAAAAAAATTTACTTTACCTTTATTAACATTTCCCTAGGCTAGTCAAGCAGCAAACCATTAAGCGGTCGGAGAAACCTTCATGACATAGGCCCGACTGGCTCTTCGCCACCCACTTGAAGGATACTACCCAATCGATGGAAGCCTTTAATCGCACAGCCCTCCCTATTAGCAGACTACTGGCGATGCAGACATGTTTTACTCTTGTGCAGTTACCAAGGACCACTTTACTGCGATCAGGATTCCAACGACCAACTAATTGCGTATCTTTCAACTCTTTCGACCAGGACCTCTTATTCGGAAGCGTTACAGGAAGACAGCTCTCAACTTAGGGATCAGATCACGTTATCAACGTTCTGGGATCGCTGCAACCCGGCACTTCAAGTAAGTGCACCGATTACGTCTAGACCGGCAAACACAGATCTAGAGGTGGCCAACTGATCACTGTAGGAGCTGACTGGCAAAGTCAACCAGGCCCAACCAAGAGTGACCAAGACAACGATTAGGATAACCCACAGGCACTCCTCGTCATAAGGCCAACGACACAGATAGGCTGGCAAATAAAGGGTTTAATATTTGGTTAAAATTGATTTTTAAAAACATGAAAAAATAACCTCAAAACAATTACATTTGATCACTAGTATTAAAATCTGAAACATCCCCCAGTTACATTTAATTAAAGTTTAAAAGTATAGTTCAATTAAATCCATTAATTTAAAACTTTTAATATATTAATAAAACATTAACTACCCATTAACTTTTTTAAATGCCACATTAAAATAATTCAAAACTGTATTTCAACAAACCTGCCAGCTGACTCTTGACGATAAATTCTCAACTATAAGTCGATTTTCTGTTCTTACAGGTGGGGCATTTCTGAAGACGAAATAAGCAGTGTCACAAGCAGTGTCAGATGCTAGGCACCAGTACACATGTTACTGACAAGTTTAAGCAACACTTCCACCACCAACTTTGTGGGTTCTCAGTATTTGGACTAAGCAGACTTAAGCCTCAGAACCATAATAGTTCCTACCCTAAATAAACACTAGAGGCCATCATTTCCCCATCACATACCGTCTATCATTTCGTGGTCTTCGACTACTAAATCGGTCGGAGTATCGTCCTCTTCCTCGCCCACCTCGAGACCGAGCCCGAGCATGTTCAATAGTAACCCTATGAAGAGATGACAAACACCTATTACATGCTTACACTACATATGAGAGCTCTTAAATACTCCAACAGTTTGCTCTATTGTCCTGGGTGAAATAGTTATACTGATCATGCCTACCTTTCACTGCAAAGTTCTTTTCCATCAAGTTCATAAACAGCATCGTCTGCATCCCTTGGGTCCTCAAATTCCTACAATTACATTACAGTAAGACACTTAGTGGAGCTTTTGGACATGCGATCTACAGCACATTAAAATCATTAGAATGAGACATATCTGAAATTCAGACACACATAAATCTAACCAGGGAGTGAGCTCCAGCCAGCTATTATTTTCATGGAACTTACTTCCTCAAGGGTGTAACTAACATTTTTCTGGGAAAAAAAACTACACATGGACTCTGTTTAAAAAAAAATCACTTTTCATCACAAAAGCTCTCCCTACACTTCTGTTTTGTTTTTCCCGAGACAAAGCATGGGCCGCCACTGCGAGGTTACCCACTTCTTGACAGTTAATTCACCGGTTCGAAACACTTACCACAAACCCAAAACCTCTTTTCAGATCAATATCTCTGATCCGTCCATAACCCTTGAAGAATCTTTCCACATCTTTCTCCCTCGCTGCTGGATTTAGTCTCCCGATGAACACTCGACAGCCACTCATGATGCCCGGCTAGCGTTTCCTGTTAGGCAGTGAAATCAACCGAGACATCAGTGAACGGCACAGGGGAACCATTAGTAAAGCGCTCAAACGCATACAGCGTCTTAAAAGACGCTCGCCAACTGCTGCTAACAACAGTTCAGGCCCCGTCACGTTCAAAGTTCAAATCTAAACTCCACTTCCCAAACGACTCCAATCTAATCCCCCCCCCCCCTCGGTTCCGTAGCCGAACGCAACGCCCACTCGCCACCTTTCCGGCCTACGCAGCCGCTCTTCGCTCCCGGCGGCGCCCGGGCCGCCTCCCATCTGCCGCAGTTAGGAAAAGACCGAGAAAAGCCAGCGAGGCCGGCCCCGCCCTCCGCAAGGCCTCGCCCAATAGCAGCCGGCCGCGCACGCGTCGCGGCCTCCCCGAGCGTCACAAGCCGGAATCTCGCGACGCCACAGCCGCGCTTGCGCAGTCGGCGACGGGCGCGTTCGCAGCACAAAATGGCGGCGGTGGCGTCTGCGGCGGGGGAGGAGCGAGCCGGGCGAGCCCTGTCCTCAGTCCCGGGCGAGCCGGGCCTGGAGCGCCGCGCCCCGCCGGCCAGAAGGAAGGCCCTAGCGGCGCCGGGCAAGGCCGGCTCCCGGCGTATGGGCGTAGTAGCTAACGCCGGACAAGGCGCACCCAAGGGTGTGAGGGAGAAGCGCGCCGCTTCCCCTACGGACGCCCTCCCCCACGCCCGCCCGCCCGCCCTTCCGCTGTGTCCCCTCACGCCACACCAAAAGGGAGACGTGGCCCAGCGCCCACCTCAATCAACTGCGCTCTCTAGACGCCGTCCTCCGCACAGAGCGAAGCCCCGGCCACTCGCGACCCGAGCGGCCATGAAGAAGCCTCGATCCGAGAAGCCTTGCCCTCAAAGCGAGCCACTCACCTACCGGACAGGGTCTCTGGCGGCTGAGACCCGGAGCGGTCCGTAGTCTGCGACGGAGCCGGCTGCCTCCCTACAGACCCGAACTCAACGCCTCTACGTCTCTCCACAACTGACGCACTTAGCAGCTCGGGCGTTGCACAAAATGGAAGGAACGTCGCTGCGTCACTTCCAGGGCGGCTCCACCCGCTCGGGTCCCGCCCCTCCGGAAGCCAGAACGGAAGTTTCGGCAGAGCCGGAAGTCCCCGCGGGGCGGGGTCTCCTTACAGTGATCCCGACTAGACTGACTGCCAGCCTGCAGCGGGTGTGGGTCGGAGATGTTCGCTCCGTCGGCGCCTCGTAAATACCCCATGGCACATCTTTGGAGACAAAAAGATGTGCCCGAAGCTTTTCTTAGCTACCCGAAGCTTTTACCTAGGGTAAAAGAAACCTAGGCTTTATAAAAACACCCGTTTCTTTAAAAAAGAAAATTAATTTACACAGTCTCATTAAGCACGCCTGGCTAATCTCGAACTCACCGAGATCCACCTGTCCCCGCCTTCAGTGTGGTAGTATAGGCCTGAGCTACCAGGCCTGCAAATTGTTCACCAATGAGCTTCAAGGCGAGTCTACAAGGCGCAAGTGAATTCCTCTTTCACTGCTGGACCTTTCGTTCTGCTGAGTCTAAGAACTGAATTGTTTACCGTTAATGGAGGAATTTTGCATGATGGAATAGTGAAATTGAAACTGTGGATAGAAGCGGCCCTGTAAGCCGGCGTTGGTGGCACACGCCTTTAGTCCCAGCGCTTGGGAGGCAGAGGCAGGCGAAAGTTTCAGGCCAGCCTGGTCTACAGAGCTAGTTCCAGGACAGGCTCCAAAGCAATACAGAGAAACCAAAGAAGGAAAAGAAACGGTCCTGTAGTGAAGCCCTAGTGCTACTCTTGGACTCGGCTTGCTGGAAAAAGATTTCAAGTTGTTTCTCAATCCAACTGACCGTTGTGCAATCCTTTCTGTTGAGGTTTCTGTAACCCTAACATACAAAAGGTCAACAGTTATTCAGAAATGGAAAATGTGCTTCTAGAGTGAAGCGCTTCACATCCTTAACTCCATCCTGCCTTCTCCAGTAAGGTCTGGAGATCTAAAGACTTTGGCAATAAAACACAATTGTAGTGAAAAGGCTATTTTCTCTAATGGTTTTGCTTTGTTTTGTTAGTTTTTCTAGACAGAGTTTCTCTGTAGCCCTGGCTCTCCTGGAACTCACTCAATAGACCAGACTGGCCTCAACCTCACAGAGATCCACCTGCCCCTGCCTCTGAGTGCTGAGATGAAAGGTATCGGCCACCAGCACCCGGCTTCTTTGATGTTTTTATCTGTAACCCAAAGCATCATCTAGATTTTAAGACATCCCTAGAATAGAGCCATAGATTGTCAGCTAGGCTTACAAGGAGATGATTAGTAGCTCAAGAAAGCAGAAGAGCAACCCTAGCACTGACCGCAGGAGCACTTGGGACTTTGATTTGTTCGCATGGGATACACTTTTCAGTTAGTGATGCAAATAAAAACAGCATCAGTGGGTCCATAAAAATCGTATAGTTAGCTATAGTGCAAAGAGTTAAAGATTTAAAACAAGATATATATTTGTTAAATAAAAATTTAAAACATGAGAGAGGGCTTAGTGATTAAGAGGGATGCTGTGCAATCAGGACAGGAGTCTAAATCCCACCACCTGCTGGTGTCCCTCCAACACAGCAACCCATACCCCAGCGTGCTGTCACTAAAGCAAGCAATCTAGATGGACAATGAGTTCTGAGACCAAGTGAAAGACCCTGCCCTAATATATAAAGTGGAGAGTGATTGAGAGAGATCCATGCTTAACCTCTGCCCCACACACCACACTAAAAACATTGTCTTATTCCAGAAATGCCTGAGGAAGGGAGAGAGCTACTTATATACCTGCATTTGTATAAACATTTTCCTCCCAAGTCATCCTATAGGTGCATGGGCATCCTTTCCAAAGACATCTCAGCACATAACATAAGTTTTGAGGAAAAAAGATAGAGACCACAGACTAAAAGAAAGTTTATTGCCCACACATCACAGATCTGCTAGCTGCCTCCGTCTTCCCAGAAATCAGGTCACACCCTCCCGGAAGCTGTAGGAGTTGATAAAACTTACTGTAGCTAGGTATGGTGAATAAGCTTGCTTCCAATCCCATCACTTAGGATTCTTTATGACAACATAATGAGCTCTAGCCAGCAACAGTGAAGAAAGGGCAGGGAGTGGGTGTTGACATTGAAAATCAGTATCTGGGGGTGGTGCAAAATCAAACTCAGGGTCTCACACATGCTAAACGAGTTCTGTCCTTAATTACAACCCCAGTCCCAGGACATGGAGGGGAACACCTTTAGCCCCAGCCCTTGGGAGGCAGAGGAAGGCAGATGTCTGTGAGTTCAAGGCCAGCCTGGTCTTCAGAGGTTCAGGACAGGCTCCAAAGCTACACAGAAACCCTGTCCCAGCCCTCAGGGTCAGTCGACAAGGACCCTGAGGGAGGGAGTGAGAATGAGGAGACTAGAGACTTAGAGATGGAGGCAAGACAGTGTTCTGATCAAGTCTTGTTTAATGAATATAACCACAGGGTTTAAGTAGTGGAGAAATGGGGGAATGGGCCAAAAGGAGGAAGTGAGGGAGGCAGAATGTCCTTACAAGCAGGATGCAGGTGTTCTGCTGTAAGATAAGTTGCTATACAATAAGCATGCAGCTGGGTCTTTCAGGGTCAGGCTCTATCATGTGCTTAACAGGAAAACAGTCATAGGGGAATGGACAATTACCAGTATGTTAGTATCTAAAAGAGTAGTAGGAAGGATGGTAGTTAAATTGCTAACTTTGCTCTGGGGTTCCCCACAAAACCCTATCTTAAAAACAATTAAAAAAAAAAAAAAAAAAAAAAAAAAAAAAAAGACCAGCCTGGTCTATAGAGAAAGTCTCAGAACATCTAGTCATCTAGTGCTATACAGAGAAATTATCTCAGGGAAAACCAAAAAAAAAAAAAAAACTTATTGTGCTGAGGTGTAGTTCAATCGAGGAGCACTTGCCTAGCGTGTGTGAAGCCCTGGTCTTCAACCCTCAGTGAGTAAAAGCACGCCTTTAATCCCAGCACTCAGGAGACAGAGGCAGGAGGATCTATCTGAATTGGAGGCCAGCCTGGTGTACAAAGCTACACAGAGAAACCCCCGTCTCAAAAAAAAATATATGTGTATATGTAAGTATGTATGTATGTATCCAGAGATGAAATTAGTTTGGTGAGGATAGATTGGTAAAATAAGAAATAAGATCGGGAGTAGTTTTTTTCCCAATAATTTTCCCTCCTGAATATTTTTCTTTTTTCTTTTCTTTTTTTTTTTTTTTTTTTGTTTTGTTTTGTTTTGTTGTTGTTGTTTTGCTTTGTTTTTGAGACAGGGTTTCTCTACATTGCTTTGAGCCTGTCCTGGAACTCGCTCTGTAGACCAAGCTAGAATCAAACTCACAGAGATCCATATGCCTCTGCCCCCCTCCCAAGCGCTGGGACTAAAGGTGTGTGCCACCAACGCCCGGCATATTTTTCTTTTTATACTAGAACTATCATTTAAAAGTAAAGATGGAATAAACTCTGAAAAAGCAAGTTGGGTAGAGCAGCTTTAAAGAGTCTAATGTTTAGGCTTTGTTAAATAATTTTCTGAAGAGGGCCAGACAGTAAACAATTTAGGCTTTGTGGCTCACATGATCTCTGAGCAATTACACAGCTCTGCCATTGAAATGTGACAGTAGACCTAAATAATAAGAAATGACCAGAAACCCCTGTGTTAGAAACAAATTTAACTTATGGATACTGCCTTTTAAATTTCATAGATTTTTTTTTTCAGGACTGGGATTTTTGGTTTTGTTTGTTTGTTTGTCATTGTTTTGTTGTTGGTAGTGATGGTTGATGGTGGTAGTGTTTTGGAGGGGTTTTTGTTTGTTTGTTTGTTTGTTTGTTTTTGTCTTTTTTACACAAGATTTCTCTGTGTAGCCCTGGCTGTCCTAGAATTCACTCTGTAGACCAGGCTGACCTCAAACTCAGAAGTCTGCCTGCCTCTGCCTCTGCCTCCTAAGTGCTGGGACTAAAGGCACGTGCCACCACCATCTGGCTTGTTAAAACATCTAAAAAGAAAAAAAAGTGTTTAAAAAAGATGTAATGTTTTAAAATCTCTACTCCTAACTTTAAAAGGAGGAACATTACTAAGCATATAATTTTTCTTCTATAAGCACAGTTCTATTTTCAAGATGTGCACCACCCTCCTTCATTTAATTTTGGTGTCACAAGTATTTTTTTGTACTGTGTACATTTCCATTTCTCTGTTTCAATATATTCATGGTCATGTGTTTTCCCACTTAACCTCACACTATAACTTTCATGAGGAAATGGTTTATTCTTACCAGATAGTCTGTTTGTTTGTTTGTTTGTTTGACAGTTTCCTAAGTATCACCAGATTCTTAAAAATTCCAGCAGTAAGATTAAAAAAAAAAAAAAAAGTTAAAATGGACATGGTGGCACATGCCTTTAACCCCAGCACTCTAGAGGCAGGAAGGTCTCTAAGTTTGAAGACAGCCTGGTCTAATATAGCAAGTTCCAGGCCAGCCAGGACTACGTACTGAGAACCTGTATCAAAACAAGAATATCAAAAAGTTTCATTTCCTTTCTTCCAGTTTTTTATCCAAAAGTTTCTTTTATTTCATTTTTTTAACTCTGTGTATATGTGTAGGTATGGGCACATGGATAAAAGGATACTTAGAGGCCAGCTTGCCTGAAGTTGGAGTTACAGAATTGCAGGGAATCAAACTTGGGTCCTCTGGAAGAACAGTACGTGTTCTTAACCACTGAGCCATCTCTCCAGCCCCAATGACTTCTCAAAAGAATAAATCTTCTGAAATAATTCATTTTGGGATTTTTGAAATGTTCAGGGTTTTGCCTGCAATCCCCACACCTTGGGAGAGTGTGAAACAAGAGGGTTGCCAAGTATTAGTTGGCCTGGGCTACAGAATGAGTGAGACCCTGTGTAAAAATGAAACTGTAACTGACATGGTAGCACTTCTGAGACCGAGGTGTCAAGTAATTGTGAGTTCAAGGTCAGCCTGCTCTACGTAGTGAGTTCAGTGAGACGGAGAAAGAAAAGTTCTGTTTCTGACTCAGATTCACTCTACAGGCCTATCTTTCTCTTGTTAAATATTGATTTTTCCTATTAAAAATACCTACATAGTATTTAAAATACCATGACACTACAGTCATACAATATAGACATTTCGTTTCTGTCAACTGTAGACCACAGTATTTGAGAGTGGCCCTCTCTGGTTGTGATAACGCTGTTTTCTCTGGGTTAGACGTTGTCATCTCGAATAAGAACAGCTGTTGACCACCCGTAAGGAGACTCTCAGGGATCAGGCCTATTTACAGCCCTAAATGGAGGGATGAGGGAAGCTCTCCAGGCCCTCTCTAAGGTTGTCTTAAGTAAATAATTCTGGGGAGGAGGCTTTCTGGTTGTAGCTGCCTTCGAATTATGAGTCTCACATAAGTAACACAACAAGCTCATTGGTTCGCCAAGCAGGAGCTGCTGGAGCTGCTGGACAGGAGTGGGCTCTTTTCCTTGATTCACTAGAGTCCTTTTTCTCAGGTAAACAGATGTCACACAACAGAAGCTGAAAATTCCTATTGCCCAGTGAGGTGTCTGAGCTAGGACAGCATCTCCCACACAACGCATTCCTCACATGTTTGTGGCTATGCTGGTGGAAACAAGCCCGCCTGGCAGCCACTCATAGAGTACACACGGTACAGTATTCAGTACTTGATTATGGAAATAAAACACTAGGTATTTAGTATTGTTGGTCAAGGTAGACCTCTATTTTTTGTTGTTGTTGTTTTGTCATTTTTCGAGACAGGGTTTCTCTGTGTACCTTTGGATCATGTCTTGGCACTCACTCTATAGGCCAGGCTAGCCTCAAATTTAGGTAGATCATCCTGCCCCTGTCTCCCAAAAGCTGGGAGTAAAGGTGTGCACCACCACTGCCTGGCCTCTACTTATCTTTTTTTTTTTTTAAGATACCAGAGTGCTGGAACTAAAGGCGTGAGCCACAAACTCCTGGGTGGATGAGAAGGACCATTTGCTAGTAAGGGTTTGGAGAACTGTTATACTCAACAGTCATCTGCCTAAACTTCGTTATCTGGCTCTGTCTTGTCTCCTCACTCAGGCCTGATTGAGACAGTCATAGGGAACCACTTTAACAATGAAAAAAACTTCTACTCAGGGTGCCTGTGTATGTCCTCACCAGCCCTCCAGATGCGACAGCTCCCATCTCATAAGCCACTATGCAGAAGCACCATGTGAAGGACATCATTACAAACTGTCTCAGCACCTCCTGGCTCCTACAAAGGTGTCCTAACATGTTTGAAAGTAGAAAACAATTTTTCTGCCCAACCACCCCTATTCCTAACAGCCCCTCCTAGGCCCTGGTCATAACAGCAGCAACAGGATCATCATGTGACATCCTGCTGTGCACTAAAGGGGCCCCAGGGATCTGAACAAAAATCAGCACTGACAGTGTTCAGTGTCCTTATCACCAAGGCCAGAGAAGTCTGGATGGTGGCAAGAACTGAGATAACAGAACATCTCTAAATGGGAGAAACTGAAGGAGAAGTACAGCAGAACCTGCAGCGAGAGAGACATAGACACAAGTGGAGGGAAAGCAGAGTTTAACATTAGGGAGCCTGAAAGTATCTTCCAAGTTCAGCACGGTGGTGGCGCAAGCCTTTAATGCCAGCACTTGGGAGGCAGAGGCAGGCAGATCTCTGTGAGTTCAAGGCCAGCCTGGTCTACAGAGCAAGTTCCGGGAAACCAGGACTACACAGAGAAACCCTGTCTCAAAAAAAAAAAAAAAAATTAAAAATTAAAAAAAAAATATCTTCTTAAGCGGAGATAGAAAACAGCAATTCCCAGTAATTCAGAAATTGTAGATAAAACTTAAAAGTTCTTTGCAGAGCCATGCATAGTGTCTGGAGTCAAAGCTTGTTATGAATTAACACCAATTGACTGACTGAGGGACAGGGTCTCATGTACCACAGGCTGGCCTGGTACTCCGTGGTTCAAAGAGGACCTTGAATTTCTTGACATTTTGGTTGTGAATCTAGTCTTTAAAGGTGGAGCTAGCTCTGCAGTCTGTCCTTGAATTTATAATTCTACGGCCTCCGCCTCCTCAATGCTGGGATTACAGGCACTTGTCACCAATCCTGGTTCATTCAGTGCCAGGGATCAGACCCAGAGTGTCCTGCATGCTAGGCAAAGACTCTAGCAAATGAGCTACACTTATGTGCATACACCAATTTCAATTCTTGTTTACCGTCTCCTTCCCTTCCACTTTTTACTCTCACTTAAAAGACTGGGGTGGGCGGGGGCTGGAGAGATGGCTCAGCGGTTACGAGCACTGGCTGCTCTTCCAGAGGTCCTGAGTTCAATTCCCAGCACCCACTTGGCAGCTCACGGATGTATGTAACTCCTGTTCCAGGGGATGAGATGCCTCATGCAGACATACATGCAGGCAAAACATGGTGTACACAGTGTGGGGGGGGCTCATTTGGACACTTGCCAGATTACCTTCTCCAAAGAGCCAGACTCAGAGGTCTTTAGCTCTCACTCCAGTCTGCAGAAGTTAACTGCCACCCGATTAGGTCCCTCAGGACCTCAGTTTGTCTTGTTCAGTTCACTCCTGGGTTACTCACTATCTCACCAGCTGTTCTACAGTTTCTCCACCTGTGAGTCAGGAGTGACTCTGGTGGTTGTCGTTCAAAGCTCACTCACCTCAGTTCCTTGCTGGCCTTTCTCTGCCAGACAGTTGTCTTCACGTGGGCCTCTTGGTATACTGCCTGAGTATCTCCACTGCGTGATAGCTGGCTGTCCCCAGAGGGAGCATTCCAAGAGACAGTATATCCAAGATGGAGGCTACGGTCATTATATTCTAATTTCAGGGACATTGTCTTCTAGGAGATTTGAAACTTCGCGTCCAGAGGGCCTTTTCGCCTATGACAGCTCTAGGGAGAGACTTCCCTTGCCTCTTCCTAGCTTCTGGTATTGGTGGACAATCCTTAGTATTCCTGGATTGTAGATTTAAGCATTCCAAGCAAATGGTTTGCCTTTTCATAATGCTATCATGTCATCTTCCTTTTGCGTATGTCTGTCTTTATGTTTAAAGTTCTCTTCCCCTTAAAAAGGACACCAGTTTTATTGGAGCAGGGTTCACCCTAATGACTTCATTTTAACTCAACTGCCTCTGTAACGACCCTATTTCTAAATAAGTTCATATTCTGTGTGGTACTAGAGGGTAGGATTTCAGCATACATTTTTTTATTCCTTGATGAAGATACATCCCTTTTACCATCTACCTACCATTCATGCAGTTCATCCCTGGTCCAACATGAGAGAGCAAAACAATGGCAGAAATAGCAGGAATTAGGGGAGGTTAGAGGACATGCTGGAAAATAGCCAGCATGGTGCTTCCTGCTTCACTGAAGGAAAAGAAAGAAAGGAGAGAGAGAGAGAGAGAGAGAGAGAGAAGGCAGGCTGCCTTTGCCCTTCATATTCAGATGCTTGTATCTTGCTACTCTCCAGCTGCCTTAAAGAGTTTAATATCTTCCCAAGGTGTGAGGGGGTGTTGTTTGTTCTTTCATTTATGGAAACAATTTCCCAAACTAGCCTCAAACTCACAATCCTCTAGATTCAGCCTCTCAGAGGCTGGAATTACAGGTGTATTATACCAAGCCCACCTCTATTTTATTTTTATTGCTATTTTAAAAATAATTTTATTTGTGTGTGTGTGAGCATGCAGATGCCATAGTATACGTGTGGATATTAGAGGACAACTTTCAGAGTTGGTTCTCTTCTCCCACTGTGGGTTGCAGGTTCATACTTAAAGCTCAGCTTGTCAGGCTCGCATGGCCAGCATTTTTCAAGCTGAGTCATCTCTTCACATTTGCCCCACAGCAAAGGATCACCTAGACTCCAAATCTCCTCCCTCTGCTTCCAGGTGCTGGGCCTCAGGCGCGCACCACCAGGCCAGGCTAAGACTTTGACTCTATTGACGCACACCTGACTGTCCCACCCTGTCCACAACCACTTGAATCTGGACTTTCAGATATGCTCAGTTTCCATTTTAAAGTTTAACATAATAAACCCATGAAGCTGTCCCTCTATCCCACGGATCAGAGCAGTTTGTTGGGTTTTCTCAAGCTCCTGTTCACCTCCTGCTGCTTCTTCCCGACCTTCCCACTGGAACAGGTCTCAAAGTTTACCCATAACCTAATTGCAAAATCCAGTGGCATCTTAATAACGATCATACTATTTCATAAAAACTGCCATTCGCCTCACTATGGGAAGGCATCGTGGTTGAAGTGCTAGGTTAATTAGACTACGTGGCCCTTACACAACTCCTTAAGACCGGTTAATTCCCGTTTAAAGAAAAGTTGAAGCCAAAGCTCAAAGTCACACGGCACACAAGTTACAGAGCCTTGAAGTGAGGCCAACTCTGTGGTTCTGGAAGATTTTTCTCAAGAAGTTACTCCAAGGGGATATGGAAACCCTAACAGATGGCTCAGTGGTTAGGAGCACTGGCTGCTCATCCAGAGGTCTTAGGACCCAGGACCCATGGTAGAGTCCCAGCGCTCACTATGGATCATCTGTAACTCCTCCATGGGCACTGCATGAATGTGGGGCATGAAGGGATCAGGCAAAAGCACCTTGGCCTAAGAACTGCCATTTTGGCTTCAGACTCCATTTTACCTGAGGGATGAAACACAGTTCAAGTTCCCAAGCCCTAGGGGAGGTGAAAATTTTCCAATAGCTGACCAACCTCCTTCTTAACTAACAGAAATAGTTTGTTAGGCCCCTTAGTCCTTTAAAACATTGTGACTGCTCTGAACAACAGAAAGAACAAATGAATCTGGTTGGATTGAAAAGCTCCCATTTCGTGTCTGTTGACAATGACAGAACACCCAAGGAAAGTCTCTAATCTTCGACTTCTGATGGGTGAAAATTATAACTATAACTGGGCAATAGATTTATGACATTTGTGCTTTTAAACCCACTTCTGCCCCGGCTTGAGGCTGCTGGGAGAAACAAGGCTCCTGAGTCCTTGTCCTGCAGCCCTGATCCATCTGTGACCCACTTATGTGGTGAATTAAAATCTTTAACCATAAGTGTTGCCTCTCTCCGTCCTCATGGCTCACAATGGACCGGGTGTGACAGACCACAGATATGCATTCAGGTAAAATACCCATGCACACAAATTTGAAGACTCTTTTCTGGTAGTCCATTCATGCCCCACCCTTCATCTGTAGACTAGGCCTGTAGAGCCATCTGGAGATCCACCCGCCTCTGCCTCCTGAGTAAATTTTAAAATCGTAATAAACAGTCAAACATCCTCGTTTGTATAGTGGTGAGAAAAAAAAAACAGTCAAACAAACAAAAAACTTGAGGTAACTAGACATGGTAGGACTGGAGAGATGATTCAGAGGTTAAGAGTACTTCTTGTAGCCTGGCAGTGGTGGCGCACGCCTTTAGTCCCAGCACTCGGGAGGCAGAGGCAGGTGGATCTCTGTGAGTTCGAGACCAAATACAAGAGCTAGTTCCAGGACAGCATATATATATATATTAAACTTTACAGCATTTTCAAGACGGGAACATTCCATGTCACTTGCAAGTTTTCACGCATCGTGCTGGGCGTTGGTGGCACACACCTTTAATCCCAGCACTCAGGAGGTAGAGGCAGGCAGATCTCTGTGAATTCCAGGATGGCCTGATCTACAGAGCTAGTTCCAGGACAGTCTCCAAAACAATACAGAGAAACCCTGTTTCTAAAAACAAACAAACAAAAAGTGTCCACACATCATCTTTGTCCGTGTGTTCTAACAGTGTGACCTGTAAGGTACAAATGAATTTAGCATAAGCAATCACTAATAAAGACCAAAGCATAGTAAATGGTTACACATAGTGTGACAGATGACATCCCCTAGGCCAAATCACACCAAGGAAATAAGTGGACCAGTCAGCTAAAAGCAAGAGAAGGGACCAGAAGTGTGGACCGACCAGTGTTTCAGCTAAAAGCAAGAAAAGGGATCAGAAGTGTGGACCGACCAGTGTTTCAGGTTCGACCTCGCTTGCTATTGTAAGCTCTGACAACATTAAAGAGTAGGTCTAAGATTTGAGGAAAGTGCTGGACTTCCTAAGGATCAATTTCCTTGTGTGAAAAGTAGGTCAATACAGCACACTTTAGAGGGCTGTTGTGCAATGAGTCTGTTGCTCTCAGCCACAATAATTAACACAGGAGTTGAGGGCTGGGGAAAGGGCAAAAGTCAGTGGTGGCTCTGTGTTGTAACCAAGAGAGACGGGCAGTGGCTACAAGAACGTGGACACTTCTTTCTAGGGTCCCAACGTCTCTGTAGGCAAAATTAAAAAAAAAAAAAAAAAGAAAGAAAAGAAAAGAAAAATGAAAGAAAGAAACTTTTCAAAAGCAAAACCAGTCAGGGGACTTAAAAATTATAAAAACAAAACAAATCAAAAGCAGAAACAAAATGCAGATTGAGACGAGACAAAGACCAAGGCACACAGAGGGAGAAAAGGAACCAGACAAGAAAGCCAGCTGAGGTGGCACACTTCTGTACTCTGAGCACTTGGGAAATACAGCAGGAAGATCAGTCATTCTCAGCTACATAGCAAATTCAAGGCCAGCCTGGATTTGTGAGACTCCGTCTTATAATAGAACAGAACAAAATAAAATCAAAAGAAAAAATAAATCCCCTAGCTAAGAAGTCATTGGTGGGCTGGAGAGGTGGCTCAGTGGTTAACAGCACTGACTATTCTTCCAGAGGTCCTGAGTTCAATTCTCAGCAACCACATGGAGTTCACAACTGTCTGTTGTAGGGCCCAGGGCAACTTTGGTACACACCTGCTACTTTACTAAGGCTCAAGTAGGCCTGAGTTTTCAGTTTACCCTAAGGCAATACCTGGTTTCAAGAAAAACCACAAACTGAGACCACCCAGGCACCACCCAGGAAATTCCTAACATTCCAACCACTGTAGATAGGATCACCTGATGTCCTTCAGCCTAAGCACACACCCATCCCCTTTCACCAAGATACCCCCTCACCCTCAACCTCTACTATGGTAAAACCCTATCCTGGGCACTCTCTGCTCTCAACTGTCCCATCAGACACACAGAGAGTCTAAGCTTGAATAAAGGCTCTTCTTTGCTTTTACCTATGGGACTCAGTCTCCTTGTTGGTTCTTGGGGGACCCCACAATCTGGGCATAACATCTATAACTTCAATTCCAGGGAATCTGACACCCTCACACACGAAGGCAAAACACCAATGCATATAAGATAAAAATAAATAAAGCTTAAAAAAGAGAGAGGAGAGAGAAGTGATTGGTAATTGATGGCTGCTGAAGGAGAAAGAGTTAAGTTTCCTTCAGGAAATCCTGAAGTGGTTCACACACTCCTGGAGATGGCCTTACATACAGGCACATGCAGACAGCACTGAGTGGATACAATGGGGAGGAGGGAGGGCGATAGCAGTATATATATTGCATACGCACATATACATGGTGTATGTATGTATGTATATATGTATACACACAGAGAGTGTGCATATGAAGTTGGGGGGAAAGTGGTGGGTGGTGTTGGAGAGGAATTGGAGATTAGAGGAGAAGGAATGGGGGTTAGTTTGATCAGAATGTTCATGCATGTATGAAATTTAGTATGAATGGGTACATTTTACTGTGTGTAAATCTTTCCTCGTGAAGCTGATTTTTAAGTGGCAGTCTAATAAAAAGATCAGATTACACATATAGAACAAGCCCCACTTCCCCGTGCTGCAGGGAGTCCCACAGTTACTGCCAGCACCATGCCCCTTTGCAGTGTACTCAGAGAATTGTTTTTCCTGCTCAGAGTCATCCTCCCTGCTGTCTCTAACCCTCCTCCACTCACCATGCTAATCAACGCTGGGAACTGATTGCTGAATTAACGCCATCTATAATATCAAGAAGGAAGCATGGGCACACCAGGGCCTTAACCTAATTCCTAGCGGGACCACTGCAGACCTGTCAACCCAGGCTCAGTTTTAAATCATTCTTTCCCTGATAGGGTTTCTAGGGTCAAGGCAAGCAGGATGCGTCCAGTGTTGAGTTTCAAAGCCAGGACAAATTGCTGAGGTGCCTATTTAACATATCAAAGTGGACCTGACCACCAGGTTCTCCCAGCATCCCTCTGCCCCTACTGATTACACAATGTGACTGGCATACCCCACCCTCTACCCTGAATTCTCCAGGCCAGGCTGGGCTCTGTCCTGTATAATCCAGACAATTTGGTTACCTGCCCCTTTCTGTACCTTTGACCTCCAGGCTGCCATACCTAGTTCCCCTCTCTCCCCATCCTTATTCTCCACCTCTCCCCATATGGCCCAGCTCATTCTGGTCATGTCCACTCTGGATTCTCCCAGATGTCCCTGCCTTTCCCTCATATCTACAATAAACTTTCTCCTCCACTACACCTAGGAGCAGCCAAGTCCTTTCCTTTCCTTTCTATTTCTCTCTCTTTTTTTTCATTCAGTCTTCCTATCTGTTAATAAATCAGAATATCCAGTAATGGGCTACAATTCCTCCCGAAGAAGTAGCTTACTAAAGCCTGGCAAGCTGGAGCATATCCTCAATGCCAGCACCCATGGAGAGACCAGAGGATTGGTGCTGGCTCAAAGCCAGCCTTGGCAAGAATGTACTGGGCTACATAGTGAGACTGTCTCAAAAACAAAAATAAGGGCCTAGAGAGCTGGCTCGGTGGTTCAGAGCCTTTGCTACTTTCCCAGAGGACAGGGTTTGAGTCTCAACACCTACATGGTGGCTCACAACTATCTATAACTCTCGTTCCAGGGGATCTGCCTCTTTTTTCTGGCCTCTGATGGCACTAGATGCACACATGTACATCAGACAAAACACCCATACACATAAAATAAAAAAAATTAAAAAGGGACATGGGGAGTGAAGAAAATAGCTTTCTGTAGAACAAAAAGAAAAGGGAATGACTCGTGTAGTAGTGGCACACACCTTTAATCCCAGCACTGGGGAGGCAAAGGTAGGCAGAGCTCTGTGAGTTTGAGGCCAGCCTCGTCTATAGAGTTGAGTTCTAGGACAGGATCCAAAGCTATAGAGAAACTGTCTCAAAAAAGAAGGAGAAGGAGGGGGAGGATGAGAAGGAGAAAGAGAGAGAGAGAGAGAGAGAGAGAGAGAGAGAGAGAGAGAGAGAGAGAGACAAAGGAAGAAAGAAAGAGAGAGAGAGGGAGAGAGATAGAAAGGAAGGAAGGATGGGAGGAAGGAAGGAAGGAAGGAAGGAAGGAAGGAAGGAAGGAAGGAAGGAAAGGCTGTTCTACCACAGGCTTTTCCTGGACACTGCACTAAATTACACAGCCTTCTCCCTAAAGAGGTTGGTACCAGGCATAATACAAACAGCCCATGACTGGAGTAAGGATGAATGAATTTAGCCATTCCACTGGAGAAGCACTAACATGTCAAGTTCTGTAGAAAACTTGCTGAGGTCACAGAGAGTCATTAGAGGACCACAACCCTGCAGAAGCCAGTGCCTCAGGCCATCCGTGTTGCAACAATACTGCAGACATTTATTTCTCACCACTCAGGAAGATTGAGAATCTGGAAACTTTCCATCAGGGTCTGTGTTTGCTGAGGGTTGCTTTCTGCTCCCGAAATGGTACCCTAAATGCTGGAAGCGGGGAACTTCTGCATCCACCCAAAGAGGCCGATGGAAGGGCAAGAGGGACACTGTCCCTCTGTAACAAGCCATTTTATAATTAGCATCAATCCACTCACAATAAAGAGTCCTCATGAGGTAACTACTTCCCAACTCGATTGCACTGGGGGATTAAGTTCCCAACATATAAATAAATTCAGACCATAACAGCCTGAGGCCTAGGTTTCATTAGAATATAAAACTGGCCCAAATTCTGGAACTAGTCTTAGGTATCTAAGCTATCCTGATTAGGTAAGTATGGTTATCTCTTTCAGGGTTTCCACTGTTTTACCAGTGTCTAAACCTCACAAATCCCTGTCAATGTCCCTCCTGGGCAGGGTATAAAGTATGTTTTGAGATTTGTTTGGGTTTGTTTGTTTGTTTATAAGACAGGGTCTCACTAGGTAGCCCTGGGTGTCCTGGAACTCTCTATGTAGCCCTAGCTGGCTTGAAACCCACTGAGATCTGCCTCTCTGTGCCTCCCAAGTACTGGGATTAGAGGTGTGCACCACCACACCAGGCAAGGATATGAGGTATAAAAGCTGAGTGATGGATGATCAAGACAAGAAACGAGGTAAGAAGAAACAGTGTCGGAGGTAGCTGTGGCTCTAATTAGGGCATGTTGCTAAGCCTGGGCTTCACCAAAGGGATGATAATAGAAGCTGCAAGGTATTGTGTAAGGAAATAACATGATCAGGTTTATGTGTTAGGTGGAAAAAGTTGAGAGAGGGACAGTGGCCAGAACCAGCAGAGACTCTACAGGTTAAGAGATATAATTCTAGTATAATCTGGCACAAGTAATGAAAGTGCAGAAGCATAGCTCAGCGATAGTGCTTGCTACTATTCAGGCATCTGCACTGGCCTCTGGCCCCTGGGGTTCTGACAGGGTACAGCCTGAGCTGCATCCACTAAGAGCACCACCTGTGCATACCCACGGTGTTCCCTTTTCAAAGGGCCCTGTCCACCTCCTATTCTCTCTCTCTCTCTCTCTCTCTCTCCCTCTCTCCCTCTCTCTCTCTCTCCCTCTCTCTCTCTCTGCTTCTCTGTGTGTCAGACTCTGCCCCACCCCCCACCTCCAGCCCCCACCTCCAGCCCCCACCCCCACCCCCAGCCCAGCTTTGCCTTTCTTTTCTCTTCTGCTGCTCCTGTCCCCAGAGGCCAGTCTCCCCTATCTCTTCCCCTCTTTTCAATTCCTTTCTCCCCACCCCCAGGAAAAAAACCCTCCATGTGAGTTCTATCTCATGGCATCTTTCTTTCTTGCACCACTTTTTAATTACAACAGTACTTGCCAGAATGCACAAGGCACTTTGCTCACTCTCAGAAAAAAAAAAAAAAAAAAAAAGGCTAATATAAGTGAAAAAAAAAAAAAAAAAGGCTAATATAAGTGAATGTTTTACCGACAGCGCTAATATAAGTGAATGTTTTACCGACAGCGCTAATATAAGTGAATGTTTTACAGACAGGTTTGGTTGTCCTGGATTAACTTTGATTACTTAGCTGTAGGCTTAATCTAGTCCAAGTGGTATCTCCAGCTTTTGCCTCTGCTTCCCACAAAAATCAGCTTCACCCTGGGGCTCGCTTGCTTCATCAGCCCCTCCTCTTCCTCCTCCCGATCTCACCCTCCTGCCTCAGTTTCCCTGTATTCCGAAATCATAGTGTGCGCCAACCTCTCCTGAGTCCCTTTGAAGTTTCTGTTTGTTTATTTATTTGTATGTATCTATGCAAGAGTGTACATACATGTGTTTGCCACTGTGTGTACCTGTGTGCACATGAGGAAGCCAGAAGAGGCTGAGGCTTGGGTGTTCTCCACTAGGCTGGAAGCCAGCAAGTTACAGTGACCTTTGTCTCCGTCCCTTGTGGAACCGGGTTGGTTACAGGTGTGTGGGGGTCACATGGCTTGTTACATCAGTGCTGAGGTCCAAACTCCTAATGACTGCATAGCAAGCACTCTTCCTCGGTGAGCCTCTCTCCAGTCCCCTCCATTGAGGCTTCTTTGATCTTTTGCAGAGACTCTGTCAAATGTTTCCTGATGTCTCATTGTTCTTAGGTGAATTATCTATTCCTCTCTTCATCTTCCACTAAGGCTATATTGTAATGAGTCTTTCTCTGTCCCACCAGCCAGCTCCCAAATAATGACACGGAGACTTATTAATTATGAAAGGTCCACCTATAGCTTAGGCTTGTTTCTAACTAGCTCTTATAACTTAAATTAACCCATTTCTATTAATCTACGTCCTGCCATGTGGCTCATGGTTGCTACCTCTCCTCCTTCACATCCTGCTTCCTCTGATTGTTGACTCTGCCCTTTCTCTGCCCAGTTCTGCCTATACCTCCTCCCTCGCTATTGGCTTTTATTATACCAATCACAGCAACACATCTTCATACAGGGAACAAATACCCCACAATACCAGACTGACTGTTGTGTTAGTGAAATTTATCAAGATATATGAGCTGAACAACTTAAAACAAAGAAACACCTCTTCACCAAGCATAGTAGTTTGTGCATATAATCCCAGCATTTGGGAGGCAGAGGCAGGTGGATCCCTGAGTTTAAGGCCAGCAGCCTGGTCTACAGATCAAGTTCCAGGACAGCCAGGGCTACTCAAAGAAACCCTGTCTAGAAAAACAAACAAACAAACAAAAGCCCCTCCCCCCCCAACACACACACACACACACACACACACACACACACACACACACCCTGCTTGGGGAGAAACCAGCTGTCATAAGGTAACTTGTGGAAAGACTAACTAAAGCCTCCAGCCAATAGCCAACAAAAAAGAGGAGCGTGTGGGTTCGGAAACAAATTCTGATACTGGACTGTTGTCCTCACCGATGACACAACCACAACACTGGAGGCAATGCTGAGCCCGAGCCACCAGCTAAGATGCTCACAGACTCCTAACCCACAGAAGCAACTGGAAGAATGTGTGTATGGTTTGGTGAACGGTTCCGTTTGTCACATAACAACAATATATAAAGAGGTGAGACAACAGCAGTGCACTAAGTGAGTCGCGGAGTGATTGTTAGTTTGGAGCATCACTAATCACTAAGCACTTCTGGGTGTGTCTGTGAGAGTGCTTCCAGAGATCAGTGTGTGGATCAGCTCCCTGTGGTCAGGCACCGCGCAACTGCTGGGACCGGATAGCAGAAGGGCAAACTCTGGCACTGCCATCTGGAGCGAGGCATGATGTCTCCTGCTGTGCCCTTTACACTCAGGCTACTCAGCCCTTGGCTTTGGACTTGGGGTGCACTGTTAGCCTTCTTGGTTCTGAAGCTCCTGCCTGGCTTCTTGGTCTGAGCCACGCTCTTTACTTCTCTTCTCTGGCTCTGCGGCATGCAGACAGCCTATTGCGTGCGGGACCTTCAGCCCCTGTGATCATGAGGGAGGGCTAGTTCCCTAGAAAGTCCCCTATCTCGGTTTAATAAGGATGAGGATAAACAATTAGGCTGAACAGATGTTTATTCAGGGAGAAATAACTCACAACATAGACAGGTGAACACTAACAGGTTCCTGCTTCCAAGAATTCCTCTGGATCTCCTGTCCCCGGGTAGCTGGCAAGACAGCACGATAGCGCTCTCCATGCACCTAGTTCCCCAGGTCACTTCCGCCCCTGGCTCCACCCCCAATGGGTGTGGTCAGTGCCAGAAGGAGACAAAGTGAATATCACACTACAGCCCCCTATGCTAAATTAAGAAAAAAAAAAAAAAAAAAAAGAATCCTGATTTTTTGTTTCTTTGTTTTTTTAATGAACATTGAATAATCCAGGTGGGATGGATGTGACAGCGGTGATGGGAAGGGACAACTGGAGAAATGTTGGTGAGGCCAAATATCACAATGTGGTAATTGGCTGGGCACTGGTGGCGCACACCTTTGACCCCAGCACTCGGCAGGCAGAGGCAGGCAGATCTCTGTGAGTTTGACGCAGCCTGGTCTACAAGAGCTAGTTCCAGGACAGCTTCCAAAGCCACAGAGAAACTGTCTAGAAAAACAAAAACAAACAAAAAACCAATGTGATAATCGATTGGACAGGGTAAATAGATAGAAGAATAAAATTTCATTTCCAATTTGAGTGTGCTAGGTCAACAACAGGCCCAAGCTGTGTTGGTTGAGGCTCCTGAGATAGTCAGGAGTTCTCTACCAATGGGTCCCTTGATACATGCACCAGGGGTTCAGATGGCAGCCGGTCAGGGGGGCTCATTGCCATCGCAGTACTAGGTCCGCCTCTTTATGGGGTCCAGGGAAGGGAGGGACCTTCCTTCAGGCTGATATTGTAGGACCCTCAGAATGAGGAGTCTTCCAGGTTCGGTCGATACCCCAAGAACTCAAAGTCCAGTCCAGTTGCTGCAAAACGCAAGAGGCTTTAATGAACAGGAAACGTTTGCGCAAACGGGCTCCTCCAGCACGCAGGCTAGAGAGAAGCCCCCTCCCCTGGGCCCAGGTGTTTTTAAAGGCAAACCCACAAGCTTAGGGAGGAGGTGGGACCCTCTGTCCATTGAGTACATGACCCTTGGAGGCTGGATGGTCTGCTATTAGGGTCAACAGACCTTAGGGCCTCAGGGTGTGCTAATTAATTTTGTCTGGGCAAACCAGAGTTGTAGCTATCTCTTTGTTTCCTAAGCACCCTATTTATCACCTGTTGACTCACAGGAAAGGAGGGGCAGAAAGGAGGGGCAGTGTGAATTCTTCTTATCTCAGGGCCTTGTGAGAGGAAGTTAGCAAATTCCAAGGAACAGATATTTGTTTCCAGGTTAGTCCTCATTAACATTATTTTTTTGGTCTTTCAATATGTCTGATAAATTCTCTGGCAGGCCTGGTTTTCTTGAGATGTTTTTAATATACTTGTATGCACCCCTACAGTCCCAATTCACCCCAATACATTTATAAGATGGCACCAACTCTACTTGCAAGAATAGTCACCTATCAGTCTGTACCACATTCGTGGTGCCACTCAGGTGTCCAGTCGTCATCTGTCTTAAGTTTCTTTTCTTTTTGCTGGGATAAAAATGATTTGGCAAAACAGCTTAAGGGAGAAAGGCTTTGTTCTGTCTCACAGTTCAGGGACACACAGTCCATCGTGGCACCGAAGTCAAGGCAGCAGTAGGTTGAAGCTGCTAGCCACACCACATCCTAATCAGGAAGCTTGAGTGATGAATGCTCCCTTTCTCCTCTTATTCAGTCCAGGATCCCAGCTAAGGAATGGTGACACCCACAGTGGGCAGGTCTCCTGGCCTCAGTTAACGTTATCAAGATACCCCCACGGGTATGACTGGAGGCCCCCAACTCCCTGTCAAATTGACAAAGATCTTCATTTCATTCTCTGTCCTCAAAATGGAGTCAAAAGTTTATAAAATAGACAGTCTGACAAGGCACTGCTTTACACAACAGGAAGTCAGGGCAGGGCGGCTTGATCTCAACGGCTGGCATCACAAATGTTGGATAAACAGGAAACTCAACTTCAGCTCGCCTGGATCTGTATAGGACCTAGTGTACAACCTGTAACTGTGGGACCCAGGACAACACCTGCCGATTGGCTGCACTGCTGCCTTGCCAAGGTTCCATGGAGAACAGCTAGAAAGTAGGCCTGAAGTTTCCGTTTATCCTGGGGCAACACCTGACTCCAACAGAGACCACAAGCTGGGACCACCTGGGCACCACCCAGGAACGGACCATCTGAGGGCAAAGGACCTAATGTTCCAAAGGAAATTCCTGACATTCTAAACCATTGTAGATAGGATCACTGGTGTCCCTTAGCCTAAGCACACACCCTACCCCACCTGGGCTGGGCACTCTCTGCCCTCAACCGCTGTGTGGAACAGAGAAAGAGTCCAAGCTTAAGCTTTTACATACGGGACCTGGTCTCCTTGTTGATCTTTGGGGTCTCAGCAATCTGGATATAACAGTAACCAGTAACCACCCGTTAACCTTCTAGCAGAGCAGCGAGAGCCATCTTGTCTACCTCCCAGGACAACGCTCTGCTTTAGCAGACACACGAACCCACTTAATCTGCCTGAGTCATGCCAGTTTTCCTCCTTATGCCTATCACAGCAAGATGGCTTAATAATTACCTGCGTACCGTGCAGCATTCAGGAGTAATTGGAGGACTGTCGTATGCCAGATGCTGTCCAATTCATTTCACTGGTTTATCTCGTCTGATCCCCCCCAAGAGCCCTAAGATGGCAACTGTTAGCCTTGTTTAATGGGAGAGGGAGTATGTTCCAAGAGGTTTACTTCCCAAGTTCAGCACCGCTAGCCACGGTGCGGGATTCAAACCAGACCCATCTAAACTGAAAGCCCATTTTCTTTTTCCTCTCTCCAAGACCCGATACAGTACAGAATGGGGAGGCTGACAGGGTGAGACCCTGTGCCTTGTTTTCATAGTACAGCTTTTGTCTGTAAGACATAACGCTACTTTGATGCAGAGATTACCATGGCAAGTAGTCATGGCAACGTCTTGAGCAGTACAAACATAGTGACAGCCAGTCTATGGTGATGGTAATGGAGCCACTGACACATTCCTATTAGAAGAAGAGAAGGGAGATTCACTGGCCATGACTGCTTCTCCTTGCAGCTGCCAGTGATCATGGGAGCTGCAAGAGTACATAGGAAGTCAGTGTTAACTCAAAGTGAGACTCTACACTATGCAGTATTTCTTCAAAGATGTTTAATTTTTATTTTATATGTATGGAGTGTCTGCCTGCATGCATGTATATGAATCACATGAGTTCTAGATGTTAACCTAAAATGTAAAAAAGGGTATGTTAACTTTCATTTCCCCTCCGCAAATTCTCTTAAACTACAGGTAAACAGCAAGAATAGAAGTCTGGGCCACTGAGCTAAACTCATTAACACAGGGAAGTGGAACGAAGTGATAAAAGTCCCCAGGGGGCATGCAGGTCCCTGATGGGAGATGCCATTCTGTACATATGTTTCTCATACTGGTTAATGAATAAAGCATTGTTGGCCAATAGGAAAGCAAGATAGGAGGGACTAGGAGACAAGGAGGAAAGAGGAAGGAGTAAGGAGGGGTCAAGATGGAGGGTCTGGAGAAAGCAGAATGCTGGCCAGCTCCCCGGTAAGAGAAATACATAGATCAACAGAAGATAGGAGGGACTATGAGAGAAGGAGGAAGAGGAAGTAGAGGGGAGGGGCCAAGATGGAGAGACTGGAGAGACCAGACGCCTGCTCCACTCCCTGGTAAGAGAAGACCACATGAAAATACATAGATCAGCAGAAATGGGTTAATACTTAAGACAGAGCTAGCCGATAAGAAACTAGTAACGGGCCAACAGAATTATATCAAATACAGAGTCTCGGTGTGTTAATTGGGGCTGGCGTAGCGGCGGGACAAGACCAGGCAGCGGGCAGGAAAACGCATACTCCTTACAGGTCCCTGGCCTCACACCAATCCATTCTCTAAGCACATGGCTCAAAGGGACATTTCAGTGTCCTCCCTGGGCTCATCTTTGCCTCCTGCCACCAAGATTATAAGCCTAAGTAGATACATTTTTCCTCTTAAGATTTATTTAGTCATGTGTGTTATGTATATGAATGCTGTCTTCATGCACACCAGAAGGAATCTGATCTCATTACAGATGTGTGAGCCCCCGTGTGGTTGCTGGGAGTTGAACTCAAGATCTCTGGAAGAGCTGTCAAGTGCTCTTAACCCTTCCAGCCACTCCTATCCCCTTTCTTACTTTTTTGAGACAGTCTTACATAACCCAAGCAGATCTTTTTGGTTTTGTTTTGTTTCTTTTTTGAGACAAGGTTTCTCCATGTAACAGTCCTGGTTGTCCTTGAACTCAGTTTGTAAACCAGGCAGGCCTCAAAGAGATTCCCCCTACCTCTGCCTCCTGCTGGAATTAAAGGGTGTGCCAGCCCAAGCTGGTCCCAAACTGACTACAGGGTCCAGAATGACTTGGAACTCCTGATCCTTCTGCTCCCACTTTCCAAGGACTTGCTGGAGTTATACACCATGCCAACTGCAAGGGACTCCTAAGCCAGTGTTTCTGAAGCTCAGGGCAGCAGCAGGGTCAAGCCCCAGCAGGAAGTCTGGTTAGCACTGCGCACCCTCCTTAACCCACAGCAGCAGACTTACCAGAGACTGTCCCAAATCCCAACCAGAGTGGAACTCTGCGATCTGAACCGGAACTTTGTCTTCTAGTAAAGCAAATTTTTGCAATTTGAGCAATTTTCTGTTAGGCTGGTTATCGCGGTTTAATAAGGATCAGGATAAACAATTAGACCGAACAGATGTTTATTCAGGGGGAAATAACTCACAACATAGACAGGTAAACACCAACAAGTTCCTGCTTCCAAGAATTCCTCTGGAAGTCCTCCTGCCCCCCCCCCCAATTCCTCTGGAAGTCCCCCGTTCCCTCCCCCGTCCCCGTGTCCCCCATCGTCCCCCCCCTAGCAAGAGAGCACCTCAGACCTAGTTCCCCAGGTCACTTCCGCCCCTGGCTCCACCCCCAATGGGTGTGGTCAGTGCCACAGAAGGAGACAAAGTGAATATCCCACTACAGCTGGTTTTCTTGTTTTGTTGAAACAGGGTCTCACTATGTAGCCCAGGATAGCCTTGACCCTATGATCCTATCTCTGGCAGTAGAGGTATGTAACAGTATGGCTAGATTCTAACAGACATTGACAGGCTGAAGAAACCTTTGTAGGGACACTTCCCTTGTCAGCTGTGGTCCTGAGAGAAGCCCAAGGACCTGTAACTAGTCCTAGAAAGCTTGGGGCAATGTTGAACTAGACATCCCTAGGCTGCTTCTTAAAGGTGCCTCTAGCCTAACAATGATTATCTAAACTAGCACTGTCCAGTAGAAATAATAACAGCTACAGGTATCAGACTTTCTAGGGGCTCTATTCTTTTATTTTTTGGTTTTTCAAGATAGGGCTTCCCTGTGTAGCTTTGGCTGTCCAGGCAATCCCTCTGTAGATCAAGCTGGCCTCAAGTGGCTCTACTCTTAAAAGGTAAAATTTAGACAGGTGTAATTCCATTTGAAAAAATATTTTAATTAAATATATTCTAAATAGTAGCACTTCGACGTATAAGCAGTATGAAGTCATTACGTGCTATTTTATCTCTTGCCACTTCTATCTTCACAATCCATCATATGCCTTATACGTTCTCCTTTTGAAAGACCCACAGAGCACGGACCTCACTCCCCGACTCAGGAAAGGCGCCCCCTCCCAAATCACTCATGAGAAGCGGTCTTGTTGTAAAAGCATGAGGCCTTTTATATTCCAAGTACACTGGGGTCCACAGTCATGCGCCATGCAGGGGTAGAAGACAGGGCCCTGAGTATAGAATTGAGGCAGTTTTTATAGGGTTACAACAAAGCCCCTGCAGCATAAACCAATCATCTCATAGCATCCAGAGCCCACATGGTTCGGACCAATTAATTTAAACCCTCCAAGCCCGCCCTTTATAGACCAATCAGTTTTCTATAGCCCGGTGCAGAGGCTCCTGGGTGGGGTGACAAAGCTCATTTCCTGTACTCACTACTCACAGGCCCTATTGTAAACAGCAAAGAATGTGATCTTTGGCCTATTTACTGGCTGAGGGCAGGGTCTGGAATTTAAGGTTTAAACTTCTAGCTTCTTGGGGTCATTGGAGAGTTAAGCTGTATTTTTCCTTCCTTACACTTTAAAATGTCCCCTCAGAATTAGGCATATTGCCTCATTGATAGATTGCTTGCTTAGTGTGCATGAAACCATGCATTCAAGCCCCAGCACCTTATATACTGGGTGTGGTAGCACAGGCCTGTAATGCCAACACCTGGCAGTTAGAGGCAGGAAGATTCAAAATTCAAGGCCATCCTTGGCTACATGTAGTGAGTTCTAGACCAGCCTGGGCTACAATAACACCAACTCACAAAACAAAGAAAGAAAACATTTCTGCCCAGAGACAAATCTTTGACTTGGTTGTTTTGTATTGTTTGTTGTTGTTTTATATATATATATATATATATATATATATTTATGTGTACATTCAGGTACTCACAGAAGCTGAAAAAGGATGTCAGAGTCCTAGGAGCTGGAGTTAGAGGCAATTGTGAACAGTCTGGTGTGGCCAGCTGGGAAGAGACTGAGGCCCTCTACAAAGGCAGCTAGCATTCTTGATGCTGGGCCTTAGGTTTATATTTGTTTGTTTTTAACTTTATTTATCCCTCCACCCCCCCCCCCTTTTTTTTTTTTTTTTTTTTTTTTTTGAGACAGGGCTTCTCTGTGTAGCTATGGAGCCTGTCCTGGAACTCACTCTAGACCAGGTCAGCCTCAAACTCATGGGGATCTGCCTGCCTCTGCCTCCTGAGTGCTGGGGATTAAAGGCACATGCCATCACCGCCTGGCTCTCATTTTTTTTTTTTTTTTTTTTAGAACATTTCCTACCTGGTAGCAAGTTTGAAACAAACTTTTGACATGTGTTTGTTAGTGATGTGTTGAGGTTTCAAGTCACAGCTCTCACTATCCATGTCACATTTATGTCCACAGTGACAGCCAGTTCTTCCCAGCTATCTGTATAGAAGCTGCCTGATGGTTGGATTCCTTTACACTCATCGATGGACAGACAGCTGGACGCATACTTCCCCCAGAGTATTGACCTCCCAAAAGCCATCTCACACTCCAGACTCTACCCTCGATATAGATTCCTAACACAGAGACTTTAGGACTGAGCCTTCTATATGGGTGGTGGCCACTTTTGGTGGGTTGGCAGACTGCAGAACCAGCTTCTACCATTGCTAGCAGTGTGATTTGGACAGATGGCTTTAGAATCTTCATCTTATGCCTGAGGATAGCAGTGTGATATGTCACAGTTGAGATATGCCCCCATTTAGGTGCATGAAATGCACTGGAGACAGGTCCCTTTTTGTGACACTCCAAAAACTTAAGTGTTTTATCCTCTTAAAAAAAATAAAAATAAATAAAACGGCTAGTGGGGTGGGGGCAATGCCTTTAATCCAGGTGCTTGGAGGAGGCAGAGTTCAAGGCCAGCCTGGTCTACAAGGGAGCTCCAGGACAGTCAGGGGTATTACACAGAGAAACCCTGGAAACCCTATTTCAGCACACACACACACACACACACACACACACACACACACACACACACACACACACAGCCACAAACAAATCAACTGGAGTATATTCCTGTGGGTTGAATGTAGATTGTCCTCTTTGAAATGCTTGTTGAAATTTAACTCAAATTATGAGGTACTAAGAAATGAGACCTGGACTCTTGAGATGCCACCAGACTTGGTGACCTGAATTCAGTCTCTGAGACTCAGGTGATGGAATGAGAAAACCAGGTCCTGTAAGTTGTCCTCTTACTTCTACATGCACAGGATACACACACCCTGGTATATTGAGCCCACACACGTAAGCAAATACATTCTAATATTTTTTTTAAGGAGGTGGAAGTCAGGAGCACACAGAGACAAACAAATATATGAATTTAAGGCCAGCCTGCTCTACAAAAAGTTCCAAGCCAGCCAGGGTAAAATCTTTTCCAAAGCAAACAAAAAGAAAGTAAGGCCAGATGGGACATTCTGAAGAAGTTCTCTAAAATGGGTTCATTAGCTGAGTACATGCCTTTAATCCCAGCACAGGAGGCAGAGGCAGGTGAATCTCTGTGAGTTCAAGGTCAGCCTGGTCTACAGATGAGTTCCAGGACAGCCAGGACTACACAGAGAAACCTTGTGTCAAAAACAAACAAAAAGTCAAACAAGAATGGATTCATCTGTTCAAGCCACTAATGGATCAGTGGGTTATCTCAAAGATGGGTGAATCATAAAAACGCTTTGGCTAGGCCTCTGGAGCATGGCCAATCTCTTGCCATGTGATGGCCTGCATCACCTCAAGAGTTTCCGTCAAGAAAGAAACATGAACCAACTCAACCTCTTGTCTTTGGAAGTTGTACATCTTTTGTTGTTGCTACTAGCAACAGAAAATGGACAAGGACGTGTGCTTATAGCAAAATGAAGCTAGTGTTACTAACTTGTGAGAAGGAAACACACATGGAGAAGCACTCATCATGGAAGGAGCAGGGATTTAAAGGGTTGGGCCTTATGGGACGGAGTCAGGCCGGAACTCTGGGGAGCAGGGACAGCTCTCAATGGAGTATCGTTAGGAATACGGATAGTGTCTCTCGGTTACATTTCCCAGGAACAGGGGCACAGTGTGCTGCTGGCTAGAAGGCAATACTTTAAAGGGCAAAGGGCAAGAGGTCAAGTGGCTCTGTCTACTGTCCTTTAGGAACACTGTTCTAGGTTCTGTAGGGCAGTGGTGGCATATGTCTTTAATCCCAGCACTTGGGAGGCAGGCTAGAGGGAATCTCTGTGAGTTCAAAACCAGCCTCGTCTACAGAGTAAGTTCCAGCAGGGAAACCCCATCTTGGGGAGGGGGATAGGGAAAAGGTCTTTAAACATAGCCAATGATCTCACGCTTGCCTTTCTAGTACAAAACCACAGCCATGGACTAGAGGGATGTCTCAGCCAATATAAGCACTTCCTTCTCTTTCAGAGGAACAGAGTTCATGTCCTAGCACCCATGTTAGAACTTGCAACCAGCAATAACACACACATGCACACACACACACACAGAGGGGAGAGAGAGAGAGAAGAGGGGGGAAGAGAGAATTAAAAAAAAAAGAAACTACAGCTTTAAAATCAAAACCATTTCCACACTGGGTGGCCACCAACTTGCAGCGCAGCTTCCAGGACTTTGGGCTGTCTGAAAGCACCACTGCAGACTCTCTAAATTATTGTCTCCAGGCTCTAAATAGCTCCAGGATCTCAGCAAGGATCAGTGAACCAGTTCAACCTTGGTACAGTGCCAAAATGTGGCCAAGAGATGCTTTGAACGCTAAGTCACCAGCCTAGGACCATATGAGGTTACAGAGGAGCTGAGCCATTGGCTAGGGTGGAATGTCAGTCCTCTGAACAACAGGCTGTGGCTGATATCGAATGACAAAATCAGCGCACTTGACTTATACGCTAACAAAGACTGGGGTATGGTAGGTGAGGGGCCTGGAGTGATGAGCCCAGTGGATGGCAGCAGCTGCTAACAGTAGTACTATTGTTATATTCCTCCAGAATCCTTGTAAGCATTTCTTCCCTTCTGCTTTCTGGGTTACAGCCACTTAAAAGCAGAACCATTTTTGGGGGTGGGGGAGCCACACTGGTTCACTTGAATGGAAGCCCTGTGGCTTCCATAATAATTTTACTATCACGGCTTCACCCCCAGACTTCACACTGTTTTCCATGTCGGAGTTGCTCAGGCTGCCTTGGGAAAGGAGCCAAGCAAGCTATCATGTCAAACCTATTGGACTACAGCCTTTTGCCGCCCGCCCCCTTCCATGTGCCACTTACACGCGCACACCCCACCCCTAAGCCAAAGGGCTACCCAGGTTCTGCTGTAGGTGTTTTGTCTCCCCAGGACTGTGAGGACACCTGCGAGCAACCCCACCCTTTCACACCTGAAGAAGCAGTAGAACCCAATGCCCTCCCTAAACCTGTTCTTTGTCAGACAGGTTCTGGCAGCTCAGGGACTGTAGTGGCCTGGTGGCTTTTCTTACTTTGTGATCCAGAGATTCACACAACAAACACATTTCTGATATGAGCCTTCAGTTTGTTTCCATTCTTCTATTACAGATGCACATAGGGGGGAAAAATGGGCGCATACAGACAAGCAAGACAAAATCCCATCTACAACAAGCTGATTCAGCCCCAACATTTTGGTGTTTTCTCAGGCCCTCTTCCTATGCCATTATTCTTTGCATCGAAGTCAAAATTGGAATCACCTGATGGCAATAGTATGACACTCAGCTCAGTTGCGGACATTTTGTTGTGATGTCTTAAATAGCCCAGGACATTTATGAACCAGGCTGTAGCATGACTGAAGCCTTGGTTACTCTTTGTCGTCAGTAGCGTCTAAATGCTGGATTCACAACCCTGAAGTTAAACATGAATGGTTCACACCTGTAATACTAGCACTCAAGAGGCTGGGGCAGGCTCACTGCCAAGTTCACAGCTATTCTGGACTGCAGAGTGAGACTGTCCTGGTTAGTTCTCAAAGAAACCTGGGACAAGGCTCCTCCCAGCCCTTCTCATCCGCCCGCCCCAAATCTCCCTCTCCCAGGGGCTGTTCTTTCATTCCTTCTCCGACTTCTCTTTCCCTAACTCATCCATTTTGGTTCTCTCGGTTTCTCGGTCGTGGTGTCTATCTTGGTGGGCAGCTCCTCTCTCAGTCTCCCTACCCTCCTCTCCTCTCATGGTCCAGTTTAGGCTGCTGGCAGTGTTCGGACTGCTTTCTCCCTTATACCTACAGTAAACATCTCCATACTTTAGCAATAGTCACGTCTTCCTCCTTTTTTATTTTTTCAGCCACAAAAACAGAAATAAAACCAGCTGGTTTTGGTCAACTCTAAAAGAGTACTGTGGGCCCGACAGGGTGGAAGTTTCCTCTTCTCTCTCCTTACATCAGCTCAATGCACATTGTACTCAGAAGGGCTCCAGAAGCTGCACTACAAGATTTGATTTGAGCTGTAGGATTTGATTTACACTGCTATAGTTTAGCTATTGGGTTTTTTTGTTTGTTTTTAAATCTGATCATTCCTAAACCCCAGTTCTTCCTGTAAGTGGCCTGTGACCTGTGAAGATGGTCCACTACTCTCTTGACCTAGAAAACCCTATAAATTAATGCAAATCAAGAGGTTCAAATATTCATGTTCATTTTAAGAACACCTGTGAAAATGCTCAGGCATGTCTGAAAAGCCACCAAGTGTCTGAAAGAGGTCACTTTAAAGAAGCCAAGTGTGTAGCCAGGTGTTGGTAGCTCACGCCTTGGATCCCAGCACTCGGGAGGTAGAGGCAGGCAGATCTCTGTGAGTTTGAGACCAGCCTGGTCTACAGCACTTGTTCCAGGGCTCCAAAGCTACACAGAGAAACCCTGTCTCAAACCCCTCTCCCTCCCAAAAAAAGAAGCCAAGTGTGTGCTTCTAGCCATATAATGATGGAGTCGGTAGGTGCTCCCAGGCCAAACAGTAGAGTTGGACACGGTTTGTGCCCAAAAGTGTGCTGAATTTTTGCTGGATGTGCTTAGAAAAGCAGAGAGTAATGCTGAACTTAAGGGTTTAGATATAGATTGTCTAGTTGAACAAATCCGGGTGAACCAAGCACCTAAGATGAACCAGTGTATTTACAGAGCTCCCTGGCTGGATTGGCCTGTACATGAACTCTGTACATGATCCTCACTGAAAAAAAGACAATTGTTCCAAAGCCAGAAGAGGTGGATGCACAGATGAAAAAGATATCCCAAAGAAACTGAAGAAGCAAAGACAATTTATGGCCTGGGGATAAATTCGGCATAAAATACACACAGATAAACACGTTTTTAAAGGGGGGCCTTTAATCCCAGCATTCGGCAGGCAGAGGCAGGCGAATCTCTTTGAGTTCGAGGCCAGCCTGGTCTACAGATTGAGTGTCAGGACAGGCTCCAAAGTTACATAGAGAAAACCTGTTTTGAAAAACCAAACCAAAACAAAAAGCCAAAACAAACAAAAAGAGAGGAAAGGATGGCAAGAGACAAGAAAGCAAAGAAGGAAACCCTTTCCTCTCCAAGTCACCTTTGGTCATGGCGTTTATCACAGTAGCAGAAAGCAAAGCAGGACATTCACCATTTTCAAAATTAGGTTTACATAAAACAAAACAAGCAGAAAAACATGAATAAGAGGAGTTGACTGTTCTGCCTGGAACTCTTAGTGAGTGGAGCCCCAACTGCTGACTTCTTCCGGAACTATCTTGGCCTTTAGGTGCCTAGTCCAGTGGTGATGGGACCTAAAGCCTGACATGGTCCAGGAAGAAACCAATGTTTCCCTTTTTAGTATCATTGGGGAGCAGGAGATGAGGTTCATCCTCAGTGGCATGTTAGCCATGAGAGAGGATATAAAGCCAATTGCTTGCCTGGTTTCAATTCTTACAGATTTTGTTTGTTTGTGGTTTGGTTTGGTTTGGTGTGTATGGTGAATAAGTCCATAAAAAATGTAACAAGGGCCAGGTGCGGTGACACACACCTAGCTATGATGTTTTCAAATTTGTGAGTTCATTACAATAAAGTGACTTTTGAAAACTTCCTGGAGCAGAAGAAGTTCAAGGCCACCTCAGCAACATAGCAAATTCAAAGCCAACCAGGGATACCTAAGACTCTGCCTCACAATCAAAGCCAGTGTTCTTAACCACTAAGCCGTCTCTTGAGCCCATCTTTTCAAATTTAAGCTTATTTGTTTATTGTCAATTTCAAACATTTATATAATGCAGACCTGTCACTCCCCACCCCCTCATCCTTTTCCAACCCGAGTCCTGACCGGCTTCTCACCCAGTCCTCATTCTACACATCTAATACATCAGTTCTTTCTCTCTCTTTTGTAGGGGTGTGTGTGTGTGTGCGTGCATGGTGTCTATGTCTCTGTGACTGCATGCTGTGTGTGTGCAAGCCAGTGGAGGCCAGGAAAGGGAATCGATCACAAGTCACCTGACATGGGTGTTGAGAACTGAATTCAGGTCCTTTGCACAGAGCACGAACACTGGACCATCTCTCCAGCCCCCCACATCAGTTCTTTTTTTCTTTTCAACACTAATTCTTAAGGTATAAAATAGCGGGAATATTGTTGCCAATGGAGTCATTGATTTCTGTACAATTTGCATTAAAAAGAACTGATCCAGACTGTTGGGTGTCTCTGACAAGAACAGGATTATAGTTGCATTTCGAGTGCATTGTGTCAGAAGCGTGGGTGTCCTAGTACGCTTTTTATTTCTGTGATAAACACTAACGATAAAGCCACTCGAAAAGAAAAAGTTTATTTCCTCCTACAGTGTCTCTGTGGTAGTTGGAATGTAACTGGCCCCCATAATCTTACAGGGGATGATGGCACTATTAGGAGGTGTGGCCTTGCTGGAGGACCTGTGTCACGGTGGGTGTGGCCTTTGAGGTTTTCTGCTCACTGTCTGAGTTAACTTCCTGTTGCCTGCAAGCCAAGCTATAAGAAGCACCTCATCTGCTGCACGCTGCCAGCCCGACTAAATGCTTTAATTTATGAGAGTTGTGTTTTACAGAGACAGAAAACCCTAACTAAGGCAGTATCATGGAAGGAAGTTGAGGCAGGAACTAAAGCCGGGAGTCTGGAGACAGGAAATCGAAAAAGAGAGCATGGAGGAATGATGTGTACCGCTTACTCCCCACAGCTTGCTCAGTCTGCCGTCTTATACAACCCAGGATCATCTTCCATGGGGTAGCATCACCTGCCATGGGGTAGCATCTCCCACATCAATCATGAATCCAGACAATGCCCTATAGACTTACCTACAAGCTAGTTTTATGGAGGCATGGCCTTGATTGAAGTTCCCTTTTCCCAGACAACCCTGACTCAGTGGACAAAAAGCCAACCAGCACAGTGTATGACATGTTTGTGTCTTTCCACACTGTCAGAATTTATTGACTAGTAAACCTGCATGGTAGGGCACATCCATGGCAGCAACTAGCCAGATGCCCAGCTTTCCTTGACAGCTGTGGCTGAGCTGAACACAGATTCTGTTATTCTGTTCTAATCACTAAGTCGTTAAGTCACTCAGTTAATACACACATGCTGTGTGTGGCTGTGTGTCCCCATGTGCATGTGTTACAGAATGGCAGCAAAGGGTGAGAGAGGCAAAGTTTCAAAGTTGCCTCTTTCCTTGGCTTGGTGAAGACAACGGCCTTAGGTGTTGGGAGAAAGCTCAGTCAGTAATGTGTTTAGCATGCTAGGATAAGGACCTGAGTTTGAGCCCCAGAACCCATGTGAAGAGCCGCTTGTCTGTCATTCCAGGCCTGGGGAGGTGGAGACCGCAGGTCCCTGGAGCTCTCAGGCTAGCCAGTCTAACCAGTTCAGCTCCGCATTAATAAGCCATTCTGCCTCAAAAACAAAAAACAAACAAACAAAAACAAAAACAAAAACAAAAAAAAAAAAAAGAAAGAAAGAAAGACAAAAAGAAAGGAAGAAAGAAAGGAAGGGGAAAAAAGGTAAAGATTGAAGGAAGACATCTACAGTCAATCTAGTCTACAGACAGGCAGGCGCGCGCAGACCCGCGGACCTTGAAAAGCATGTTTTCAAGAGTCAGTTTTTTATAATACTGCCTTATCACTCTAGGAATTCTTATCCTCCGCTAACTGGGTCTGCTACCAACTAGCAATGTGACCTTGTTAAGTCTTCGGCGACACTCGGTGAACTCTGATAGGGTGGTTGGCTGGATAGAAGGTTGAGCAAACAAAATTGTTAGAGTTTCATCACTCCAGATTGATTGTCTTTGCAAATAACAAGTCACAGATCCTTCCAGAACTCACATTCTTTATCGAGTCCTAGTCCTTGTGCACACACATTGTAGGGTACCAACCTTTCTTTTGTCATTGGCCACTACTCTCCCCACCCCATTCCCAGTATTGCTTAGCTGGGATCTTTTGTCCAATTATGCTGGGTGGCTCAAACTCTGAACCATATGATGAGTGCACCACCTGGTGGTAGACTCGAGTTGCCTTAGCCCAGTCTCCACAGAAGGTCAGGAACAATGTTGGAACCCCTTCAAAGATTCAGAAACAAGTGTTGGTCTTAATTATCAGACCCATTTTCCTTGTCTACCACCCCTTTATATACCTCAACCTATGTTTTTTTTTTTTTTTTTCAAACAGGGTTTCTCTGTATTGCTTTGGAGCCTGTCCTGGAACTAGCTCTGTAGACCAGGCTGGCCTCGAACTCACAGAGATCCATCAGCTTCTGCCTCCTGAGAGCTGGGATCAAAGGCATGCACCACCAATGCCCGGCCAGTTTTTGAGTTTTTGTTTTGTTTTGCTTTGAGGCAGGGTCTCTTCCTGCTTTGGAACATGTGCTGGGTTGGCTGGCCAGTGGTTTCCTTGGAATCTGCACATCTCCATGCCTCATGAACTAGGACTGCAAATGTATACAGCCATTTCTGGCTTTTTGAGACAGCTTCTGGAGAATTAAACTCAAGTACTCACAGTTGCTATGTCTTATGCCAACAACTTTATTAAGAAGTACAGCATCATATATACTATTTTCAAGGGGGGAAATGGGACAAAGTCAGCAAGGAAGCTAATCAAGCAATGTTGCACAAAGGGAACACGAACCATCTCATGTGCACCATAGACTGAGCATATAGCAACCTTGGGAATGATAACCATAGCCTCTTAGGAGGGAAGAGTTCGTTTTTCAGTATCCAAAGCCAAAGATCTCCCAAAGCTCTGGCCCTGGGCCATTACTGACTTTGCCACACACATTCCTGGTTTTAGATAAGCAGCATGTTCCTTCTTCATACATCAGGACCTCAAGGAAAGTCTTGGATTGGTCTGGCTCTCAATAGAGCCCCGCCCACCTTATAGACCTCCTTCACTGTCCCATTCACCACCACTCTGACCCCCTCCATTCCACCTCCAGCTGCTATTTCTTCCCAGACCATCTCATCCAACCATCTCATCTTCCCTAATCCCAGCTTCAACTTCTCCAAACCACCCACCACCTCCACCTTCCCCTTCCCATCCCCCCTGCTTCCTTTCTTCACCCCAGCCAGCTCCCCCCACCCCTCTTTCTGTCATTCTCTCTGGGTTTTCTTCTTTGTAGCTCTGGCTGTCTTGGAACTCAAGTTGTAGACCAAGCTGGCCAATGGAGGACTTGCTGACATACAAATCATGGGTGAAAAGTCAAATCCACTGTGCTAAATTAAAGAAGTCAGACTCAAAGAGTTTCACAGCATGTGGACCTATGTATATGGCATTCTGTAAAGGGCAGATCTATACAGACAGAAAACTGATCAGCAAAGTTGCCAGGGGCCAAGCCGGGGAATCACTGACTAAAACAAAAACAACCCCCCCAAACTATAGAAAGGACATGTATGGTTGAAGGAGTAGTTCTAATATTTATCATGGTGCCAGGCAGGATGATTCACACACCCATAGTTCCATGTGGTTGGGGGGACTGAGGCAGGAGGATTATTTGATTCAGGAGTTTGATTACTTGCGATCAGCCTAGGCAACTGATCTACCTTGCTTTTCTTTTGCTGTAATAAAACGTTCCCACCAAAAGAAATATGGGGGTGGTATTTTAGCCTGTACTTCCAGGTGTCTGTCCCTCACTGAGGAAAGCCAAGGCAGGAACTTAGGGCAGGAACCTGCAGGCAGGAACTGAAGTAGAGACCATGGAGGGATGCTGCTTACTGGCTTACTTCTCCTGGCTTGTGCTCAGCCAGCTTTCGTATACAACCCAGATGCACCTTCGTAGAGAAGGCACCACCCAAGTGGGCCAGATCCTAGCACGTCAGTCTGCAACAAGACAATTCCCACAGGCATGGCCACAGGCCAATTTGATGGGAGCAAGCCTGGAATTACACATATTTTATTTATGTGGTTCTAGAGATGGAGCCCAGGGTCTCATGTATACTAGGCTAGCCCTCTACAACTGAGCTGAATATCAACACAAAGCGTTCCCCGTTTCTTAGAAAAACAAAAACCTATTAGAAAAACAAAAATCTAGAGAGCCACGTGTTGGTGGCGCACGCCTTTGATCCCAGCACTCTCGGGAGGCAGAGGCAGGTGGATCTCTGTGAGTTCGAATCCAGCCTGGTCTACAGAGCTAGTTCCAGGACAGGTTACAAAATAATACAGAGAAACCCTGTCTCAAAAAACCGACCAAACAAACAATCTAGAAATTTCTAATCTAGAGATTTCTAATGCATGCCTATAATCCTAGCATTTTGGAGGGAGAGACAGGAAAATCAGAAGTTCAGCATCATCTTCAGCTACAAAGCAAATTCAAGGCTGGCCTGGGATGCATGAGATCCTGAATAAATAAGCAGTAAAAATAAAATAGAGCAGTATAAAAAAATGAATGACATATACTAAAATCTGGTGACATTGACTGAGAGAGAAAAACCATACAAGCAAACAGTTCCAGACATACAGAATTATAAAAAGAGATATGAATACACATAATAAAACTTTTAAGGTCTAAACAATGCCTTAGACCATTTTATACAAATTGAGTTTTCTAAATGGCCAGTAAGATGGCTCAACAGATGGAAGTGCTTGCTGTGCAAGCCTAACAAGCTGAGTTTCATCCCTGGAGCTGGTACAAAGATGGAGGAAAAGAACCAACTCCAGAGTTGCCCTCTGACCTCACCATATGCTCCATCTCTCTCTTTCTCTCTCTCTCTCACACACACACATACACAGACACACATACATGCACATAAACACACACCAGACACATACACTTGCACACATGTACACGCATGCACACACACACACACACATACACACAGGCACACACATACCTTCCTAACACACAATAATAATTAAAAATTGGTATATTAAAATAGATTTTTAATTGACAAATTATCTTAATAAAATGGGAAATCTAAGTCAATAATCACTCAAGATGTTGAACTCAACAGACACAGCTGCACACAACGATAATTCCAGAGCTAGAGAAGCTGAAGTAGAAGGGTCTCAAGATCAAAGTCAGCCTAGGCTACAAAGTCAGGCCCTGATTTTGTTTTTGGTTTGGTCTGGTTTTTCGAACAGGGTTTCTCTGTGTAGCTTTGGGGCCTGTCCTGGCACGCTGTAGACCAGGCAGGCCTCAAACTCACATACATACTCCTGCCTCTGCCTCCCAAGTGCTGGGATTAAAGGTGTGTGCCACCACCGCTCAGCCACCAGGCCCTGTTTTTAAGAAAAGCCAAGTTTCTATGATTTTATTGATCAGATTCACCAAAATGTTAAGAAATAGAAAGTTCTACATCCAGTAACTGCTTCAGAAAACTTGGAAGGGCAAGAGTCTATCCCTATTTCATTTTCTGAGGCTATTACGTGGTCAAGCAAGGACAGGAGCAAGAAAATCTTAGGCACTTTCACTTATGAACATAGGAGGTACCGGTACCATCTTACTCCTGTTAGAATGGCTAAAACCAGAAACACCAATGACAGCTTATGCTGGAGAGGATGTCAAGAGAGGGGACACTCCTCCACTGCTGGTGGGAGTGCAAACTTCTATAGACATTTTGGAGATCAGTATGGCGGTTCCTCAGGAAAATGGGAATCAGTCTACCACAAGATCCAGCAATTCCACTCTTAGGCATATACCCAAATGATCCACATCCATGCAACAAATGCATCTGTTTAACTATGCTCATAGCAGCACTATTTGTAATAGCAAGAACCTGGAAACAACCTAGATGCCCCCTCAACTGAAGAATGGATAAAGAAGATGTGGTACATTTACACAATGGAATACTACTCAGTGGAAAAAACAATGGAATCTTGAAATTCACAGGCAAATGGGTGGAACTTGAAGAAACCATCCTGAGTGAGTAACCCAGTCACAAAAAGAGGAACATGGTATGACCTCACTCTTTTATGGATTCTAGACATAGAGCAAAGGATCACCAACCTACAATTCACACCACCAGAGAGGGAGTTAGGAGAAAGAGAAGGGGAGGAGAGGAGAACATGTGGGACCAGGAAGATTGAGTTGGGAGACGAATAGACAAGAGTAAGAAAAGAGATACCATAATAGAAGGAGCCATTATATGTTTAAAGAGAAAACTGACTAAAGAGAAATGTCCAGAGACCTGCAAGGATTACCCCAACTAACAATCTGAGCCACAGTGGAGAGGCTGCCTTAAATGCCCTTCCCTCATAATGAGATTGATAACTAACTTATCTGCCATCCTAGAGCCCTCATCCAGTAGCTGATGGAAGCAGAAGCAGACACCCACAGCTAAACACTGAGCCGAACTCCTGGAATCCAGTTGCAGAGAGGGAGGAGTGATAAGCAAAGGGGTCAAGACCAGGCTACAGAAACCCACAGAGACTGCTGACCTGAACAAGGGGGAACTCATGGACCCCTAGCCTGATAGCTGGGAAACCAGCATTGGACGGACCCAGACCCCCTAAACATGGGTCTCAGTTAGAAGGCCTGGGCAGCCTACGGGACCTCTAAGAGTGAAAACATGATGTATCCCTGGTGCACAAAAGGACTTTGGGAGCACATTCCCCATGGAGGGATACTCCCTTAACCTAGAGGCAGGACAAAGGACTTGACAGATTTTGATGATCCCTCCTGGAAGGCCTTACCCTCCCTGTGGAGTGGGGGTGGGGGTAGGATGGGAGGGGGGAGGGGGATATGGGAGAATGGGAGGGAGAGAGAACTTGGATCGATATGTAAAATAAGAAATAATAATAAATTAAAAAGACTATAAAAAAAGAACATAGAAGGATAATTAAAACCCAGCAGTGTGTTTCAGAATGCACTCGTAGGTATGAGTTATCACAGCCAATCAAACTTAGCAGAATGCTAAGGGATGGTTTCACAGCAGGAAATGCTATCAGTATGCAAAATGGGAGAAAACATGTTATTTTAATGGTTACAGGAAAGGCATTTGGTAATATGGAACACTGGGTCATTATTAACAACTTCCAGAAATCTAGGAATGAAAAGAAATGTCCTTCACTCTATTGTTCCCCGCAGTCAAACACGCAGGCCGGGTGTCTGAGCACTTCTTGCCCCAAGAGGATTGTCTCCTCAGCCAAAGGATGCCATAAGGCAATTATTAGGAAGTCAGCTGTGTGTTTGGGGTGGAGTGTGTACAGACAATGTGCTTTTATTCTGGCCTAATGCTGACAGCAAGTGACAGTAGTTCTGGGATTGGATTTTTTTATTTTGTAAATATTTATTTATTTTACTTTATGTGGGTGGGTGTTTGCCAGCATGTATGCTTGGTGCTCTCAGTGGTCAGAAGAGGGCTTTGGCTCCTCTAGAACTAGAGGTACAGATGACTGGGAGCCACCATGTTCTCATAAACAGTGGCAAAGTGTCTTAGTTAAGGTTTCTATTGCTGTGAAGAGACACTGTGACCGTGGCAACTTTCTTTTTTCTTTCTTCTTTCCTTCCTCTCTCTCTCTCTCTCTTTCTCTCTCTCTCTCTTTCGGCATTCACCAGTAATGTTCAGTTGTTTCTTTCTTCCTCCCTCCCTTCCTCCTTCTCCTCCCCCCTCCCCCCAGGCATTCACCAGTGATGCCCGACTGTTTCTTTTTTTTGAAATGTATTTATTTAGTGTTCTGCCTGCATGTATGCCTGCATTCCAGAAGAGGGCACCAGATCTCAACACAGATGATTGTGAGCCACTATGTAGTTGCTGGGAATTGAATCAGGACCTCTGGAAGAGCAGCCAGTGCTCTTAACCTCTGAGCCATTTCTCCAGCCCTACCATGGCAACTTTTGTAAACAAAAAGCGTGTAATTGGGCTGGCTTACAGTTTCAGAGGTTTAGTCCATTATCACCATGGTGCAACGTGGTGGCGTGCAGGCAGACATGTGCTGGAGAAGGAGGCGAGAGTCGTACATCTTGACCCAAAGGCAACATGAAGTGGTCTGAGATACTGGGCGTGGCTTGAACATATTTGAGGTCTCAGTTTACCTCCACAGTGACACACTTCCTCCTACAAGGCCATACCTACTCCAATAAAGCCACACCTCCTAATGAGCTTATGGGGACCAATTACATTCAAACCACCACGTAGAGATTTGTGTTTGCTGGATGTAGATAAAGGCATCTGGGAGAGAGCAAAGTTTTTTGCCTTCTCTAGGCGTGCACCTGCCTGGAGCCTCCAGGTGTTCAGCTACCTGGGGGCTCTCAATATGTTAATAACTTTCATTTAGGAAGTAGATCTTGTATTCAAAGTTCTCTGCCTCAACTCTAAATTATGGCACCTAGTACACATTAAAGCCTTGTATGGGTTAAAGCCTTGTCTGGTGTCCCTCTACTTACAGGACATTTCAAGTTCCTCAAGGACCTTTGCTATGGAGCCACAGTCTCCAAGTCCATGCAGCATGGCCCTCATCCTCCTTTCCAACCCCATCTAAGTCTGTCCTTCATTGTCCTCAGCATCATACTCCTAGGATCCTGTTCACACTGTTAGCTGTGTCAGCAAGAGTCCCACCACATAGCTCTTTTCAGCCTGGAAAACTCCCACGGATTCAAGAGCCATCTTAAATCACCCTTATTCTCAGTTGTAGGCAACTGTTCTGCCCCCTTCTGTGTTCTTTCCCTTCTCTCTCTATCGCCACAGCATCTTCCTCTTTATTCTTGGTTGTTTCAGACAGGGTTTCTCTGTCTGGCTGTCCTGGAACTCACTCTGTAGACCAGGCTGGCCTTGCACTCACAGAGGTCTGCCTGTTTCTGTCTCCCAAGCGCTGGGATTAAAGGTGCAGCACCATGTCTGGCTCCCACAGCCTCTTCACTTTCTCTTTCTCTCCTTTCTGTATGCCATCCAAAGTCAAAGAAATACTCAGAGTCCCTTAGGACCCTGGCAGGTACCGAAGAGTCAAAGGTAGGAGAGGAAGACACATCACTGATGACACTATCAAAAAAGCCACACTTGAAGGTGGTAGACTATTATTTTAAGCTGTGTGACTTTTGTTTATGCTGCATTTGTTTAACTCTGTGAAGCTGCGACGCTTTGCCTGTCTAAAACACCTGATGGGCTAATAAAGAGCTCAACAGCCAATGGCGAGGCAGGAGCAAGGATAGGCCCGGACTGGGAGGCAGAGGGGATAAATAGAAGGGAAAAAAAAATGAGGAATGAGAGAGTAGAGAGAGAACAAGGAGAGGAGGACGTAAGACGCCAGCCAGCCAGACGCCAGCCAGCCAGACGCCAGCCAGCCAGCCCTGAGCAGGTAAGGGTGAAAGTAAGATATACAGAAATAAGAAAATCCCAGAGGGAAAAGGTAGATTGGTTAATTTAAGACAAGAAAAGCTGGCTAGAAACAAGCCAAACTAAGACCAGGTATTCCTAGGAATAAGCCTCCATGTGCGATTTATTTGTAAATTGGGTGGTGCCCCCCCCCACGCACACAAAAAAACCAAAAGAGTAAAACATAGCAGGACACTTGAAAGCCTCGAGTGTATAAAGCGGTCCCGTGTGCCTAGCCCTCATTCTGGCCTGGCACTTAGCCGATGTTGAGCCAACTGTATCTGACAGACTGAATATGGTAGGTCCCTCCTCAGTCCTCGTACCTGCGAACGCGGCTGTAATTTGAAAAAGGGCATTTACAGATGTTAACAAGTCACAAGGAGATTTTACCAGGTCAGGTAGAGCCTGGTGTGATCAGTGACTTTACAGAAAGAGGGATGAGCGTCACGTGATGAGAAGAAGGGCAGGGCCTGGAGTGGAGTTGGTATGAGAAAATCATGGCGGAGGCCCACCGGAGCCACTAAATCTAGGAAGAAGCAAGGGTGGATTCCTGAGGACCCTTGTCAACAGCTTGATTTGGAGCCTCTGTCCTTCAGAACCAAGACAATGCAATCCTGTTCAATTAAACATCCCATGTGGTCAATTTTAAGGTAGTTTTAGAAAACTATTTATCTGTGACTCCTGGCTCTCTCCTCTCTATCCTCATCAGTTCAGGATGGTTCTCAACCCAGGACATCTGGTCGGTCTCGCCCTGCCTATGCCCTCTCGGACAAAGAGAAGGCCTTTTCCTCCACCGACGCTAGATGGCGCTAGAGGGCTGTCAGCGCCTCTTCCTGGGCACTGACTGGAGCGGCTAAGGGAATTGATTTCAGGTGTAGTGTGGCTTGCTGGGATCCTAAATCCAAGCTGATGGTTGAGCACTGGTTTCTGTAAGCGCTTTCCAGAGAGTATGGTGTTTGTCTTGTCAGGGAACGGAAAGCGGATCCTCCCCTCTTAAAACTGCCTTGCTAGCCCGGAGTCCTGCTTTGTAGCCTTGCAGTCTTGCAGCCTCAGCTTTCGGGTGAGCCAGGAGCCTGAGAATACAGGAGTGCTTGCCTGGGGAGCTTGGGGTGAACTCCGCATAGTGTGAGGACCTCTGTCTGGCAGGGGACAGGCCGAGGGCAGCAAAGACAGGCAGAGCTCTGCTCTTCTAATGCCACCTTGACAGCCTCCTTTAGCTGTGTCACAAGTACCTGTAATTGCCAAAATCCAGGCAGAACTCTCAGGCCTGCTGTTGCTTCAGTCTCAGCGGATTTACTCCAGAGCTATGGGCCCCTTCTTAAACATGTTTTTTGAGACAGGGTTTCTCTGCTAGCCAACATGACTGTCCTGGAACTCACTCTGGAGACCCACAGAGATCCACCTACCTCTGCCTCCCAAGTGCTGGGATTAAAGGCGTGTGCCAATTTTTATTTTATGTATGTGTTAGTTTAGTTTGTATGTATGTCTGTATACCGAAAGCCTGCCTAGAGTCCACAGATGCCAGAAACGGGCATCAGATTCCCTGGAACAGGAGTTACAGGTAGTTGTGAGCTTCCGGGTGGGTGCTGGGAATTGAACCCAAGTCCTTTGGAAGAGCAGACAGTGCTCTTAAGCACTAAGACATCTCGACATCTCTCGACAAAATAATTTTGTGCATGTGCTCACATGTGTGGAGGTCAGAGACCTGTAGGAATCAGTTCTCTTCTTCCTCTGTGTGGGTCCCAGGGTCAGGGTTAGTGTCAGTCAGATGATCTTTACCCACGGACCTGCCTCATGGCCAGGTCTTCCTCCTCCTCTTCCCCCTCCCTCCCGAAACAGGGTTTCTCTGTGTAGCCCTGACTGTCCTAGAACTCACTCTGTAGACCAGGCTGGCCTCAAACCCAGAGATCTGCCTGCCTCCTGAGTGCTGGGATTAAAGGTGTGTGCCACCATCACAGGAGTATGGTCTGCTTTTCTTCTCTTTCCTCTATGGCCTATCTATCACAAAGGTCTGGAGTGTCTGCCTCTAAAGAAAGTCTGGCCATTGCTCTTAGCATCCCTGCCACCTTTGGGTTCAGGCTATTACATTTCTCATGGAGACAAGTCCCCCTATCTTTTGGTAGTTTGCAGACAGCCTTGGTAGCTCCTACATCCTTGATAGAAATGCAGAATCCCTACCCGACCCCAGTCCTTCTGAATCCGGACCTGCTTTTGAACAAACTCCCAAATAAACAGGTGCCTTGACAGGGCTGAGGTCTCTCCTCACCTACTCTCACCCTTCTCCATCCATTTTCAACACAGTAAGAACCTCTGGAGAATACATGATGTCATAGCCCCTTCCACCTCCTCCTCTCAAGTCCCGCCACAGCATCCCATGGCTCTAAGGTGATGCTCAGCCACATAGTCAGCTAGCAGGCACTGGCTACTTCTCCAGTACCAGCTCACTCCTCTTGTCTCTTCCATGACATATGCCCCTTCCTATTCCAAGATGTCTGGCATACTGTCTCACAAGCCAGGACCTTGGGCTTGGGCTTCCTGGCCTCCAGGCAGTAAGAAGTAAATTTCTGTTCTTTATAAATCACCCTGGTCTAAAGGACAGAGAACTTCCAGAGAGAGGGTATGTCATAATCATTCTTAACTGAAATTATTTTAAATAAAACAATTTTATTTAAAAACCGTCATAACCAGGCAGTGGTGGCTCAGGCCTTTAATCCCAGCACTCGGGAGGCAGAGGCAGGCGGACCTCTGTGAGTTTGAATCCACCTTGGTCTACAGAGTTCTAGGACAGCCGAAACTACACAGAGAAACCCTGTTTCAGAAAACAAACAAATATAATCATACACTTACAGAAAGCTTCCTGGACCATGTGGCTGATTCCCTCCAAATATGCCTTTCCTAAAAGCAAGGACGTGCTGCTCCTCTGTAACCTGATAGAGCCGTCAAATCTAGAACTCACCAGTGGCACAGACCATCCAGCCTTCGCCCCCACAGTGTTCTCCTTACCTAGCTAACATCTATATGATTTAAGGTTCCAGCTATCATTCTCTCAGGGGATCTTGTCCTGAGTGGCCTGATCACCCGTCTTAAGACAGGGACTGTGTTACTCCATTCCCTTATGCTTCAGAGTTTGTTCAGAGTTCATGCTCTGCACTCATTTGGTATTAACACATCTGGTAATTACCATGCATCAGAGCTGGCCCACGAGAATCTTAAGAGCGTGTGCTTCCAGGAATACCATGACTCTCCGTCCTAGTCCCAGGAATGTAAATATGTACTAAGCTTGCATCAGAGCTTGTAAAACAAGCTCTCTGACTCTGCCCTTGCTGGTAGATTGTCCCCGAGCCTTTGAATTCCTTACATCCTTCCCGTCCTACAAATCCAACCACCTCTACTTCACCTGGAAACAAGCTTTGGTCATCCCCAAGAACAAATGTGATGGGTTGTCTTCTGAGTCCTGGTCACAGCCTGAGTCCTACATGTCTTGGCTCTTTGCATGGGCTCCCAGAATGCTTTCTTACAGACCAAAGCCAGGTTGCTGCCATGCACACCTCCTGTTTCTTCTTGCCTTAGAGATGTAACCCTTCTGATCCCTTTGTCTGTGTATCTTTTTCTCTCCCATACAGTCATTCATGAATCTCAGGCCTGTCACCCAAGATGGCCTGGTGTGTGTGTGTGTAATTATATGTATTTACATATGTAATGTAAGTACTTTATTGAACATGTGTTATATTCACTTGCTTTAAAACCACGAAGTGCAAGAGGCTCTAGGACTAGAGAGAGGGCTCAGTAGTTACAAGCACATACTCTCTTCCAGAGGACCCAAGTTCAGTTCTCAGAGCCCACATCAGGTAGATCACAACTGCCTGTGACTCCAGCTCCAGGGAATCTGGTGCCTCCGGCCTCTTCCAGCACCTGCACTCAAGCATATTCACGCACACTCACACATGTACAAAGACGCACACAAACACAAATGTAAAAACTAAATCTTTTGAAGGGTCTTAGTGAAAAGATGCCCCCCCACGTCCCTCTCTCAGGCTCCAGCACTGTTCTCAGAGGCACTCAGCGCTACTAGTGCTGTACATACTGGGTGTGCTGACCCCTGGAGGTTCTCTGTGCAGGAAAACACGCATGCTAATGCATTCTTTTCCAGCTCTTCGTACAAAGACAGCCCCATACGTACCCCATTCGGCACCTGGCTTTTCTCAGACGACAGTGTATTCTGTAGATTGCCTCTTAAGTAATTTTTGTATTTTGCTTTGTTTTTCAAGGCAGGGTTTCTCTGTGTAGCTTTGGCCAGCCTGGAACTCACAGATCTGCCTACCTCTGCCTCCCAAGTGCTGGGTTTAAAGACTTGCACCACCACCATTGGCTTTTTAAAAAAAATTTTAGTCCTCCCTTCCAGGGTATTCATTGTATATTTGGATATGGTGGATGTATTTAACTAGCCAAGGTTGATAACTATTTGGCTTACATTCACGTTTTATTCTTTACTAAATAGTTGCAATAAATAACTTAGACACAAATGAACAAGGATATTTGCAGAAAAAAAAAAAGTTTACTCTCCCGAGTGGAACCACTGAGTACATCCCTCCAGAGTTTGTGTGTTAGAACTTTACCTTTGGGGGGTGATAAAAAGTGGGGTCTATGGCAGGGGTAGGGTGGGGTAAACAGGTCATGGGATAGTGTAAATGGTTGGGGAGAACTAGGTAGGGCCCTGTGGACCCTTCCTTCTTGTCTTCAATTGAGGACGTATTTATCTTTTACAATGTCCATCATTCTTTGAGAAAGCAGCAAGTGGTGTAGAGACCAGGACACCAGCAGACACTGACAAGCCAGGACTTTGACCCTCCCATTCTCCACACACTGAGAAGTAACTTTCTGTGGTTTATAAATTACACAGTCTAATGGACTATGATATAACACGAATGGACTACAGCATAGAATTCCAGGTCAACAGTGTGTGATTCTTTTTTTAAATTTTTATTTATTTGTGTATAAGTGTTTTGCCTTATGTTTACCACATGTGTGCCTGGTACCTAGGAGAGTCAGAGAAGGGCATTGGGGTCCCCTGGAACTGGAGATATAGATGGTTGTGAGCCAACATGTGGGTGCTAGGAATCAAACCTAGGTCTTCTGTAGCAAGCAGCAAGTGCTCTTAACCACTCAACCCTGTCTCCAGCCCCCATGGAAAATTTACTTAATTTTCAATTAAGTAAATACTTTTATTTAGAGACAATCACACACTTGCAGAAAGCTTCCTGAACCATGATCCCCTCCCCTATTATAATGTGTTTCCTACAGGCTAGGACAAAAACCAAGCTAAGAGCACATAGGGACATCCGCACGCATGCACACACACACACACACACACACACACACACACACACACACACATACATCCCGATGGTACACCACCAACCACCTAACCTTCACCCCCATTCAGGGGTGCATGTGTGTTTGTGTGTAAACAATTTTATCTTTAAAAAAGCAGAGAAATAGAACCATTCCCCAGGAGGGGAGGGCTCTCAGTGAGCCCCTGCCTATCTTTCTCCCTGGCTTCAGAGATTTCTGCAGAGGCCTCAGCTGCTCACTCCCATTCAGTTTTCAACCAGATAACAAACAAGCCGCACTCTGCTGCTTCGTGTCTCTGGGCTTCCTTGGTTTGGAGCAGTTCCTTGGTCTCACCTTGATCTTCAGGACCTTGACATTTTGGAGACTACTGGCTAGCTAGTTGGTAAAAGATGACTCAGTTTGGGGTTTTGACTCAGCTATTTTATTTTCTCTCCAGTATCTATTTTGTATGTGATGTACTGACTGTATTTAGTCTGTCTCGATAATTAATCTGTTTTGCTTTATTTAATAGTTGCAATAAATAACTTAGACATCACAAGCAGGTCTCTGGGCTGCATGGATTTGGGTGCATTTCCCTAGGGCATCCTGAGAGAGGTGCTATTGTCTCTTGATGCATCCTGTAGATAATTTTGATTTGTCCCCTTGGTCAAAGTCTGCCAGGCTTCTCCACCATGAGGTTTTTCTATATAGTGCTATTTTCCCCAGGGAGACACGGGAAAAATGCCATCACCCCAGATGCAGCACCAGTAATAGAATAAAGGACAGACTGTCCAAGTCCAGGTTGGAAAGACCGATGAATTTATTATAGTTACTTAGGGAGCATGGGTGACTCAGAGACAGCTGCCTTCCTGAGAAGTCCCACCCCAGCATGGGTGAGGACTCAGGGAAGGTGTGTTACAACTGTTTGCTGCTTTCAGAACCCCTGGGAAGGGCCGGTAAGCTTGTTAGGTTACCGGGACTGTGAGTTTCAGGGGCTTCCCTGTTCCCCACAGAAGGGGATGTGTCAATCCAGAGGGAATCCACAGGTTTTGTGTCTCTGACTTTGAGGGCCCGGGGAGGTGGCTCACTGATTAAGAGCATATGATGCTCTTGCAGAGGACCGAGCTTGGTTCCCAGCACCCATATGGCAGTTCACAACCATCTATTACTGTAGTTCCAGGAGAACTGACACCTTCTTCTGGCCTTTGCAGGCAGCAGGGACACATGTGGGGTACAAAAATGCATGCATGCAAACACTCACATAAAGTAAATCTTTAAAAAAGTTATTTTCAGTGAGAATCCTTTGGATACATATCTACCATTCTTTGAAAACTTTTGTGCTGTTTAACATAAACTGCCCAATCTCCTTCTGTAGGCTTCCTTGGAGTCAGCCATTTCTCTCCAAAGAACTCTGGTTTCTTTTAGTGTGAATAGTATTTGTTATATTTATGTGTATGTGTGTGTCTACATGAATTTATGAGCTCCAAATACATGCAGGAGCCCAAGGAAACCAGAAAAGATGTCCTATCCCCTGGAACCGGGGTTAAAGGTAGTTGTGAGCCACCCTGTGAGTGCTGGGGACTGAACCCAGATCCTCTGCAAGAGCAGTAAGCACACTTAACCACTTAGCAGCACCTCAGCCCTGGGAATAGTTTTTGAAAACAATAAACTGGGGCTGAAGAGATGGCTCAGTGGCCAAGAGCTCTGGCTGCTCTTCCAGAAGGACCCCATTTCAATACTCAGCAACTACAGGGAGGCTAGCAAGCACTTGTCATTTCAGTTCAAGGGGATTCTGTGCCCTCTTCTGGCCACTGATGGCACTGCGATACAGTGCACAGGTGGACTTGGTGCACGCCTTTAATCCTGGCACTCGGGAGGCAGAGGCAGGAGATCTCTGTGAGTTCGAGGCCAGCCTGGTCTACAGAGTGAGTGCCAGGACAGCCAGGACTGCCCAGAGCAATGCTGTCTTCAAAGACCACACACACACTATCATCATCATCATTTATTATTATTATTATCTCTAATCTCATTGCATTTTTCTCACTGTCCTTGGAGTGTCACTGCTCCCAAGTCCCCTGGGAAGAACTGAGAAATATCTGTGACTACATCAAGTGTGTGTTTGCACACCCACATTATTTCTGCATTACTTTATCAGTCAAGGGGGGGGCATGTCAATTTTTGTACATTGAAAACCATTAGTTTAGATGGGTAAAATGAGGCATGTTTTTAGACCCATGACTCAGGAGGCAAACACAGGCAGATCTATATATATAGAGCTAGCCTGGTCTAAATAATTACAGGCAGTCCCTGTCTGGGGGGGGGGGAGGGAGAGAAAAAAAAGAAAGGTAAAAGAAACCCACGAGATCACTCTCCCTCCCATTGTAATCTGGCGCCTCCAGGCTCTTTTTGCTTTGGCTTTTGTTGTTTTTCCTGGAGGGGCTTGGCGTGGGATCTTCCTAACTTTCAAGCTTTGTGATCCTCTTCACTGCACAATGTTTGTTTTGTTTGAGACTTAGTAGCCAAGGCTAGCCTTAAATCTGCTATGTACCAGAGGATGATCTTGATTTCTTTATTTTTTTAGACAGGGTCTCACTGTGTAGCCTTGGCTGGCCTGGAACTCACTATTTGGACCAGGCTAGCCTGGAACTCATATTCACCTACCTTTGGCTCCAGAGTGCTGGAATTAAAGGCACAAGTTACCCTGCACCATTCAGTATATTTTTTTTTTCAGATTTAAAAGATGTGTATGAGTGTTTTGCCTACATGTATGTACATGCACCAGCTGCATACCTTGGTGCCCATAGCTATCAGAAGAAAGCATTGGATTCCCTGAAATTGGAGTAACAGACAGTTGTGGCCACCATAGGTTCTGGGAACTGAAACCAGGTTCTCTACAAGAGCAACAAATACTTTTAACTGCCAGCCACAACTCCAACCCAGATTTAAAAATAAATAATAAATAAATAAATAAATAAATGAAAAAATGTGTGTGGTGGTGGTGTGTTTGTGCGAAAAAGAAATGGGATGGGGGTGTCTGCAAAGACCAGAAGAAGTGTCAGATCCCTTGCAGCTGGAAGTTACAGGTGTTTGTAAGCCATTGGGATGCACACTTGGGTCTTCATAATAGAGTAGCAAGTACTGTTAACCCCCGAACCATCTCTCCAGCCCTGGCTACACAATGTCTTTGTAAATGAATTGTTCAAAGAGAGAATGAGGAGCTAACTGTAATTTTAATGGTTATTCTCAAATTGCCTTCCACAAGGAATATTTCAATTTTTTTTTTGTTTTGTCTTTTCTCTGTGTAATAGCCCTAGATGGCTGAACTTGCTTTGTAGACCAAGCTGGCTTTAAATTCAGAGACTCCACCTGCCTCTGTCTCCAGAGTGCTGGGATTGAAGGCGTGGATCACCATGCCTGGTGAGTGTTCCCACTTTTACTACTGTTGTTTTGTGTCTTTTGTCAACCTGGAAGGCCAGATATTATTTCTGATGCTTCAGTAGCTACTATTATTAAATAACTCGATCATCTCTGAATGCCTCTGGTGACAAATGAAAATTGACAAGGAAAGTATGTTGTTACTGGGTAGAAGTATTGTCCCACTGGGCTCAGCACTGTCCCTCTGGATTCAGTACCGTCTCTGGGTTCAGCACTGGAGTTTGAACCTGGGACCTCATGCATGTTAGCCAAACACCTTACCACTGCAATACATTTCTAAATCTTTTTTATTTTGAGACAGGGTCTTGGTAAGTTACCCAGGTTGGGCTTGAATGAAGTCAGTAGCTTAGACAGGCCTTGAATTTCCAATCCCCTTGGCCTCAGCTTCCTGAGTAGATGGATTACAGACCTGTGCCATGGGGCTTGGCTTTCTCATTTCTGGAAAGCACTAAGGAAAACAGTAAAAAGATTTAACTTGTAATTTGGAGTAGCTTGCTGCCTGGCTATTGCTGACGGGAACTTCATGGCAAGGAGTGGTTGTTCCTTGTGTTGTCCCAGCCAGAGAGAAAGCAGTTTGGTCTGTACTGGACACATGTGATACCTCCATCAGCAGAGGCAGAGCTGGCTGGTCCCCAGGAAGTTCTGCTCAGCTGTCAGTACACCTCAGTCTTTAGGAGGGGTGTCTCAGCACTTGCTTATGGAAATCCCATTCCTGCATCATTGATTAAAAGTCATTTTAACCCTGAGAAGAAAGGCATTTCTTTCTGGAGCAGGTTTTTAAGATGATCATAGATTTGGCTGGAACTGCCTCATGTTAGGATTCAGGCATTTTGCTGGCCTGCCACCTGTCACCTGTCAGGGTGTACTCAGACAGTATCCTGGCCAGCCCAAGGTCCTATGGCTGCTTCATCACTACGTAGCCTTCATGCAGGTGCAAAAGTCCCTTTAAGAGGCAAACTCTGCCCGCTTCAGATCTGTCTTTCCTGCTATTCTTCTGAAGGAGCAGACAGGACTTCCTGTCTCTCTCTGTCTCTCTCCCTTTCTTCCTTCCCTTTCCTCCAATAAAACTTCCCACTTAAATACTGTCTGCCTGGCATGTTTGACCCTTGTCCGGCATGGGATCTGCCGGTCCCACCTTGTGCCATATTTATAATACCATATCTAACTTTATTTATTTTAAAAAAAAAAAAAAGGGGGGGGTAATTTCTTGTTCCTCACTTCGGGTCTTCCTTTCTTTCCTTCTTTAATTCCTGTGGACATCTATACCCTGGATGGCTCCCTTCTTCCCATTTTATCCAACAGCCCCTTGCTCACTCACTTCTCTGCCTGCGAAGAGTATTAAAACAGAATATGTATCCTTTAAGACTCAAAGCATCTTCTTCCCTGGGGATTCCTTGCTCCTCCCCCAAAGCGCTGGCTGTGATTTCACTCCCCAGCCACTTTTTGGGTAGACCTTTCAGCTTTTTTCTTCTTTTCTAAGCCCCGTCTTACGTCTCAGGTGGCTGCTAACCCCCCCTTTTCCCTGACGTACACCTGCCTTGAGGGTGTAGACTGAGTCTTACTACTGTGTTCTGAGAAAGGTAGTACCAGGCTTTGCGTAATGCTAGACACTAGCTGAACACATTCAAAACAGAATGAAGAATGACATGGCAGAGGCAAAGGTGGGGACAGTCATCCCGCAGAGTGGGGGTAGTGCAGTCCCACGGAGTCTCTGAGCATAGACCAGTATTCCCTAGAAACGAGGAGTGCATGTCTGTGGCGTTTGTGCCAGGCCAAAGTCTTTGTTTCACATGCGCTGGATCTCTCCAGATGTTGAACTCAGCTGGCAGGCTTCATCTACCAACAGGCGGTTACTGGGGGAATGGCCACACTTGCCAAACCCTCTGCCTTGGCCAGGCTAAGTTGAGAACCGGAGAGCAGCTGCTATCCCAGGCATACAAAAGCTGCCCATGCCAACTGCAGGGGCCACTTCTACGTTGCAATCTTTCCTTTTCTGAGGACTCAGGGGTGTCAGGGGAAATCCAGAAACCAGACAGCTGCTCCCCGCCTGGGTGTGGGATGGGCCTTTCTTGTGCTTTTATAACGCTCATCTATCACCAGCAGCTTGCAGGGGAGCCAAGCCCAGCTCAGGAATGTATCCATCCCAAAGCAGGTTCACAGTCAAATGAGATCTCATTTAATAGTAAAAGAAAAAGCCCTGGCCAGTCCCCCAGCACTACTAGATCCTGAAAATCAGAATGTCCTCCTGGGCTAGGGTCACATAGGAACTGCAGGGTGGCTCCTGGCTCACCTGACCTCTAGGACCAGGAACCCTGCTGACTGCTGGAGCAAACCACGCCCCAGAGACCAAAGGTCTGGCTTTGAATGGGCTGATGCCCTGGCTTTGGGAATTCTGGAGGAATTTGTGGCCAGGACAATAGGTGGGATAGAACCACACACTGGGGAAGATGTTCCCAGGGAGTAGTGATCAGGAAGTCAGGGAAGGGGAAAACAGAATATAGGAGTGTTGGATGACTCCAAGGAAACAGCATCTTCCAGACACAGCAGGACTGATGCACACATGAATCCAGAGTCCTTGGTGACAGGCACAGGTCCAAGGCACACAGACATGGGCTCTCCCACTCTTGATCAAGAACTATCTGCGATTAAAACCTGCTGGCAAAGGAAACAATCCATTTTCTCCGGTGAAGTGTCATTGGGGGTACTAACCACACACTGCAGGGCAGGCCCCATCCTCAGAAGTTGGCCAACATAAAATGAACTCAATGGTATTTTTGTAAACTTTTGGGTTTAATCTTGCTTTGTTTGGACATGTTCGTTTTGTTGGTCTTTTGCTTATTTTGACTTTTGTTTTTGTGGTTTTATGGGTGTATTTAATTTCCCCCCTTTATGATAGAGAACAAAGTTGTGTGGGTATTGGAAGTGAGAAGAGATAGATCTGAGAGGGATTGAGGGAGGGAAAAACCTGATCAAATAAATTACATACATATTTTTTTCCTAAAAAATGTCCCCCCCCCAAAAAAAAAAGCTAAGCAGAAATGTAGAGTTGTTGAGGGTGGTGGGACACACACCCTGGAGCTTAACTCCATCCTGCTGTGCTACCATTGGCCTGCCAGTAAGCACTAGCTGGATACATCAGTGCCCTCATTTGCAAAGCTGGGAAGCAAATGATCACTCACTGCAGTCTGTGGTTTGTCTTTCCTGCTTTGGACACTGAAGTGAGTGCCAGAAGATGAAGGTAACAACCTTCAAGCTGCTGTCTTGGTAGAGTTAGTTTTGAGTGGTTTTCTGTTCTTGCATCAAGAGGTATGCTGAGGTTATGGGCAGAGTTCTCTGGGCATATATCAAGAATGTGGGCTACAATACAGTCACGTTTGAATCCAATTCACAGTAATGTGGCCTTATGATAAAGCACTTCTCAATTTTGTCTTACTCATTATTGCAGTACAGGGACAGAATACAAGACTGTGTGCTTGCTAGGCCACTTTGGATTTTGTTGTTTAAGATGGGCTCTTGCTATATAGCCCAAGCTTATACTAGCACCCAACATTAACAATTTTGAGCCCATTTCGTCACTCACTGGAAAGCTTGCTTAGCTTTCCATCATTCCATCACCCACACTTACCGTCTCTGCCTTGACCCTAGCAAGTTGCTGGGGACTAGGGGGAAGAGTATAGACTGGGCCTAGAATATACTCCATAGATACTTTGTTGCTATCTTTTGTGTTTGACTGTTACTGCTCTACCACACCAAAGTTCCTGCTTTCTTTTGTGCCTGCTGAGTGACCTGACCTCCATTATCAGCTTCTTGGGCAACAGGAATGGTCCCATCTACCTACCTACCAATCTCACTATGTCTCTCTGGCTGGCCTGGAATTTGCTATGGAGGCCAGGATGGCCTCAAACTCAGGTCTGTGTGCACCACCACTCCCAGCTACCCTCATTTTAAATCAGTCCTCACTGCCTTCTTCCCTAAACTTTTTTTGTGGTGTTAGGGTTCAAGCTTCTGGGGCTTTGAGGATGCCAGGCTAGCAAGTGCTGTTTCATTAAATTATATACCCTCCCCCCCCCTTTTAAAACTGGCAGGGTCTCACTGCATAGCCCGGGCTGGCCTTCAACGCCCAATCTTGCCTCTGCAGGGCAGTATTAAGGTATATAACACACTCCTGGTATTTCAGCAGTTTTCTTCTGCACTGCCAGCAGATCTGTGCACTCCTGAGATGTCTATTTTCCCCGACATGTAGTCAACACTGTTGGGTCTGTGTTTTTTTTACAAGTGCCTCATGGATTTGCCAATTTCTCTCTATCCCAATAGTCATCTCCCCAGCTCAGCAGTTAGACTTGTTTCCCAACTCCAAACTTTAGATCCTGCCAAGACCTACAAGGGGATTTCTGTGCTTGTAGGATGTGCAACATCCCTAGTGGGCTGCTGAGGCTCCCATTCTCCGTATTGCCTCCTTGTGGTCCAAGTCACTGTCTCCTCAAGTTCAGGAGCATCTTCTTTCTTAACGCTGCATGTGCACATGGCTTCCTTTGTGCCCACACAGCCTGTCCAGGATCATGTCTAGTCTCCTTCACACAGCTTAGCTGTATTTCAGTTTGAAGGCTTCCTCCAAGTGCCCCATCGCACCTTCTTGTAGGTTCTAGTTTATATCAATCATGCACACTTTTCGTTGTCTACTCTCATGGCCCAAATGACATTCTACACTGGCTCCAACAATATCCGGCTCAAATGTTCAACCCCCACTTAAGCACAGTGGTGCTTTCCTGAGAGGAAAGATAATCAAGAGACAATAGGTTTCCACTGATGATAGCTAGTGGTCCTTCTCCTAGGGTCACCTTCGTTTGCACTAACTGCAGGAGACTGTGTACCCCACGAGGCTGCCTCATCCAGTCAACCACCAAACTGTTGTTTTATGTTCTTAATGAGTAGTTTATGAATCTGTCCAGTTTCCTTAACCCTGTGCCAGGCAACATCTCTTCATGAGCTCTTGTGTGTGTATACATGTAGAAGCCAAGTATACATGTAGAAGCCAAAGGATGACATCAAGTGTCTTCCTATATTTCTGTCCACTTTATTTTGGGGGACAGTCTGACTGAACCTGGAGCTCACTTAGACTGGCTGGCCAGCAAGCTCCCTCATTTCAGGGCTATAGGAACACACCACCATGTTCAGCTTTTTATGTGGATGCTGGGGATCTGAACTCAGATCCTCATGCTTAACACTTTACCAAGTGATCTCTCCTCTCCTCCCTTTTGTGGTACTGGAGATTGAACCTAGGGCTTCATACATGCCAGGCAAGAGCTCAAACATTACGCCAGAGATTCACTCCCTATACCTACTCTTTTCAGTCATCTAGAGTTCTATAAAAGCTTTTGGAAAAGACTACATCTTCCAAAACTGCCTTCATAAGAACTTTTATTATTATTTAGAAATGCAGTTATATACATAGAACAATTAAAATTAAATTAAACTTTGTACAAATATTAAAATACTATCTTCATACCCACTGCAATGTACAGGATACCAAAAAATATATATAAAAAATAAAATAAAGCAAACCCAGATTGATTGACATCCTGCACAGTCGATTATGCATGTGTTGTTTTAAACCATTATATGAGTACCATTCTGCAAAGGATCCCATAGTGGTGCACATCCTTAAGAAGCCAGGCCAGTGTGCATACAGCCATGCAGCCCACAGCCATCTCCACTCCCTACTTGGCAATCTAAGCGCTCTTTCCCCACATCTCCCCTGGTAAACTCTGCTATTGGGAGAGGGTCTTTTTTTTTTGGGGGGGGGAGGCTTTTAGTTCAAAACTCTACTAGGTTTTCAGCTGGAAATTCAGTCCCATCTCAGAAAAACTGGCCCCACCACTTTTGGCTTTCCAGGGAACCAGCTGCCACATCACTCAGCCTAAACATCTGCCAAGAAAATATTCTCTAAAGGCTGCAGAAGACCTAGCAGGCCCCACAAGGAGAGGCTCCAGCCATACTGTCAGGCACAAGGTACCTGGAATTAAGCTGTGTAGTAGGCTGGCTATGTGTGTTCCTTTTAGCCCCTCTTTGCTATTGAGGAGGAGGAAGGGAACAAGGATCTAGAAATGTCTGCAGCATATTCCACTTTCTATTCTGGAATGTTCCTCAGAAACAGAGGAGACATTGTTATGTAGGAAGCCAAGTGTTTCAGGAGCTCTGATAGGATTGGGAGGAAAAAGGCGCCATCTATCCCCATTCAGCCACTCACAAAGCAGGAAAAGTATACCTTTGTCTTGTAGTCTGGCTTCTCTATAGAACTGTAAAGCTGGGAGTTGGGGAGGAGGGCAAGATGAATGGGGAAGACTTTAAATTCTTTTGCAAATGGAGTGCTTGTAGAATGTACATTGAAATGCCTTATAAAAGCAAACAAATCCACAAAGTGGTCAGGACTCCACCCATTTCACGGTTCTCACTCAGTGAAACAGGAACACAGAAACGGCACACAAAATACAGAACTGGGCAGATAGAGCCTACCTGTTAAACTAAGGCATGGAGGGACGGAATTTTCAGTTTTATTTATTTCACCATTCTGGCCCTTGAAAATTGATAAGACTGTCACCAGGATATAAAACCTGCATTGAGACAGAACAAAAATATCTCCCAAATCAAAACCAACCAAGCAAAGCTCGGTGTAAAAGTCCTCTGGTGCTGACTGTCGTCTGGACAAGTCTGCAGGATGCCCCCAGAGGTGAGCCCAGCAAAGCAGGCTGCACAGCTCCTTCCACTCGCTCTAAGCATCTTCTTGCCCAACAGCCTTGCACCTGCCACTGACCCTGCTTCTAGCCGGGCTCCACCTGCTCCACCTCAAGGCAATTTAAGTCCCCCCTATCCTTCTGTAAGGGACAAGGTCCAGATGCCCCCAAAGCCACAGAACATGGCTGAGGGTTAAGAAATTGCTTTAGAAGAAAGAGAAACATAGGAAGAAGTGGCAGATGCCAGCAGCAGTAGGTGGGAACTCCAAGAACAGATCTCAAAACTAGTGACAGGAGGATGGGGACATGGCCCTTTTGTCCTCCGGTTAGATGAGCCTGGGCTTGTGATCCCCAGAGAGCAGGTTAATGGGTGGGGAGAGGGAAGGTGGCTCCAGGAGGTTCTTTTACCCAAGGGTCAAGCCAGTCACCTATGTGGCTAAATAACTCCAAAACAAAAAGTGCAATCTGTTAAGGGGCAAAAACCCAGAGTAAAGACACAAAAAAGGGAAAGATCTTCCATTTTTCTTTTAAAACCTCCTAGAGCAGAATTCAGATTTTTTTAGGACAGTAAGCAGAAGAGGAAGGCTCCTTCAGCAGACTCCTGCCCTCCACTTCACGTCTCTCTTGAGGAGGGTGGGCACCACTGAGGGTAAAGGACAGTCATTGTGCGGTGGCTTGGGGCCTTGGAGCCCCCCCCAGGTGGTATATGACAGCAATTGCTAAGAAGTGTGTACTGTCTCCATTTAGTCTTCTGTTCTAGCACCTCCTAGCCAACCACACTTCCCTGGACACTGGGCACAATAGACTGGCCTCCTGGATGGGGGGATGTGGGAGTGGCCAACAGGGAAGCAGGTACTGCCCTTACCCTGAGAGGAAAGGAGACGAGGGTGGCAGGAAGCCAGGCATGGCAGGGACTAAAGTGCTTTGTAAGTGGAGGCAGTGGGCTAGGGGACACCATTCCCCTATTTGAGGCCACTGATGCCTGGAGCTAACCTGTTAGGTCAGAAACTATAAATACACTGGGCTTATTTTCACCACCCCAGAGAGGCTCAGGGAAGGAATATCAGAGGTGCAGTCCAGAATTGGCTGACGTGTTCCAGCTTTGAGGCTGGAGGAAAAGAAAGAATGAAAGAGGGAGAAGCCTGGTTCAGCTACCCAGGCATTCAATGCCATAGGAGGGTTCAGCACAATGCCCGGAGTACCCCTTCAATGCCAGCACTTTCACGCTCCAGGGCCTACATCTCAGGCTTCTGGGTACCCACCAACTCACATCAGCTGGTAAAGCCGGGGTGTCCTTAGTTCTGGAGGAAAGACAGAGTGGCTTGTCAGCAATGACTGAAGAGCCTGGAGAAGAGAGCAGAGTAGGAGAAGCAGCGACACTGAGGCCATGTTCTGGGCATAGTTACTAAGGCACATGACTGTGGTGAGGAGGATCCTCGGGACCCGGCCCGAGCTGCCTGCAGCCACAGGGGACTTGGTCTGTACCTCTCAACCTCCCCTCCATCACCACAAACCTAGAAATGGGCAACTTGCCCAGACTGCCAAAACCCAAATGAGCTTTTGCTGGCATCTCAGCAAATCTCAGGGTTCTGTGGGCTGCAAGGAAGCCAGAGCTACCTAGGACGAAGTCCAGGAGACAGCATGCAACTTCCCCTTAGCCAGGAGTAAAACCAAGGCCAAAACAGCTGACGCTGGAAGCAGGAAGTGAGAACTTGCATATTAGGAAGACAATCGTTATCTGACAACCTTCTCCCCTCCCAATGGTCTTCTGGGTGCTTCCTGGAAACTTAACAGGTCCAGGACCCTGCATCCGAGCTGGACAGCCGAGTGATGGGCGGGTTTGGCATGACTTCCCAGTTAGGGAAGATGTCATCAGTGTCAACACACAGGGCAAGCTCAGAAACCCACATTCTGGCCCCAATAAGAGTCACTCCTGCTTTGAGGGCCTTACTGTTCAATCCGTTTCTGGTTTCTGCAGCTCCAGTCCCAGCCTGTGTACAGGTGGCAACAGCCACTAAGGCCTGTGGACAGCAACCCACCTGCATATCGGGGAACCTGGACAGGGTGGGGGAAGGCACAAGTAAACACAGCAGTACTCAGGCCCTCATGGCTGTGGGGCTGCCACCAGAGAGCTGGCTGGAAGGATCCCAGTGGTGGCTCCGGAAAGGGAGGGTTCAATCCAGCACATTCAGACATGTCCCTGACAGATGGGAAGGCTGGGCCAGGCAAAGAGCCAGGTCCTCCAGCTGTTCAGTGGGCAGATGGTGAGAATCTTCCTTGAGTATCCAGCGGGGTGGCCTGCAGGCCCTCAGGTACACACAGATACACAGGTGGCAGCTCAGGCATCCAGGTGGGGAAACTGGAGAGGACATGGTACTCAAACCCACAGGAGGAGAGAGGCCCGTGGCAGCCCTCACGCTTCCTTCAACAGCGGGATATCTGCAGGGGTGGGGCAGGGAGAACAGTAGTCACCGAAAGCTGTCTCTCAAAAGCACTCCCAATCGCTACCTCAGGAGCCCCCACAGCCCCCTTCAAAGAAATAAAATGTTCTGCGGCACACATCTACACTATTCAGAACTTCTTGCTCTCTCCCTCATCTCTCCAACTGCCTGTATGATAAAATCTCAATGCTGAGCCTGGCATTCAAACCCCTTCTGGTCCCACCAACCAACACAACCTTGTCTCCCTTCTCTGCTGGTCTACTTACTTTCAATTCTCCAATCCCGCTCTAGGAAGCCACAAAGTCCTCCCAGCATTTCTTTAAAGCCACCTGGACAAACCACATTGTTTCTCTGGGGTTTGGTCTTCTCATATGTCACTAGACAAGAGGTTAGACCCATGTGTCAAGCTCCTGACTTCCTAGGATATCAGTCTTCAGATGTCTTGCTTTCTGAATACCTCTCATTATTTCATTATTGTATTTTTAAACTTTATTGCTATCCATTTTTAACGTGTGTGCACACTGCAGGAAGTATGTGATGATGTGTATCTGTACCTGTGGGTCACAGAACTTTCAGGAGTCAGTTCTCATTCTACCACATGATGATCTACCAGATCATCAGGCTTGGCAGCCAGTGCTGGCCTTGTTTCTTAAAGATAGGGTCTATACAGTTCAAACTGACCTGGACTTGTGGTCCTCTTGTCTCAGTCTCTGAAATGCTAGGATTGCAGGCCTGAGGCACCATATCTAGCTAGCACTACAATTACTGGTTCCATGATGTCTCCAGTGCAGGCCCCATTGTCTTTCCAACTGATACTCTATGCAGCAGAGAGCATGTTTCCTGTCTGAGTCACACCTGAAACTTTATTTGGTACCAAACACAAACCTTTCAAAAAGGTCTGTTCAAGTCAGGTGTGATGACACCTACTTTCCATTCCAGCAGAATTACTTTTAATTGGAGGCAGAAGCAGGCCAATCTCTGTGGTTTTGAGGCCAGCATGGTCTACATAGTGAGTTTCAGGCCAGCCAAGACTACATAGTGAGACCCTGTCACTAAAAAAAAGAAAGCTTACTTAAGCTAGCCCATGGTAGACAGCTGTAATCAGCCACTTGGGAGGCTGAGACAGAAGGACAACGGTTTCTAAGGCAGCATGGAGTATGCAGAGAGGCCCTGTCTCTGAAAACAACAAAATAACAAACAAAAGCCAAACTAAAAACACAAGTAGCCATCAAATAAGAATAGGCAACCTCTTTGGCTCCTGAGGAAGGGCAAAGGATGCCAAGTGCTCTTAGCCACATCCAAACTGGGTCAGTTATTATAGGGCCCTTACCACCTTCCTCCAACAAAGAAAACAAGCTACCAATACATTTCTAAGTGTTAGGCATGGACTCTTTCCAGGATACCAGGATTTGTGAAGTTTCCTCTGGGGCTCTTTCAGAAAGGCGAAAGGAACAGTGAGCTTCTAGGTTTTGTCTTGAATCTAGAACTACACTGGGATTTCACCTATAGATATTCTTTACAGTGACAGATTTGAATTATAGTTAAAATCTCCAGCAAAGGCAGATTGTCAGTAAGTAGCCACTGTGCTCTATGGCCAGTCTGACACAAAGGAGCTAGTTGCCTGGGACTACATGGTGGCTCACAACCATCTATAATGAGATCTGGTGCCCTCTTCTGGACTGCAGGCATACATGCAGGTAGAACACTAGTATATCCATAATAAGTATTTTTAAAAATGCTGGTTTAGAGTCACAGTCATTTAGTTTTAAATCTCAGCTGTCAATTACCAGTGGATAAATGACAAGTGAAACCGAGTCCCATTTTATCCATTTGTAAAATGGGGACAGTCATACCTATCTACCAGCACAAGGAAACCAGCAATATACTTCGTGTCTTCTCTACTTCAGCCCAAGGTCTCCTTGCTATTTGTGCCTATCAGGAACACAAAACTTTAACAGCCTTATATATACCCTGAACCCTATAGCTGGTTTAGCGGAGTCTATGGCTGTGAATAGTAGTAGACTCGAGAACCATCACAATTCACAGGTAACAGTGAAGTCTCCCTACTGGAGCCCCAAGCTTTACCTGGCATTCTGAGGACCAAATCCTACTGCATAGGCTAATACTCTGGCTATTACCTTCTTTTGGGGTGTTGCGGGGTTGAGGGGTGAAAATACACTAATCATCAGAGTGACCCACAGGGCTTCATCATTCCCAGCAAGGATTCTAACAGTGAGCTATGTTTAGCAAAGACCGCTTACCATCTGTGTACTCCTCTGATGTGAGTGATAGAAGGCTTTGTATGTCACTGTTCTCCGAGTCTGCAGTGTCTTTGTGTGTCGGCTGGCTGCTCCCTGAGCCGGCCACCCAGGAAGATGTGGTTGCTTGGTGCACCATGACAGTCTCTGAGCCCTGGGAACCCCAGACTTCACACAGCCCAGAGTGGCCAGGGGCCTCATCCTCTCCACCTGCAGAGGAGCAGGCCCCCTGTCCCTGCAGCTGCTGCTCTCTTGGCATGCTCCTCCCACTAGGTGCAGACCCTTCGGACAGAACGATCTGTACTCTGGGGTCAGCTGGTGGCATGCAATGACCAGAACTGCCATACACAGCTTCCTCGTATGAAGGTAGTGCAACCTGGACCCCATCCACCATGATGGAGACTTGGTCCCCAGAAACCCCTTGATCACGCCTGGATCAGAAAAGAAAAAGACAAAGTAAGAATTTGAGTAACACAGAGGTGACTCAATAACATTGCACCAACAAATAACATCATTTTCCAGCACTTACTATATGCCAGCAAGCAGGAAGTACTTTAAGCATGCTGACTGGATCCTCACTTGAGCCCCTTCATTGAGGGATTCACCAAGAATGTAGGCTTGGGCCAGAGAGCTGGTAAAGGGTGGACTTGGGATTGAACCCCATTTTATATACGTCTAAAGACTGTGTTCTTGGGACTGGAGAGGGTGGCTCAATGGTTAATAGCACTGGCTACTCTTTCAAAAGACCTGGGTTTGATTGCCAGCATCCATATATCATACATAGACATACATGCAGACAAAATACTTATACATCTTGCTGGGCTTGGTAACGCACCCCTCTAATCCCAGCACTTGAGAGGCAGGTGCAGGAAGATCTCTATGAGTGTGAGGCCAGCTAGTCTACATAAATACATAAAACTCTAAATTTTAACACAAATGCAGGAAAGAACAAGTGACAAAGTCTACATACAGGCCTCTGCAGGGTCCAAAGTGGGACTGGGGTGCACGCCTGAGGTCAGGAACTGCAACCTAGACCCTCTGCGCCCGTCCCAGTTACTCCCACTCCCTCAATACCACAAGGGCCTCACCACCACTATCGTGGTTTACACGAAAACTGCTTTTTTTTTCTTTCTTTTTTTTAGACAGGGTATACACCACATCTAGCTGATTTTGTTTTATTTAAAGAGACATGTCTTGCTACTATTTAAGCTCAGACTAACCTTGAACTCAGGGCCTTTCTACCTCACGTTCCCAAGTGCTTAGGATTACAGGCATACAATACCAGGCCTGGAGCTTGCTCTGTAGACCATGCTGGCCTCAAACTCACAAGAGATCTGCCTGCCTCTGCCTCCCAAGTGCTGGGTTTAAAGGCATGGGTCACCCACAGACCAGCTTTTATTTTGTATTTTAATAGTTCAACTATACCACAAACTCTTCAACTGGTTTGGCTTTAGATTTATATGTTTAGATACACAACCCCTCTGGCTTCTTTGTAGTGAACATTGTGAGATTTATTTACACAGACACCTTTTCTGGGGATCATTCTTGTTATCCATATAACAATGTTGTTACAGTCTAGAAATTTAACAATGGTGTACTATAATACAAATGTCCCAAATTGTCTGCAAAATTATTCATTGCTGTTCTGTTCTTTGTTTTTATTCAGAATTAAATATACTGTGCAGATTAATTTTATGTCAATTTGATATAGACTAGAGCAGTGGTCCTCAACTTTCCTAATGCTGTCACCTCATGTTGTGGTGACCCCAGCCATAAAATTCCTTCATTGCTACTTTATAATTTGTATGGGAGCCCCTATGAAAGTGTCATTTGACCCACAAGGGGATTGTGACCTACAAATTGAGAACCACTGGACTAGAGTCATCTGAGGAGGGAATCCTGATTAAGAAAATGCCTCCATAGACTGGGCTGTAGGCAAGCCTGTTGAGCATTACCTCAATTAGTGATTGATGTAGGAGGGCCCAGCTCATTGTGGGTGGGGTCATCCCTGCGCTGGTGGTCCTGAGATCCATAAGAAGGCAGGCTGAGCAAGCCATGGGGGGCAAGCCAGTAAGCAGCACTCCTCCATGGCCTCTGTGCATTAGTTCCTGCATCCAGGTTCCTGCCCTGTTTAAATTTCTGTCCACATCTCCTTCAGTGAAGGATTATGGATGTGGAAGTGTAAACCCTTTCTCTCCAACTTGTTTTTGGTCTTGGTGTTTCATTACAACATTTCCACCCTAAGACGCATATACTGTTTAGTTGTCCTGTCCCTTTCATTTCCACTAATCTAGAGTTTATGACACTGACAATTTTAAAAAAATTAAGATTATTTTATTTTATATGTAATGACTGTTTTGTTTGCATGTATGCCTATACACCACATGGGCGCAACACTCCCTGAGGCCATAAAGAGATGTCAGATCCTCTGGAATTGGATCTTCAGATGGTTGTAAGCCATCATATGGATGCTAGGAATTGAACTCAGGTCCTCTAGAAGGGTAGCCAGGGCTCTCAACTGCTGGGTCATCTCTCCAGTCTCAGAGACCCTGACAATTTTTTAAGTGTCTAGGAAGATGTCCCACTACCTAAACGTGTGTAATTATTTTTCATTATAATTAAATGCAAGTTAAATCTTACCTAGACTACAGATAGGGAGGATGTGTTCCTTCATTTTCTACACTGAGAGGCACAGTACAGATGCCAGCCTATACTGGCATTACCATTGCTAGCTCACAAGTGATTAACTCTTTGATTTCCTTGCTTTCCTTGCCTATACCTGGCAGACACAATCTTCATTGCCCAATTCAAATAACATATACATTGAAGGCAATTAGCATCCTTAAAAGTACCCAGACATTTCTGAATGGAAAGGAAACGCTAAGTTTTTTTTTTTTTTTTTTTTTTTTTTTGTTGCTGGGCATGGTTGTACACATCTTTAACCCTAACTAACCCTAACTCTTGGGAGGCAGAGAGAGGAGGGCACCTGTGAGTTGTAGGCCAGCCAAAGCTACACAGAAAAACCCTGTCTTGAAAAACAAATTTATTTATTTAGTGTTTGCTGTCTTCTGACCCTCCCACATGTACACCACAGTATGGCACATGCCCACTCACATAGTAAACATAATTCAACAGTTCCCTTCAAAATACCTCTTTAAAAATAATGGCTACTCCCATTTCTTCTAAACAAGAGGAAGAAGGAAATACCACATTCCTGTACAGAAATTCACTTCAGGGTAGTCTGTATCTATAAGTTCCAAGTCTGGAGCATTTTATAGAATGTAGTTTAGTCTGGACTATTATGCCTGAGAGCTAAGACAGTGACTAATGTAGGGCTATGAATGACTATTCTTCAAAGGCGTGAGGTACCCTCAAGGGTAGAGCAACTACAGAAGCCAAGGCAGGGCAGGAGAAAAGTCCCCTATCGGAGATGTACATACTCAGGGCCATTCCCACTGGGGCACCACCATCTGTCACCCCCACCCGAGTCTAGGATGATATACTATGAGTGAAAAAGGAGATTCTGCAGATGAGAAACCCACTTCTTCTGATTTCAGAATGGTACCATGGTCCTGGATTCTCACTACACATTAAAACTATCTGAGAAGTGTTCTAGAAATAAGGCCAGGATCCCACTGCAAAATGAATAAAATAGAATTTGGGGAAGCTGAGGTGCACTAAGGATTAGAAACCAGGAGCAGGGGGAGGGTAGCTTGCAAACACATGCATGTATCCACTTCAGAGAGCCATAAATCTTATCACTACACCTTAGCTCCAAAGTATCTCAGGAGTGATGATGTCAATCTTGCTAGAACCATACTCTAGAGATAAGTGGAAATGCCATGGCTTTGAGGTTGAACAGATTTAGACCCAAATCTCCATTCTGCAATCATCCTGAGATATAACATGAATATCTCAGTATCTTTGTAATGCTTCCATTAGGATCAAAGTAATGTATGTGAATCAAAAGTACATCAGCATGCACATCCAGGAATTTAACACACAGCTAGACCCTCCTCTCCACTTCCCTAAGATACAGTCCAAGGCTGGCCTCATGGGGATGATGACTAACAGTGTGCTCACCTGCTATGATGGAAAGACTTCAGCTTTGGCTGCAGCAGTACAAACAGCACCACGAGGAGAAGAATGAGTGCCACGGAGCTGGCAGTGGAAGCCACTATGGACAGTGCAGGGACCCCGAGTGACGTGTGTGTTTCTTTGTCTAAGGAAACAAGTTATCACAAACAATTGGTACCCAGAAACATAACACATGGGCTCTGTGGATGATGTAGCCAAATATTCTGCATGGTAATATACAGAAACATTTATTTGACAGCTGGGCCTTTTCAGGAAAATCTTACAAAGTGGCCTATGTATGTATATCTCTGGAAACATTTCCTTTTCCTGTTCCCTGAATAAGATTCCCCCCTTACTCACTCAGTTTAGCTGCTACCTAACTAAACTCACTTAACTCTGGAGTTCTTAAAACACCAATGGCAGGTTGGCAAACATCAACCATTAAAAGGGCCACATCTTTCTACCCTCGAGTTCCACCATGTTCTCCCCACCATACAGCAGGATAATTAAGAAGTGGGTAAATAATAAGGTCCTGTCCTAAGCCCTTCAGCCTTCACTGTAAAACCCCATAATGTTTCCCATCCTCTTCTGAGGTGTTATGGGTAAAGCATGTTCTGGTTTTGAAGCCTAAGTGAGAAGCAGAGAGAGAAGACCATACATAAGACACACATCCTTTAGGCATCTGCATTTTCCTCTCATGCTAGACAAGAAGAGGCAGGAAGAAAAGAGGATTCTTTCTGTACAGCAGGGCTATAGCTCCATAACAAAACCAACACTTTCTATTCAAGGGAAAAACAGAATGGACGAGACACTGGAAAGTGTGTTAGCATTGTGTTCGCTGCTCACTGTGCTAGCAAACAACACAGCTTAAGGCCATCAGCATCTGACTAGGCAAACAGAGATCCTGACATCAAAGGAATTTTACATAGTCAGGCAGATGCCTCAATAAAGACACAGAGCTTCTCAATGGTTCAGTGGAATGCAACGTGACATGCACCAGCAACAACGACATCCACAAAGACATGGAATACTAAAGAAAGAGAGGCCAGAGAGTTTAACACAGCCAAGGGAGCTCTCGAGAAAGCATGCACAATTCCCCAAAAGCTGGGAAAAAAGCAGGACCCAGGCGGCACCCCATTTCACCTATAGACTGACCTTCATTGAGATGACAGCTAACCTCCATGGCTGGCTTCCACTCGCCATCCTTGCAGGTCAGGTATTTGTAGTCGCCCTTCAACATGTAGCCTTCCGCACACAGGTACTCGATGACACTGCCTGCTGTCAAGGGGTCTTTGCAGGGCCGGGGATGGCAAATGTAGCCACCATTTTCTGGCTCTGGAGGCAGAGGACACACTGTAAAGATAGAGGGAGATGGTATCACAATGAGGCTTTCAATGGGCGTGTGCTCTCAGTAGCATGGCCCTGAGATATAAGGGACATAGAACCATCCTTGGAAAAGCCTTTGACAATTTCTCACTTAAAGAGGGAATTTAAAGCTTTGTTCTTAACCATCAGATAATGAACTCATCTGATTTGGCAATACTACTTAATTTTTAAGACAGATAGAAACCCAAATGTCTTTACAGGGGAAAAAAAAAAAAAATCATTCTCCTAGCTGCTGCTTCTACATTCTGTCTCCTACAGATACTTAGACTTCACGTGTTAAATGCCATCTCCTCTGAGACTTTGTCAACAGCAATTAGCACCATAGATTTTGAGTAAAGTAATATCTGAAACTGACTTGTACCATGCCAAATGCATGACAGATATTAATAATTCTTTGTTTACTTTCACATAGCAAAGTAAATCCTCAAGGGAAGGGGCTAACCCATCAGAAGGCAGTGTCTTCAGGGGGAGCTAACACACTGAGCATTCACTGACCACCTAACCAGGCAGTAGGGAGAACACAAATTTGAGAGAAATGACCCAGCTCAAGTTTCCATGTTAGGGTCACCTTAGCCTAACATACTCCTCAAAAACCAAGAGCTCCAAAGTGCTTCTAACTGTCTTGCCTTTGTTGTTTTGGTGCCCAGTCTTTCAGGAAAGAGACAAAAAAAATTTTTGTGGTGCCCAGTCTTTCAGGAAAGAGACAAAACAAATTTTTGTAACAGCTCAAAGAACAAAATAAAACTTCAGGAAAGGCCTTGGAGTAAAGTACAAATACTTGAACCATTTCAAAACAAGTAGGAAGCTACAGAAAGAAGTGGAATGCTACATCCAGTCTCTAAGGGTTACAGGTTATAAGAGCAGGCATACATTCAAATATCTAGTGTATTTTCAAAAGGCTAAGCAAGAGAGGTTTCTGCCTAACAGTCACCAAGAAAATACTATACTATCAAACACAGAAGCCGCTGGGTTAACAAACTGTTGTGTCAAGTGTTCACTCATAGGTCTGAAATTATCAATATGTTAGTATTTGGGATACAAATGAGCACAAAGAAACAGGTGTTTAGGAAACTGGAGGAGCACTGGCTGATCCTCCAGAGATCAGGGTTCCAGTCCTAGCAGCATATAAGGTATCTCACAATCACCTATAACTCCAATTCCAAGGGATCCAACCAATGCCTTCCTATGGCCTCTGCAGATACTGCATGAATTTGATGTACAGATATACATAAAAAATGAAACTTCAAAAAGGGTTTAATTTGAAAGAAGATGGCCAGAGAGATGCTCTCCTGGGGACTGAGGGTGGGGGAGTGGGGAAGATAAAGAGGGTCCCCAGGGCGAAGCACTAATTCTAGAGAGGTGATCATTGGAGCAGGGCTGAGGTAAATACTGCAAATGCCCTACTGAGCTATAATTCCAGAAAACAATTAAAGGTATCTCTTTGCACACGTGTCTTTAGGAGGGCTATAAAGATCCTAACAAGGCAGAGCATAATGCTATGAATAGAGCCTAGGGTCCACGTTCCTTGGCTTCTTAGCAGAATGACTGCCCGCCCCCCATCTCTTTCCTGGCCACCCCAGGTAAAAGCATCATGTGTTCCCACTATGATGTTCTGCCTTGCTATGGGCTCAAGTGACTGTGGACTGAAATGGTGAGCCCTTTCCTCCTCTTAAGTTACTTTCTTCAAGTACTTTGTCACAGTAATCAAAAGTTAACTAACATAGGCCTTGTAAATGCTAATGTTTGGTAAGCAAAGTCTTACTGAATGGAGTCCTTGGTTAAATATTGGAAGATGGGTTTATGAATATAAAAAACAGCAGAAAAATCTATATGATGGCTATGAGACATGGTCTGGTGTGGCGATAACACTCCTATAATTTCAGCATCAGGAGGCTGAAGCAGGAAGCTTATGAGTTCAAGGACAGCTTAAGCTACTCAGTGAGGTGCTTTAAAAAAAAAAAAAAAAAAAAAGCAGTCATGTAAAACTCCTAGCATTTCTAGCATTTCACATAGAGGACCTTTTAAGGTTATTTAGAAGAGGACCATTTATTCACTTGTAAAACTTTCTTGATATGTAAAGGTTCAATTTCTACTTCTAGTTTACTGGTGGTAGAGCCAGAGAAAAGACAAGGAGATTCTGGAAAGTGAATTTGTTCAAATGTGTTGTTTTGTGCAGAAAGCAGCAGTTACTGTACACAGCTGTCTAGGTGCATCAAGCAATTTCCTGAGTTCCTTCTCCATGAAGCATTTTGAATTGAGAAATTTTCCCCACTGCTGAACCATGCATGCCTGTTCAAAGGGAAGGTGAAAAAGCATCTCAGACAAGTTGGAATTAGAGCATTAGGAAGGGAGGGAGGGGGGAGGGAGGGAGGGAGGGAGAGAGAAAAAGAAAAAAAAAATCTGGTGCTGGTCAAAGGTTTCTGCAAAATATCCTTCACAAGTTGAGTCTTAACAGCTCATGCTTACTATTTCACTATTTTAAGCAGTTTATATATGGAACTCCTTTATGTTTACACACACACACACACACACACACACACACACACACACACACACACAGAGCTGAAATACACTCCTAACACATGAGCAAATTAAGGAAGAGAGGTTAAGATACTTATCCGATGCTAGCCAGTAGGCAAGGCTAGTGCAACATATCAGGAGGTCTCAGAGTTCAACTTTTCCTCCAAACCTCAATCTGACATAGGTACCTCAGTGAGGAGTGCAGCAACAAGGACAATCTGGACAATGTAAGCAAACACTGAGGTCATTTCTAGGCCTGTTTTAGCACACGAAGGCACTAAACTAAAGCACATCTAAGGTCACTTCTGACATTGAAAATCTGTCTGAAGTTGACTATGTGGTTAGCATAACCACCTCTTTGAGAGGTTCATTTATAAAACTCCTATAGCTAAGTGGTTTTAAACTGGCCTCAGAGTATGAAGGGCTGGCAGCACCTTGTGTCCACATAAGAAAGAGCTCCTTCAATGGAGCAGGTTCTTGCCACAGGCTTGCTGTGGGAGCCAGAAAAGAGAAATCTCACAACTTAGAAGACACCCAGGGCTCTTCCGGCCTTCTGCATTACTACTGACCACCACTTGAGCAGTCAAAAGTCCAAAACAGGATAGTGAGGGGGAATCAAGATGATTTCTCACGCCATTTGCAACCTTCTCATATAAAACAAATCTTCCCAGCAGTCAGACAGGAAGCCCATTGTCCAGCCAGAATCTCTTTTCTTAGAGAGCTTCCCACACTCTGGGGTTAGGGCCTCAGTCTGTCATAGCTCAAGCCTTTCTCAGGGTCTGGAACCATGCTGGGGGTTGGAGATGACTGGAAGGAACCACACAGACCTAGGCTGTCTCCCTGCAGCCCTTCTCAGTCCCCATCGTCTTCCCAAGGAAGGCCTAGCTTCAAGCCTTGCTCTGGGACATCAGCAACTGGCAGACAAGTCGAGCTGAGACTCTCCTTGTTTTAGGACTGGACTCTTCCCCCTCCTTCCTTCCCTCTCTTTCATAAGCAGCAGTCTCAGAAGGAGTAAAAGTATTTTCTTTTGTTGTCTAAACATGGCAACTCATTACCCAGAGAGATACAAAAAACCCTTAGTCACTCAAAATAAAGTGTTGTTCTCCTTGGTTAAGGATCCTGAACTTAAAGCACAAACACCCACTTTTATGCTTCAGGGTTCCAAGGCTGTAGCTCCTGAACACCTCTCCAGATAGCACAGGTTAGAATTTTTCAGTGTGGGTCCAGAAATAAATGCCTACATTGTTTGTTGCCTTCCAAAGTTACCCACTGCAGCCTTAGGAAGATCTATTCCTCAGTTTCCTAATCTAAAGTAGGGGGAAACAAAGGTTGTTGTGAAGATTAATCCCAATTCTACAGGACAAGGGCCTGGGACAGGGTCTGTTACATACTAAGTGTTCAGTAAGCAGACCTTTATTATTTCCTCTTGATTATTTTTCCATAGGTCACCCTTTTCTCCACTAAGTGCCACCACACATCTGTCTACACTATAGGAAAGGAATTTGTTTTGCTCATGTTTGGTCCCCAGTGCTTCATGAATAATCTGACCGATAGTAAATACTTTGTAGAAAATGGTATGGAGCTTGCAAAAGCCTGTCCACAGCAAACCCTGTCTTGTGTCTAACTAGAATGGGCCACATAAAAGAGAATCTCTCTGCAAGTAAATCTATAAATTGGCATCTAGCTAATCATAAAAATATACTGTCTCCCTAACAGGAACAGGCCAGAAGGGATCAGAGCATGGTCTTAGGTATCAAAGAGATGAATCTGAGTTTGACCCAAGGATCCACTCTAGCCTGTCAACTTCTCTGTCTTCCTCCGAGCCTTACTTAATAGCAATATCTAGTTCTACCAGTGTGATGGGCCGCTTAATAAAAACAATGTTCATGAAAATGCTTTTGCCATGCTGTACATATAATAGGCCCTAACACATTTTCACATTTACTTCACAGTGTAAATCAAACCCCGTATTTCTGACTTTTGAATGGGGCAGGACAAAGACTTCACAAACAAGAAAAGGACTACTTCAGAATTTCCGGGTGTTTAGAGGGTAGGCAGAGGACAGCAGCGTGGAGCACTGTGAGAGCCCCTTCTTTGCTCTCTTTGCACCATCTCAGCAGTGAGCCAGCCCTCTTGACATTTCCCCTTTTGGGCTGCAGAGCTCAGGCTGCCCTTGGCTGTGAATGGCCTCCATGTGGTCTGTTACCCTTTCACCTCTTCTTGTTTTCACAGCTCAGGAGGGGAGAACAGGCTGGCAGCTGGGCTGGGTCCTTTCCCCTTCCCATTGTTATGATTGCTAGAAGGGACGGGCAGGAGGGCATTCTCCTTTATCCTGCTACTCCAGGTCCAGGCCACCACTCTAGCCAGCTACCACTGCTAACCACCAGTCTCCTAGTTCAGTGAGCTGGAGAGCACAGCTCACAGCTGTCCTGTACACCCAGGACAGGAAGATGGCCAGAGATAAGGAGTCAGGATATTATGGATGTGCTAACATATTCCTGTGCTATGGAGTTCATTTTTTCTTCAGTAGCAATGGCTAGCCAGCCTCATCTCCTCACCCCAGCTCCCACCTAAGCTGTCTAACGGTAGCTTTAGCCCACAGAATCCACCTGCAGGAGGAAGCCCTAGACAGCTGCCTAGACACTGTCAGAGGGTAACTATGATACCCGAGGGCTTTCATGAAAATAGAGGCTTGCGTACAAAGGCCAAAGTTGTAGATTCACTTCCTCTATCATCTAAAAGTAATGTCTAGTCACACCCATTTAAGAAGCACACATTTAAATGTAAAACAGTGTCTGTTGTCCCACGAGGTGCAAATGAGGAAGAGAACTAACATTTACTAACAGGCACTACATTGATCTTACTCAATTCTCACACCCTACAAGAAACATGTAATGAGATGAGATTTTAGTCAGACTAAGAAACTAAGGCATTTAGTGATGGCTACTAAATTGTGGAATCTGTATTCAAACTCTGATTTGTGCTATATGGAATCTCCCTAATTACAAGATGTCACAAGAAAAACTCCCCCACAATGCAATATATCACACGGAGATAAACAAATACAGGGCGCTGCGACTCCTTTCTGGAGTAGAATGAAGATGGGGTGTTTGCTTGCATACATAGAGTCCTCCAAGGTTCATATACCAGTAGGCAGTATTTCCCCAGCAAAGTGGGGAGAAAAGGTCAGTTTCCTTTATTGCAAATGGAGCTATTTAAAGATCACAGATACCAAAGCTGCACCTTGGAAGAAGGTTGGGTACGTTTTCAGAAGTGAAATGCAAACTGATCTTACCACTAAATGCAGACTACACAGGGCTTCTGAAGTACTTCTATTGAAGCTCAAACAGCCCTACCATGTATCACAGTGAGCCAGGTAGTATATGCTGCTTCCAATGTTCAACAGGCACTGATATTCACAGAGGTCTGAACAACCCTAAAAAATGAGGCATTCATTAAATCCTAGTTGGGGATGGCCATAGAGCTCTGATGAGGCAGTGGTTACATATCCTGGGTCTTTGAAAGCACTTATAGGACCTGAGGGGTAGAGATCTGACCATTGTTTTCTCAAGGAGATTAGACTCAGTCTAAGACATACTATGAAGTGAGCTCCATCACTCTACAGAGGATGTGTGTCTGTTTACCTTCTCATGTGTCAGGGACAACAGGACAGAAAGAGAATGGAGGGTGCTGTCAGGGGTATAAAGATCTTGGGTTTTTTCCAGAACCAAAGCAATGAAAGTTTATGGGTAGAAAGAGTCAAAAACATCCTAAGGTCTGGGTAGTCTTCCTCTTCTACCTTGTAGGGCAGTGGGTCTCGAGCCTCACAGGGGTTATATCAGATATTCTGCATAGTAGATATTTACAACTCATAACAGTAGCAAAATTACAGTTGAAAGTGAAATAGCAATAAGCCAATTGTATGCTTGGGGCTCACCACACATGAGGTCCTGTATTAAAGGGTCACAGCAATTAGAAGGTTGAAACCACTGCTGTAGGGGATGGAGATCTCAGCTTTATTTAATGTTAAGCCACAAGATTTTGAATCACCTTGTCTCACGTATACATCACCATAAATGCAGCTTGTCATGGTTTGGTTTGCATGTCCCACAAGGAGAAATTGTGCCAGTTGATCATGAACAGTGAGTATTTATACTGTTGTTTCTTTGTTGTTTTGTGCTGCTGAGGACTGAACCTAGGGCCTCACAATACTATGCAAACGCTACCACTGAGCAGCCCCAGTCCTGTCTGGTGGGTTTTCTGTTCTTTCCTTCTATCACCCAATGATGACATCCCACAGGCTGCTCTGACTGGCTCAGCAAATACCTTTACTCTTCTCATGCCCTTTCTTGGTACTCCTTCCATACATTGTTTTCTGAGGAAACCACACTTTCTTTTGTAATTGATTGTGTGTGTGTGTGTGTGTGTGTGTGTGTGTGTGTGTGTGTGTGTGTGTGTGCGTGCCTGTGGAAATGGTTGGATGCTAAGAACCAAACTCAGGTCCTCTGCAGGAGCAGTAGGTGCTCTTACTCCTGAGCCATCTCTTCAGCCCCACTTAAGTTTCTCTTTCTTCTTCTTTTAAGACAGGGTCTCACTATGTAGCAGTGGCTGCCTGGAACTTGCTATGAAGACCAAGCTGACCTTGAACTATAGACAATCTAGTCTAAGCACATGTAAAGTCCAACGCAAGTGCCTGATCTTTAGTAAAGGTCTAGGGTTTGCTTGTTCTACAAGCCTCTATTTAAACAGTCTGGTTCTTGACCATCACATAAAGCAATCTCAAAACAGCAATTTGTGAGCCTGGCATGGTGGCATAGATCTGTAATCTCAGTACTTGAGGAGGGAGATACAAAGTTCAAAGTTGGCCTGGCCCACAAAGTAAGATTTTTGTCTTAAAACAATGCATGCATGCATGCATGCATACATACATACATGAAGTAATCAGTCTATTAACTGATTTGTGAAACCTTGGGCCTAGACAAATTATATAGTGGCAATTCAATGTTTTATGTTGCTTTGTTTTGTTTTTGAGACAGGGTTTATGTTTCCCTGGTTGTCCTCACTATGTAGACCAGACTGGCACTGAACTCAGAGATTTGCCTGCCTCTGCCTGAGTGCTAGAACTAGAGGTGTGTATCACAACACCTGGCTTATTATTTTTAAGACAGGATCTCACCATGCAGCACTGGCTGGCCTGGAACTCTCTATGCAGACCAGGTTGGCTTTAAATTAGGCTGAAGACCATGACCCTATCCCCTTCTGTGGTTATTAAATCCTGGAAAGCCTTTGCTGTTGTTTTAAGATGAGGCCTTGCTATATAGTCAAACTTGAGATCCTCCTACCTCAACCTGCCAAGTAGCTAGTATTATATAGTATATACCACTGTACCCAGCTTCTGACAAGCCTATTTTTGACTGACTAGTCTATCAGTCCTGGTTAAGAGATACTATTTTATGGAGCCTCACCTACTCTGTGTCTACCACTGGGCCTTATCTACTCTGTGTGTCTGCAGACAGTAACATGCAAATGCAATATTTAATAATATTTCTAAAGAACAGATTTGATAACCTTTATTTAAGACAATAAACAAATTAAGAGTCTTCATTCTATTGTTTCTGCAAATTACTTCCCTAACAGAATTTTTTTTCATTAACTTAGTACGGTGGTGCTACAAATTCTATAACCCTAGAGAGATTGAATTCTCTGTCCTTGAAGAGAATCCAGTTTCTCTAGGATTATAGACAAAGAGTCCCAAGTAGGTTATAATAATAGCAATATCTACTCTGCTTAAGCTTCAAAGTTCATGTAAGGATTTTTATTTATCCATCCATTCCCTTGAGAAGGATTTGCTAAGTAACAAGCACTGTGCTAGGCAATGTAGGAAGCAGATAGAATGATGAAAAAGACAGAGACCCTACTCTTTTGGGGGACTCTTGTCTAGTCAGTGACCACAGCATAAATCAATATGGTATATAAGAGGTTTTGAAAAAGGATTGTCCCAATTGGAGGGTAAATGAACCTGTGACCACAGGATAAAGGACTGTGACAGGGATAAGCAGTGCAGGAAGAACCCACTGAGGGTGAAAACAGGGCAAAGACAGACACAGAAAGAGGTTTGTATATAACAAGTAACAAATATGTCCAGTATTAGCAGGAGATAAGAGTTTAGAAAATCAGGCTGGTATAGTAGGTGTTGCAGCTTGTACCTTTAATCTCATCACTGAGAAGCTTTAGCCAGGCTGCAAGTTCAAGCCATGCAGGCCTACATGATCAGTTTCTATCTTAGGGGAAGGCAGTGGGAGGGATGTCAGGCTGGTGTCTGATTCAGATAATTAGGGAAGGTCCTGAATGCAAGACTAGGAATGTGAACCTTTGGGTTCTTCTCCCAAGAGATGAGCATTCTAAGAATCCTTCCAGCCCTAAAATGTAGAAGTGCACTGTTCATAATAAAATGAAAGTCTGCTTTATGGTACTAATTCTCCCGAAAGAGCTAGGATTCTATATAAATCTGCTTACAGACCCTGAAATAAATGCTTTCCAATGGAACTGGATGTACCGTAAAGTAGAATAAGGAAATGGGGGGGGGGGTTTATCATGGAAGTTTTCCAGTACAATCATCTTGCTTCTCAGGTTTGCAAGGGGACAGGAAAAGAAAGCTGGAAGGTGGAAAGAAAAGAAATACAAAGATGACTTGGGGTCAATTTCTTTTCCAGGACTTGTCACATGGCAGCAGATGGAGTGCATCCCTAGAGGACTGGATCCCAGAAGGCAGCTGCTCCCAGGTTCTAGTTCTAACAGCTGGGGTCACAGTCCTCTTTGCACAAACTCAATGCCAGAAATCAATGGGTCCCACTGTGCCTGCATGTCAGACTCTCCTATCCCAGGCTCAAGCCCTTCATGTACTTGGAACAGAAGATTGTGAAAAATGACATAACTTACTTTCATAAAAGTCTAATTTTACATAAATTGCCTAGAATTTGCTAGGAAAATGAGATGTTAATTATTTTAGATACTAAAGGACATTGCCATAAAGGAGGGAGACAGAAGGGTAGAGCATAACCAGATTTAAAAAAAAAAAAATCATTAAATGCCTCTGGTCCTCCTTTTCTTGTCCAATGCATTATTTGCCTCCAACCAATAAGCAGGCTAGAAGTTTCCATATTAAAAGAGAGATTAAAGAATCCATAAAATGACATGTATATACACAGAGGAATATAACTTATGATTACATAATTAAGCACATTAAAGTATTTATACTGCTGAGACTTCTCAAAAACATTCCACCAAAGTTGAAAGGGAAAAAAGAAGATAGAATATACAGCATCTAATTGCAATCTTCCACAATACCAGACATCCCCAGCTGGTGCCACAGCTGAATCCTCTTAATTAAAATCTTGTAACAGCAAGTATGAAAGACACTGTATGCTTATCAACTCTACTCAGTGACCAGCCAGGCACTGAAGAGGCTCCCAATACTATTATAATTAGAGATTTTTTTTTCTAGGACAATAGTAACCCAGTGTGGGATATTAATTAATTTTCCCTAAAAATCTTATTATTTAAAGCACATATTTAACAACTCAGCACTTACAAAGTTGGGGACAAGGGTTGGAAAATAGAAAAGGCTCACAGTTTAGAAGCTGGTTTACTGTTTAATAGTTCTCTTAATTCCTCAAACTTGAGGCTTTGCAAGTTAGAGAAAACTAACAATATTTGAACAGAGTAGCTTTTATTTTACAACTTAAAGTTGGGTGGTGGTGGTGCATATCTTTAATCCCAGCACTTGGAAGGCAGAGATAGGCAGAATTCTGTGAGTTCAAGGCCAGGCTGGTCTACAAAGTGAGTTCCAGTACAGTCAGGATTACAATGAGAAACTCTGTCTTGAAAAATAAGAACAAAACAAGCAAACAAAACCATGGGTTAAGTATGTCTAAGTGAAATAAAGACGACAGAAATGGACACATACAAATAAGTAAAATGTGCAGCCATTAATATATGAAGAGGCTACATACCCACACAATATATTCCAGAGAACATTCTCAACAGTTCTCAAAAGACCTTTATATTTACAAAGAAGTTTTGTTTCTGTATGACTTAAAGTTATAGTCATGTTCTCAGCCAGGAAAAGACACTAAAATGCCTAAATATACCCTGCCTCTAGACTCTAACTGGGGACAGTACAATCTGGTTGTTTCATACAACAGTCCGTAGCTGTGCATTTGTTTTCTTCTTCATAGGTGAGCAGAGACTCTGACATACACTCGAGTAAATTTCCTGCCCTCACCCCCCCCCCCCCCCCCCCCCCCCCCGGCACATTCAAGTATGTCAACTTTGTAAGGCCTATCCTTCTTACAACTGGAACCAGTTTAACCTTACAAAATAAAGGTTCAATTCTAAAAGTTCTGCTGTAGAGTAGAGGGAACACCCAGCATAGCTCAGGATGATGTCAAGTTCTTTATCAGCTGCTACACAACTATCCAAACTTATTACTCAGAGGCATTTGGGTAATGTTTTACAACAAACCAGAAAACAGGTTGCTCCTAAATGTTCAGAAGTAAACTGTTCAATTTTGCTTTGGAGGCCATCACTTCCAAGGGCCCAGAGTCACTGTGATACAAATAGAGAAAACAAACATATTCTTAGGTACCCTCACCTGCAAATGAGGAATGTGGCTATGACCAAGGATTTTTGGCACTTAACACATACACCTGCATTTCCCAGGAAACAGGCCTGCATCCGGAGTCAAGGTTTGCTGTGCCTCATAAGGAAAGTCAAGTTAGTCAGTTACTACTCTCATAACAGTTCACCCTGGGCTTCTCCAGCTCCTACATTTTGTTGAAAAGACTTGTCAATTATGCAGATTCAGCCCTGAGATCCTTCCAGCCAGGCCTCCTGGTGGAATAGTATTAGTAGCACAATAGTTTCTTCTCCAGCTGAGACCAACTTAGCTCAGCCTACAGCAAATAGAATCAATGTGTTCACTTCTCCATACAAGTGAACAATGTCCTGTGGAACAAAACAAAGCCACTCAGCTGAGAACAGCGCATATGCTTTAGGTCTGATTCTGAACTCAGTGCTCTATCCTTTAGCTCTTCCTGAGTACCTCAATCTTCTCATCATAGGACCCCCACATACACACAAAAACAGACAAACCACAAAGTTCTGTAACTTGGGCAGATGAGGGCTGTTTTAGGGGGACTGTTAACTCAACCACAATGAGATACTTCACAATGCAGACCCAAACAGAAGCTTTCAAGAGGAGAGGAAAGTTTTGCTCTAAGGACAAAGGTTGAAAACTCAGGCCTCCTCCTTAGCACTTCCTTCTGCCTTATGAGCCCCAAATTCCTTGGTGGAGCCTCATCCTGGCCTGGCAACAAATGGGGCTGATTCACAAAGAAATGTTCACTTTCTAAGGTTAGAGGCCATGCCTTGGGTCTCTGCCAAACACCTGAGCCAGGTCTGTGGGGAGTGACAGCTCCACCCAGACCAGCAGCTGGAAGGGAAATGCATTCACTTTCTGTAGGAAATCACTTCACCCTCCCCATTTCAATGAGGAATTAAGATTTTGAGATGAGTGCACTTATGCCTATTCGTTCCCACAGAATCTCAATAAATATTAATTTCCCCAATTTCCATTTCTTACTATGAGCAACAGCTAGATTCTCTCTACTAAAAATACCCTTTTGCCAAATAGAAGTTGTATTAGCTGGGCAGTGGTTGCACACACCTTTACAACTCCAGCACTGGAGGCAGAGGCAGGCAGATATCAGTTTGAGGCCAGTCTGGTCTACAGAGTGAATCCTAGGACAGCCAGGGCTACACAGAGAAACCCTATCTTGAAGAACCCAAAAATAAAATTAAAAGAAAAAATAAAACACCTTTTGACTTCTCTCTTTTACTTTAACAAAACCCCAAAGCTTCCCAAGTTTCTTATTGAAAATCTGTAAGGGGGCAGATACAAGGGACGGCTATTTCACTAAACATTGGCTAGGGTTTTCAGAAACACTTTCAGTGCCAAACACCATGCTCAAGGTTGACTGATGTGCCCAAGACCTGGGCAGTGATCTTTAGCCTATCTCATCCTAAAATGACTGGAATCACTGGGAACTTCACCCCCACCTGGAGGAGAAACTGGTTAAAGTTTTACCTGGGATGGCACCGACAGCTGATCATATTTAGCAACCTAAGGCTTTAGCTGCAAGGTCCCGTGAGAGAAACCATAACCACCACTGCACGATCACCCCAGACAAAGCAGCAGCCTTCTGCCAGCCACCCCTTTTTCCCAATGTCTAACTTCATGATTTGCTTCTCAACTATGGGCAGTTGCCATTCTTTCTGCTGCCTACCTAGAGGCATACTCTACTTTGCTCTTACAGGTTAACCTTCTCTAAGCATATTTTTCCTTGTGATGTCTCTTTCAATCTTTCAAATGCTGCCAATTTGTTTCTATAAGACTCAGGGTTCCTGCCAAATATATGCCTTTCCACAGTCCAACTCAGACCCAAACCAAGCACTAACTGTATCTTAGCATCTCCTTCAGAAATTTCCTTCTCAGAACTCAAGTCTCCAATAGCAACAATTAAGCACACAATCCTACAATATTATGTTCATTATTTTATAATGTGTATGTTCTCCTTGTCTAGCAGCCATGGACTACTGGAGCACATTTAAGTCACTGGAAAAACACCAGACAGAGCCTGTGTCCAGAAGGCTGACACCTCTCATACACAAGCCAAATGCTCAAAACCCAAGGTTCTTGCTTCCCAGGGAGGCTCTCTTTTCTACAGGCCACTCCTGATCCAGTCCTAGCCAATACAGAGACTTCTGCCTACAGAGAGCCCACATTCCAACTTGCATCAAGCATCAAACAAAGGATTTCACAATCCCACCCTTGCTGCAGGCTCCAAAGCTCTTAAAAGGCACCCTGTTTAAACAAGAGGTGCCATACATTTTTGGGAAATGATGAAGCAACTTCCCATAAGAGAAAGGAGAAAAAGCCCCCAAGTGCAAAAATGGCTTCTTGGAAACCAGAAAGCTTCCCTGCCAAGGCAGAGAGAAAAGGATTTGACATCTAGGCCCTTTATCCTTGGCAAAGCTGCTATACAGAAACAGGAGAAAAGGGACATGTAGGGGGAAAACAGGAACTTAGTGTAATTTCCAGAATCCCAACATTATCAGATGATGCACCTGATCCTGCATGATCCCTGAAGTCTAGCCCCTTCTTCTCCTCTTTACATATATTAAACAATGGATGTGGTCCAAAACTTGAGTGCAAATGCAATATCATAGACACATTGCAGCACTTGTTACATAAAAACAACTGTACAATGACGTTTTTGGAGGGTTGTGAAACCTTTTTGTTAGAGTCACATTATTTTTAAAAAGAGGAAAAAAGAGGGTGCATTCTGTGTGTCATATACTTCATTAGACTATAAGGTGTTTGCCTGCATGTATGTCTGTGTGAGGGTGACATATCCTGGAATGGAGTTATAGACAGTTGGGAACTGCCACATGGGTGCTGGCAATTGAACCTAGATTCTTTAGAAGATCAGCCACTGAGCCATCTCTCCCACCCTGGTTTTCTCACTTATATTAGAGAGGCTGGTTTAGGAGCAGGGACATTTATAAAACTAGGAAAAACCAGAAAATTCCAACGCTGTGCTTGGTATGCAAAGCTTATCAATTTCCCATATTTCACTTTTAAGACTACTATATTACTATGATACTGGAAGTACTCTTCAAACAAGAAAGAAGAAAAATATCACCCACAAAGGAAATTTCCCTTAGGTTCCTGTCTGCAAAAAGCCCCCAATGTCTTGATTGCATTTTATATATTCATACAGCATTGGCGAAGGTCCCAAACCCACTCTATCAAACCTGAGAATTCATTCGCATTTAGCCTGTTTGCCTGGGCTAGGCAGGGAGCAACTTGCAACACACCAACCCCTAGTTTTTTCCTGATGACTGGAATATATAACACCCCTCCCCTTTTATTGTCCTACTTACCTCATCTTTATAGTAGCTACTCTCAAGAATAACAAAAAGGTCATAAACAAGCTGCTAAAGAAAGTCCATCCCTATTGGATGCAAAAAAATTCCAAAAAAGTGTCTCTGTAGGGCCCTCCTGTTCTCCAAGCTACCCTCCTCTACTGCTGCCATTTGGGAGTTAAGACATGAATTAGAGCTTCCTTTCTGGGTAACTACATGGATTCCTGTTACAAAACAATTTCAGAAAACAAAAGTTAATCTGCCTTAATTCTATTAACTTTTACTTTTTGAATGCTCTGCTGTACCATCCAGAATTCTTTTTTTGATTGGAGCCTTCCTTCAAGCAGCAGTAACTTATGGACACAACTCACATATCACTTTCAAAACATACCAGGTAGTGGCATGTGTATCGATGGTGGGGAAATGGAGAACTTAGTGTTTCTCTGAGTCTGTTGTGTCTCTTCCCTGCAGGCAAGCTATGCTGAAAGACAATTTATTAGGGTGTCTCCATCACCTGCTTAAACTGCAAGAAACCCTCTTTTCTTTCAGCTACTAAAAAATTAGACTGCAAAATGACAGAGGCCAACCCTATAAATAAAATTTATGGAAAACAACTTGAGGGAAGGGCTAGAGATATATCATCTTTCCTCATCTAACAAAGCCACAACTAAAACAAAGACATAAATTAACTTGAAGGAGTTAGGGATTTTAGTTCAGTAGTAGGGTGCTTGCTTAGCATACACAGGTGACACCCTGCCCCCACCCCCAGTACTAAGGGCTAACTTGAAAGCTCCATTTTAATTGGAACTTTTGAGTTAACAGAGGCTAAGGGAATCATCATCTCAGTATAACAGAGTTGAGTTTTGTGGAGTTTGAGCAACATTTGAATTAGAGAAAACAACATAAGCAAGACACAGGAAGCACATGCCATGATGTATGATAGGGATGTAAGTTCTGGACAAAAGCTAGAAGGAAAGATGAGGGTTATGCTGCTATGGAATGTTAGGCTTAATCAAACTGCTTGTGTGTGATCAAGTCTGTGGAGAGAGCAACAGAGATGATACCGGAGACAGGAAAACAAGAGACAGAAGACCTTGGATGCCAGTTGTTTTTTTTTGTTTGTTTGTTTGTTTGTTTTGTTTTTTGCATGGAGTGGGATATCATTTGTGCCCTTGACGACAGTTAACCACCTGGCTGTTTGCCCACCTATCTATCTCCACAGATACCACCAGGAATGAGAACACCAGTGCCTTTGGAGAAGGGATGCTTCCAGAATCTCTGGCACTGGCAGATTCTGGCCTCTAGACAGCAAGCTACAAAACTAGGGATTCGAAGCGAAGAGTATGTACCACCTCAGGGAATCACTGCTGTAGTTTGCAAAATACCACATCTGTGTCCCTGCTCCCATCCCCACCCACAAAGAAATGATAGAAAATGTTCTATTAAAGCAAGCTATGTAAGTATTTGGTTGAAAGTCCTGGGAAATGGAAGGTGCCAGTCATAAAATATACTCAAAAAATTCTAGAAGAAAACATTAGAGGCCATTTTTACAAAACTAGGATAAGAGAAGATGTTTTCTAAATTAGTGAGCCTGTGGAAGTTAGAGTTGGTTCTTGCCTCCTACCAGACATGCATAAAAAACACTTTTACCTGCTGAATTATCTCATACATTCTGAGAAAATATTTGAAACAGAAGAAAGAAACCATATCTGAGGAGGGGGAGAGAGACAGAGAGACAGAGACTAGTAAAAGTACAGTTAAAACAGTGCTGGTTCTCAAACTATTTATTCTCAAGTTTTTACCAAACCATGTGTAGGCCAGACGTTGTTGTGTGTGCCTGTAGTTCTTGCTACCCTGGAATCTGGAGTAGCTAGGTAAATAACTTGATCTCTGGAATTTAGAGCCAAACAGTCTGAGCAATACAGTGAATGAAAAAAAAAAATTAAGGACCCTGAGCTACTAGTCAAATCTGTTTGTTATCTTTTAAAAAACAGCTAATTTATTTATAAATTCTCTAAAAACACACACACATACAAAATGGGCATTAACACTGTCAAGATCATGATATCACTTATCCTCTGTAAATTAAGCTTCATACAATGAGTGCAAAAAGGACAAATAACTCAGTGGTAATAAGAAAACAGTTTCAACACTATTGAGGTTGAAATTCCCCTCCAAAAATCTCAGCACAGAAAGATTAAAATAACCTATAAACTATGAAATAATAAAAGAAAAAATTAAAGTCTCACAAAGATTTCATTTCTTGTCCATCTAACAAATAAGCTGTAACAAGCATTTTGAGAAAAAATAATTTTCTTATATTTCAGTATATGTTTAAGTATACAAAAGCCTAGAACTCAGGTACGATGAAATTGGTTTGTTGTTTTATTGTTTAGATTATGTATCTCACTTCTGAGCTTAAACAATTCTCTCAGATCATTTTCCCAAGGTTTTGTTTTCAGGGTTTACAAGATTTTGGAGAAACAGCAACAGATTTAATGTAGCTAATATCTCAAAGACACTACATATATAAGTGTCCTTTTTCATCTACACTATTTTAACCAATAATTTCTTATATTTTCAGGCAATGTTGCCACAACTCTATGCAGTTCTTAAAGAACCAGGTCCTGGTGTTGAGACCAGCTTTAGCTATTTCTTCAGGCTGTGGTAGGTGACATGCACACTCTTTACAGATGGTATTTTGCAATGCCCCCAAGCTAAGACATATCATTTCTCACCAACGTCATCTGGGAACTTGAAAACTGCTTTCTAATCTTCAGTACCACAGATCCCATTTGGTCTCCAAGTACAGAGAGAAATCCTATGAACTCACTGAGACTGCTTCCACCAATGCTGTGACTGACCTTGTCCCTCTCCAAAATACGCTCTCACCTGAAAGCTAAGACCCCAGATGAGATCTGTCAGGGTAACTACATGCAGGCCACAACTTTGCTGAAAAGCCCTCAGTTTCAATGCCTACAACCTGCCGTTCAAGCGAGGCCAGCAACTGGCCCAGCTGCTGTAGTCAACCTTGTGTGTACCCTTTCTTATCTACTCCTCACGTTTCCAATTAGGCCTCAATGATGGCAAGCTTTATGATGTAAAAATCCAGATCCTTGATCTCTCATTCTTTCTGAAACCACAGAAGGCACCAGAATGTTTTTTGATTAGTATCTTCACATAGTCCACCCTCACTAACTGCCAAGAATGATGAGGGCATGGGGGTGAAGTTTCTGCTTCTTCTCTTCAGTGAGAACTGAGGATCTGAGAAACTGTTTCACATTTTTATTTTTTTTAAAAGAATATAGGTTGCTGGTCTGCTCCTCAGGTCTACATAGGAATAGGAATCTTATTTTAAAAGCCCAGCAAAGGCAGAAAGGCACTGGGGCAGATGAAAAGGACCCACCACTCCCGGGGCACTGGGCAGGTGTTAAGCCCTGTTAAAGTACTAATTAACGGTTACATTTTTTGAACTCTTATGTTAAACTCTTTCTGCCCTGTCAACCTTAAAAGAACTGTCAGTCAAATAGGCAGCGCAACTACCTTATACCAGCTCTAGCCATCTACAATGTTCCATCCAGCCTTGAGAAAACTGCAGCTAATGGCTTGGGATCCTAACGGCAGAGCCTCAGGAAAGGCTGTTGAAAACAGTTTTCACCAGACTTTATGCTAGCACAGCCTCAGTGAACTCTAGATGACCTTGCAACCCTAGGCCAATAAAGTAATGCTGGTAGTGTAGCAGAAAGACTGACTACTGGTGCTAAGGAGGCAAGGCTAATTAATTAGGCCAACAGACAAGTATCAATGGCTGTGATTAGTCCAGACACCCCTTCTTGGGCTGCTCTGGCTCACTTGGTGAGCTAGCTGGAATACCTCTCCTACGCTGCCTCCTATTAATTTTGCTAAGTTTCTCTCAAGTGATCTTTTCTTGCCTACTTATAGTAGTGCAGGCTGAGAAGAACAGTTATATGGAGAGAGCCAAACAGCTGGCAGAGTTAGCTGTGAAAACAGCAAGGCGGCTGGCTACTTGACAGCTGAAGAGGTAGCAGCTGAACAGTCCAAGAGACACCAGGGTAGGAAGAAGGGACACAGAAAGGGATGACAACTGAGGACAGACAGATGAGGCCGAAGGATAAAAGCAGTAAGGAGTCAGAGGAGAAATGCAGGCTCTAGCTGCCAGAGGAGTTTAGAGAGCTTGTCAGAGGCTAAAGGACTAGACCTTGGAACAATAACTGTAAAACAGGCCAGTGTTGAGGGCTAAGGAACCCTGATACCACAGCCTTCCTAGAAGCTGCAATGCCAGGCACAGCCAAGAACTGTGTGAGCACACTGTATGTATATCCACATGCTGAACATGTGGTGAACATACATACACACAGACAAAACACTTGTACTGATAGAGGCTCTGGATTCAAATCCTGACTTCCCCATTTCCTAGGACCACACAAGGTAACACTTGTAGAGCTGACAGTCCTAACACCAGTGCCTACAGAAGGACTGCAACAATACAAAGTATACAAAGTGCCACTTAACTCCTGCCTGGTTACTGGCACCGCCTGATGCCAAGCAATGCTGCTAGAGACCAACACTTGAACTTTTCATTGCCTGCCCACAATTTCTATTCAGATAGAGCTAAAGGAGCAAAACCATCACTACAGCCCAGCAGACTAGTAAAAGCACCATCTCAAATGACACTGCTTTTATAAGTTTAATGAAGGGTGCAAACCTTGGCATTTTTCCACACCCCAGAGTGCCAAACAGCCAGCTAAAAACATCCTCTTGTGGCTTCCACAGGCATCAGGAATGCACATGGTATATACATCTATACATACAAGCAAGCACTCACACAAATAAAATAAAAACAAATCTTTTTTTAAAAAAGTATTTGATTTACAATGAGAAGATCTGGGTTCAAATCCCAGCTTCAACCTTTATGAATGTGTCATGCTTATTACAAGAATAATAATATAATAAAATACACACAAATCTGCTTTACATCATAGTTGTTACAGACAGCTACAGCTACCTGTTACATCTCTGGCCTCCTGAGGTGGTTTGTATTTATTTTTCTCTGAGTCAAGAATGGAAAAGCACAAGCAATAGAAGTACAACTGTGAAAACGTTTACAGTATTACCGCAGGCCCCGTGACCCTGTGTAGCCAGCAGCCTGACAATCTGAACTGCTGAAGCATCTGCATTCCCACACTAGGAACATGGCCAGGAGGAATACAAATGCTGAGTGCTAAAAATGAGTGATGAGAAACTTGCAGATATGCTTCATGGGACAAGAGAGCACTCTGTGCTAGGACCCTTCTCCACCTGCCCACTGGCTCCAGGTGGGTGTGAACTTAATCACAGCAACAGTCTCAGCTTTTGGAAATCCAGCTAAAGCCAATGATTAAAATCATCTTCAAACCACACTTCCAGCAGATGAAAAAGCAGAATGTGGTACCAAGCTGCCTAAATTAAAGCAGTGAGGTAAAGGAAATGAAAAACAGTCAGGATTTCCAATTACTGTTAACAAGAGGGTGTTCAGAAGGGAGGAAATTAATGAAATCATCAAAAGACTGGTGATTTTACTTAAAATGAATGAAATCAACCTCAGTCTTTCACTGTTTCAAGAGAGATCTTTGGCTAGTCAGTGCTTGAGTTCCCTGAAAACTGCCCCAGCTGGATTAGAGAGGCTAGCAACAATTAACAAGGGCTGGGAAATCTTTAGCTCCCATGTCATCACAGGGTAGAAAGACAGGGCCAGACAATAGTTCTAAGGCAGTATGTTAATTCCTTTCAAGTCAGAAGTCCTTCAGCTTGCCAATATAAACATTACCAGGCTCCAGCAGGAAATAAAGGCAAAAAACAGGGTCAAACTCAACTTGCAGAATAGTTAACTCCTTTAGGACAAAACATTCTGTAACTCACAGCTACCCAGAATAACATGGACAGAAAAGAGAAGGGATCTGAGTCCTGAAGGGATACATCACAAAATTAAATAGGGTCTCTGGTGATCAACTTGTGGACGCTTCTAATACACTTAACATACATATGCAGCTCTAACAGAATAAGAAGAATCTGTATGAGTGTAGGCTATGGTAAGGAGGGAAAGATGGAAGTGAGCAGGGCAGAGGAAGACAACTGTACCAAGTCTTATTAAGGGAGACCAAAGAGGAACATAGATATAATTTCCTGTTGCTACAACCCATCATAACATGGGCCACACTGTGCCAGATAATGGAGGATGTTGGCTAACAACCCCATGCACCCTGGAAATAAGAACAGATCATCAGCGGGACTATGATGAACACATTAAGTAATTCTTCTCTGGAAGCAGGTATTAGGAAAGCAACATAAAACTTGTTTGTGCTTTTGGCCAGCCAGTCTTTGAATACCATTCTGATTCAGTGCTGCTTATGAACAGTTCTCACAGGAAAAAATCCAAAACAAGTAACAATCATCCTTAAGTCTCTGACATAGGGAAAGATGTGTCTTAGCATTACAGGGCCCTGGGCAAGTATCCCTGGAAATGGGACTAATATAAAGTACCCCAGCTCAGGTTCTTGTTCCTTCATAACACAGAGCCTAAGCTGAGGAAAGACTCCCTGAAATGCATGTATTGCAGCCTTTTGGAGCTCAGTCTGCCAGAAAGGGTAGAATAGAACGGGGCAGGAGGGGCAGGGGATGGTCAAGGTATCTACCAAGTCCAACTCCTTTCTGTTGGATAGTCTGCAAGAACTGGGAGAAGACAAGAAAAAGGCCTGCAAACCCTCCCTTGATATTTAGATTTCCTAGTTTTAAAATTAAGTTGGTGAGTGGATTCAGGATCTTTATACCCTTCTTTCCCCACTTGACCAAAATCTGCTCTGAATGAAGAGGGTAACATAGGTTCATTCACCCCATGTGTAATGGGGTGGTTAATATATGATTCTTAGACAAGCAGAACTCAGGAGAAATGTAAAAACTTCAAACTTTATCCCAGATCTACCAAATGAGAAGCTCTGCGCTGCCCAGTCCAGAGGGTATTAACACTCAAATCTAACAGTTACAGGTTATTTACTGAGATAGATAACCTGTAAGGTCAACCCATCAGTACCCTCACATGTAAGACTCTTTACATGAGTGACATTTCTAGCTGGAGCCCATACAACAGCCACTGAAATTAAGACTAACCTTTCAACTCAGCATATTCTTCTGCTCTGTAGGTTCAAGACTTCACACAAAAGAGTACACAAAGTGCTAGGTGTGGTGGCACATACCTTTAATCTCAGCACTCAGGAGGCAGATCTCTTTTGAGTCTGAGGCCAACTTGGTGGATATCCTGAGTTCCAGGCCACCAAAGACTCAAAGTATGCAAGGTGATGATGGAGGGTAGAAAGCATGAACTTAGGAGAGAAATCTGATGTGTGATCCCCAACCCCACCTAAAGGGCCTCATCTAGTTATTGATGAAGCCAGACTCTCCACACCAGCTTTTGGCTGGAGAGACCAGTTTCCAGATGGGTAACAGGTGGGCCAATGAACCTAGGCTCTATGATTAGAGATTTGGCATGAGGCCATTCTGCCCATTCAGTCTTGTAAGGACACAATCAGCTTCTCAACCAGAGCTTAAGAGAAGAGAGTTAAGAACTCTGCTGGCACATTTTGCTCCCCGTCCTTTACTCCATAAACACTTTTTTTCCAGCCCACAACAGGACTCATTCCCAATAGGAAAATGGACATCAGACTCAATGTCCTGACTACAATACCCTTGTCTGATATGATCATTGTACATGGAAAAAATTATTTGGGGAGCTGAAGAGATAAGATGTCTCACAGTAAAGGGCATATATTACTCTTTCAGAGTACCTGAATTTAGTTCCCAGCACCCAAACTGGACAGCTCACAAAAGCTTGTCACTCCAGTTCCAGGAGGATCTGACCCTCTGGCTTCTGTATTCATATACACACCTGTATTCATACACACACACTCACACACAGACACATACTTAAAAATAATTTAAGTGTTTAAATATCCTCCTTAACAACCTTTCTTTTCTTCTCTTATCTTCTTTACTCTCAGAAGTAAGAAATTACATTTGGAAGTTCTCTATATACTCAATAGATTAAGTCTTCAAATTCGCTCAAGATTATTCCAGAAAAGAGATGCTGACTGAAGGAAAAAAGTATAATTCCATTGGGTTATATTTTCATAGTTTAGCCATCACTTAGACACACACACACTATAAAATTCCTTATTTGAAACCTCACAATCTTTACTATTCCTACATTTACTTGCAACCAACTTGCTTTTTGTTGTTGATGGTGGTTTTTTTTAAGACAGGATTTCTCTGTGTAGCTCTGGCTTCCCTGGAACTTACTCTGGTCTTGAACTCACAGAGATCCACCTGCCTCTGCCTCCCAAGTGCTGGGATTAAAGGTTCGCGCCACCACCACCTGACTCTATTTGCTTTTTAACATTAGACATTATAAACTGACTTTAATACACCACCACCTGACTCTATTTGCTTTTTAACATTAGACATTATAAACTGACTTTAATATACTCTAAATAAAACAAACAACTTTAAAAATAATTACCAGCATCTGGGCAGAGGCCAGTGGATCTCTGTGAGGTTGAGGCCGGTGGTCTATAGAGTGAGTTCCAGGATAGCCAAAGCTACACAGAACAGAAAAAGCAAAACAAAAAACAAACAAGACACCCCCCCCCCACATTACCAGCAAAAGCCATTCTTGTGACCTAGGGCATAAAAAAAAAATAAACATTATATTTGTTAAAATAGTTTAATAATCAATTTTCTGATTCAAGAAAAGACAACTGAACCATAAAGCTTCTGAATTCCCTAACAAGGTACTAAGAACAATACATGGAAGGATAGGTTCCTTCACTGAAAGCCATTCTAGATTAACCTGAGATACATCCCTGCAATCTAGAAAATATCAAATAGAGCAGTCCTCACCCTACTTCCCAATTACCCTGGCAGAGCAGATCTCAAATGATGAATCTGGAATATATTCAAATGGGCCAGATGGTACCTTCAGTATTTTCCCTTCCCTCATCAAGGAAGAACCTTCCATATCCTTTTGCATCCCCAAGGAATCCATGATGCTAGCCAAGATCCACAGGGGACCCTTCACAGTACATCAGGGAAATTAAGAAGCCCTTGTCAAGCATGTCTTCACAGGCTGGCTGAGCTGTGGTAGGAAAGGGTCTAAATGGAGGGCCTATTTGGACTCTTTCCCCTAGGCAGTCTGGAAAGGCAGCACAAAAGAGCCTGCTGATTCTTGTCCCAACAGGGGACATAAGCCCAAAAGCCAATCTTATCACCCTCGATCTTCTCCCACAACTTGTACTTAAACTATCTTCAGCTAACCTTCCCTACTCCCCTGCTTAGAGTAATCCCCTAGTGTTTGTTTTTCTTGCACACTTTAATCCTTCAGCTCCTACAAGAGAGTTTGCTCCTCTTCAGTTCTGACTCTCACTGGCAAGGGTGTCTATCTTCACCAGCAGCACCCTGCCTCTCTGCGGAAGGACACTAAACTGTTCTTTTGGTGAGCTGCAGTCTAAACTCTTGAACTTTTAGGCTCTGGTCAGCACCAGTTTTCTCTTTGGAAACTTCAGTTCCGGGACATGTTCCACCTAAGTGAAGGTGACCACCTACTTATTCACCACCCTCAGCAATGGGTGCACCAGTTTAGGGAGTAAGTATCCCGGATCCCCGTTTTGAAGGAAGTGAAATGGGGTGCTGAGGAGATGTCTCAATCGGTAAAGTGCTTGGTAAAGGCCTGACTTCTGATTCTAGAACACAACTAAAAACCCAGACATGGTAGTGTGTGCCTATAAACCCAGCACTGGGGAAAAAGAAACAGGTAGATCCCTGGACCTCACTGACCAGCCAACGTAGCTGAATTTAGGAAGTTCTGAGTTCATTGAGAGACACTATTTCAAAAAAGAAAAATCAAGAGCAATAGAGGAAGACACCCAAAGTTAACCATATGCACATTAACAAACACATATACCATCTTCAGCCCATCACACACACACACACAAGGTGCAATACTGAAACAGTTATGATATTTGGAACATTTAACCACCAGACCTGATGTGTGGCGTACCATTAGAACATTACAGAGCTTGAGAATCTAGTTCAAAATTACATACCATGTTCATGCTGAACTAGGATTTGTATCAGCCAGCCTGGCCGGAAAAAAACAGCATTCTTAACCTTCCTGTGCCATCTTGCCTCTTTTGCCTACTAAGTCCTATTTGCATTCAGGTCTCAGTAGACATTTCTCCCCAAGAAAAGACTCACAGTGACCACCCAATCCTTGTCAGGAGTCCCTTCTGTGTGTATTGCAGTGCAGGGCTCAATCCCTCACCAGAGCAGATGTCACATGGGAACTATCACAGTACACAGTAGTGCCATAGTCTAGTCAAGTACCCACCACACACTTGTAATAAGAGTGCTATATCACAGCTGTCTTCATCGCGGGGCAGGGTGCTACTCCTGGTACCACTGATGATGTCACAGGCTGGCAAGTGAAGGCTTCTACAAACCAGTTCAGTATCTGGATCCCGGAAAGCCCTCCATGCCATTATATCCCTCTAGCTGTGCCCTTCCCTGCTCACCTTCTGTCAACATATACTTGCTAACTAAAGAACTCTATGCTGATTATGAAAATACCAAACCCAACTGTTTTCACAGCAACTCTGGGTCTCTATTAGTTATTGTTGCTATGACAAAATACCAGACAAAGCAACATACACAAGAAAGGATTTATTTTGGCTCACGGTTTGAGGGAATAGTCCATTGTGGCTGTTGGCAAGAATGTAATGTAGCTTTTTATAATACAACCAGTCACTTGCAGAAGCAGTCATGTCAAGCAACTAGTCAGGGACAGAGAGCCATCGGCACTGATGCTCATTCCCCTTTCTCCTTCTGATTTAGTGTGGGAACCCCAGCCTACAGAACAGTGACACTCTAGAGGGAGTCTTCCCACCTCAATTATAAATTTGCATAGAAAACCCCTCATAAAACACACGCCCAGACATTTTTATGGTGATTCTAAATCCCATCAAGTTGATAACCAAAATTGACCATCACATCACATGGCCATTAGAGTTTGAAGCAAGTTTTTGGAATTTTAATGTAATGTATTATAATCTTCAAAACAAAAAGTTCAGATTTTCCAAGGTCAGAGTTTCTAAGTCTTATCAAACTGGCTGATCCTTTCAAATCAAATCAAAGACAGCCAAGCATTAGAATTCTATTCCTAAGAAAATGCTGGCATTCTCTGAAGACAAAGGACTTAACTAAAGACTCTTACCAATTCGATTTCTGCACAGACATACGGACAAAGCCCATTTGCCTTTCTTAGATGTCACTCCCTTTTCTGTTGTGATAAAAATACCATGACCACAAACAACTTATGGAAGGAAGAGTTCACTTTGGCTTAGGTTCCAGAGGGATGAGTCCATCATGGTAGAGAAGTACAGTAGAAATTGGCAGGCATGGCAGCAGAAGGAAGCTGAGCAATCACACCTTTTACCACAAACACAAAGCATGCCCCACCCTAGTGATGCCCCACCAGCAAGGCTATACTTGTCAGCAAGGCTGCACCATTTAAACCTCCCTTTAGAGCAACACCAAGTAGGAACCAAGTGTTCGAATACCTGAGCCCATGGGGGACATTTTTCATTCAAACTCTTAAATGGTAATGGACAGGTGGTGTCTCTGAACTGGACCTTGCAGGACAAAGAGAAGTGTGGGAGGACAAGGAAGCAGGTGGGATTCTAGCCATGGGAAGAATAGGCTTCAAGGTGCTACTATTCAAGCAAAGATGAATGAAGACACTCCTTAGCCTTGATCTTTAGGGACAAAGGCTTTGTGGAAAGAAGAGGAGGAGGTTGTGGGTGAAGATGTAAATAAAGCCAAGCACTACCCCAACCTCACTTTTCAGTGTGAAGAAGTATTCAGAGATGCTCTGGGTTTCACTTATATTCTTCTACTGACTTCTCTTTTCCCTTCTACTCTGGGAATAAAGGTCGTCTTCCTCTCCCTGTAACTTTTCTTCTTTTCTCTTCTTTCCCCCAATCCCTTCTCTATTTTCTCCTTTTCTCCACTCCAGAACTAATGGGATCGACATTAGACTTCAAGATTCCTACCCAGGTTAGAAATCAGCCCATTCTACAATGGATTCTGGGATCAAACTATATCCTTTCCCCTCTACCCGAATTCCTGAAGTCTGAAAATATCTTTATGTGCTTCTCAACTTCCTCACCAGAAAGCTAGGGACAAGAACCTCACCAGGAACCATAAACCAAAAGGGAGGTCCCCATGCTGCTACTACTTAAGGGGCCTTAGACTTTCAGCTCATCCTCATACAAAAAACAACCCACAATGAAGTAACCCCACCCAAGGTGGACCTTCCCCAGGACACACTTATGGATATAGCAAAAGAACAATGTATAACTTTGTCCCTGCTTTCAATAAGCTTAAAGGAAAATACATAGAGAAAACAAAACAAACAAACAAACAAAAAACAAAACAAAAAAACCCAAAAAAAAACCAGAAGACTGACAGACAAGTATAAATGATCTCAAAAACAAAAAGCTCAGATAAAAGCTCAGAAAAGGGTCTTCTTTGAAAGGATATAAAGTAGAGAGCTAAGCAGCCTAAGAAAGTCACAGTGCAGGAATTGGCAAGTATGAGTGAGTATGCATAGCTATAAATAAGCCTAAGTAAGCTATAGTGGCTCAAAACACCACTGGTCCTTTGCAACTCAGCCTCTACAAGTAGTGAGCAACTTGAAAGGAGAGGTTCTTCATCCATTTGACACTAAACCTCTCTGCACTTAGGTTCCAATACTTAGGAAACATGGATAGGTTGCCATCGTGACCACTCACTTTTTCTCTGTAGGCAATAATTTCAGCTACACTCTTGTGCCCCAAGCTATTCCTGTGTCAACAAGGATGAACTGTCAGAACTCAAGCCAGTGACAACACATGTCCCACTCCCTCTAGAGACGACATCTGTCTACTACACATGAAGAGTTGACCTCACCCTCTACATTTCATAAAGTGTTCCTTGTTACCCAGAATAATAAAAGCTAGAGCAGATTTTGTAACCCTGTTGTACTCACCCTAATTTCCTGAAACTCATCTGTGCCCCCCTTAATAGTTGCAATGTCAAAAATACTTTTATTTAAAAAAAAAAAAAAACTGTGAAAAAGAAAAACTGAAGAAAATGTATTTATCTTCCTTGTATTGCTGCCTGGAATTTTAAATGGTTATACAATTGTACCTTAACATGTGGCTACTGGCAAAGCTAACAAGTCAAACCAAGGGAAATAAATCTCCATCCCTGGTAATGTCAAAGAATCTAGGTAGAAAAGGCTCTAAAAACTAGACGTTCTGTGTTGGAAAGATGGCTCAGTGGTTAAAGTGCTTGCTGTCTACTTGAGAAGACTGGAATTTGGATGTCTAGAACTCTTGCTAATGCTGGGTGGGCACGAAGGCCCACCAGTTAATTCTAGTGTTGGGAAGGTAGAGATGGAGCATCCCCAGAACACGCTGGCTAGGCTAGACTAGCCATATTGGTACACTATTGTTCAAGTGAGAAGAGACGCTGGCCCAATGAATACAGTGGACTCCAATGAAGGAGACTCCGAACATCAACTTCAGGTCTCCATGTGCATGTGCACCCACACACATGTACCCCACACACACGAGAAAAATATCTTTAAAAGGAACACCAATAAACACAGGAAATATAAGTAAGAAAAACAGAAGCCAGGTATTACAGTTCTACTTCTATTTGTGTAGCTTTCAAGCTGTGGGTTTGAAGCCAGTCAACAAAGAGCCTGTATCAAAAAAGACACAACCAAGCAAAGAACATAGAGATTATTTCTTTCAATTTCATTTCTTCCAAGTACATGTTAGGATCTTTCAAAATGTAATTTTTTAAATTGTATCACTGTGCTAGTGAAATAAACTGTCTTGAAATGAACATATCCTTGGCATTTGAAACATATAAGTTTTCAAAAATGACTTCCAAGTTCCTAACAAATCACAGCTCTAAAATGCCAACAAGATACAATCTCACTGAAGGAAAGGCTTATTGTGGGGTCACTGAGGTAACTCCAGGCACTCACAGCTCAAAGAGGCATCACCAACTCTTTCACAGTTATGTTAATCTTACATAAGACACCAACATCAGCATTTGATAATTTTGACAGTTAAGGAAACTATAAGGGGTATAACTCCACTCACGACTGTACTTAATGGAATCAAAGAGAATGTTAGAGATACAAAAGGAAGAAACATCTCACTTCATATATAATCTGTCTAAACTAAGCAGTTGAGGCATCATAAAAGCTGAAATGAACATTGGTATCAACTGGTGCTTGAATTTGAATTCCCGATAAGGAAATGCCTTTCTGTGTTCCCTACACATGCCATTTTATTTAATCCTCATAAGGACTGTGTGAAGTTTGGTACTATTATATACCATTCTGGGGGAATACAGAGTAGGGTCTGGAAAACTACCCCAAGTAACATGGATAGTAAGGAACAGAGGATACACTCAAGCACAGATAACCTGGCTCTGGAGTTCATACTTTTAATGACTATGGTACTCCTCTAAACAGAGCTGGAAGGTGAAGCCAAACCATACTATATATAATAAATACAAATCTACACTACTAACCTCAGTGGCTCTATGAGAGCTGCTATTGAAGGTATACATAGATTTAATCCACCCCACCAATTCACACTTACAGGAAAAGAAATTATAGGAACAATTCTCTAAAAAAAAAAAAGTTTTAATTTTAACCTCATTTTCTTGTGAATTCAAGTTTCCTTGTGTTTAATTTGCTCAAGTGATTTGGATGATCAAGAGCAAAGGAAAGCTAACAATGAAGCTCTCATTTACATGGCACCATGAAAAGCCTGTCTTCTAACACTGCTGTCTCCCTGAGCTCCAAAGGTAAACACCAGGCCAGTCAAAGTCATGCCTATCTGACCACAGTCTTGGCACCCAGCCACAGCAATATAAGCCACCTGGAGTGCAAAGCTGCTCACACCCTCCGGAGGATTATACTCCCCAGTGACAAAGAAGAACGGAATCTTCCAGTGGGTAGGAAGTAACACAAAGAGTTCATCTAGAAACCTACTCACAATCATTTTCGATCCTTTAGCACCCTACAATCTCCTTTTGATGAAAAAGATGGACAGGTAAGAAAACAACTTCCAAGTAAGTTGCTGAACAGATGGGAGTTTTGTTTAATGAGGATTTAAACCAACTGAAACTCAGCCAGGTATTCAATTTGGTGGGCTTGGGTCTCATTTGTTAGAATGAGTGCAAATGTAGTATCATGTATCTGAATGTTCTAAACATGACATAGTTAAGTCTGGAAAGTAATTTTTCAATGTCTTTTCATGACATCAGGGTTCAACAAACCCAGAAATGACCTATCCAGCCTCCTATTGCAATCCCCAAGTCTATTAATAGTCACAGGTAATTAATCACCCATGGAGAGATTACATCACTTTTGTTAGTAGGATTTGCAGCTGACAGGAAGATGCTTTGGGGATGCTTTGGGAACTACGTCCTCATTTAGAAACACTTTGCTATGGCTCCCATTGTTCCTTTCCAAGAATAGAACTGACTTGGCAAACTCTGTTCCTAAGCTAGAACCAAACAACCAAGAGCCACTGTAGATAAGAATACAACCTCAGAGAGAAACATGGTAACCCAGGGATGACTCCTGTATCCCTTTTATTCACCAGGAAAGAACACTGATAGGGTCTTTACCCTATTATCAAAACAAGTCTCTGAAGACTGGTCTAAGCCTTTCAATCAGGAAACCTGAGAAAAGGGTCCAAGGACACCTACCATTCGGTAGAGATAGGCAGATGTCAGCAAGTCATGAGCGGAGTGAGGCAACACAAATCAGAGCCAATTCCACCACTTGCAATGATGTGTCCAAGTAAGCTACCCAGCACCCAAGTCAGATCATCTCCCACTCAATGTGGCACAGAACTGATGTTTCTTATGTACATTTCCTACCTGCTGCCATACCATCCCAGATCAGTGTATATTATCTAAGTCCTTCTGAGATGGGGAGATAAGCCAAGGAGGCCTGCCAACCTCTCTGGTACAGTAGTGGTTAGGACCAAAGCTGCTTCCTATCAGAGAACCTGTTTCATAACAATTCCCATCTTCAACAAAAACTAAGTACTTTTCTTTCTCATTCTTGCTATGTGGAAATGCAGACTGCTATCTTAAAACTGCATTATGTGAACTGTGATGCTAAACATGGTCTTATGCATCATGGCAACATGGGGAGTAGCTGATCAGAAACAAAGAAAATACTAAGTTTGTCAGTAAATATTGTCAGGACAGAGAAGGCAAAGCAAAACTTTTGATCTGTGTCAGCATGCCAGCTCAACTGAGATCATCAAAGTGTCCACACATGAGTTTTCAGGAAGACAGAAAGGATTCCTCAAGTAATCAACTCTTCCTTGCTGGTCAAATGTAACAGCTGCTCCCAAATCTCTTAAAACAACACTGACTCTTCATGTTCAGTTCCCTGTTACCATGAGAGCAAAGGTGGTGTCTTCACTTTAGAGTCTCCTGAGCAGTGACTCAACAGTAGGTCACTTAACAACTCTGTTGTTATTTAGAAGTTACATCATGTTTGTATGTCATGTACCCTCCAATCATTTTCTTTAGTTTATACAACACACTAACCTGACATCCTTAAAGATTATTGTTTCTCTTTAATTACAGCATAAAGAGGTCAAGCAATCTGCTCAAGGTCATACTTCAGGTTTCTTCAGATTAAGCAGACAGAAAGAGCTGGGAGAGACTGCCCCACAGCTGGATCTTCGTTCCTCTCTAGTTCAAGAAAGGTCATTTAAGTAGCATATATACACATTTTCTTTTTAATTCTGGTCTTCCCACAGCATGGTGTGACTGCAGAATAAGATACGCTTCCTTTGCCATACCTAAAAAGGAGTCTCTAATAATTTTCTCTGTTTAAAGAAAAAAAAGAGGAAAATCTGGCCCTTCGTTAATGCTCCTCTAATACTTTTGCTAGTATAATTGCAAATACTGAGCTATAGATAATAGGAACAGCAACTAGGTATGGAAACACACAGCTGTAATCCCAGCACTTGAGAAGCTGAGACAGGAAGATGACTAGTTCAAGATCAGCCAGGTTACATAGTTGAGACTGTCTCAAAAACATTGAGGAAGAAGTGAAGAAAAAAGATAAAAGGGCAGGCAGGCAGGATGGCTATGGAACTCAAACTCCAAAAATAATGAAATTTTACCCTAAAACTCCCAAATGCCTCTTTATACATGATTCTTTTCTGTTTAACCTGAGATTACAGCCAAGACTCCCAAGATGTTTATAATCAAGAGACCAGGCTTGCATGCCTTTGGGGAAGGCATTACCTATGATCTAATGGGCTTCTCATGGCCATGAATATATGTGACATGTGAGCATGTCTATTGCCTCTTAGGGTCACTGGTAACAAGGCAACAAGGCTATATATTTTACCAGTACTCATTTTAAGATATAGCTGTCTGGAGGAGATTGCTTAGTAAGTTAAGATCACTTGCTATTCAAGCTTAAGAACCTGAGGACCCGAGTTAGAATCTCCAGCATTCACATTAAAAAAAAAAAAAAAAAAAAAAAGCCTATAAAATGTGTCTATATTGTAGAATCCTGAGAGCTCCCTGGCTGGCCAGCTAGCCAAAACAGAGCTCCTAGTTCATCAAGAGGTCCTATCTCAGTCAGTTAGGAGGAGGAGGATGGAGGAAGACACTAGATGTCTTCTTCTGGCCTCTACATGCGTTTATTTAGGTACATAAACTCATAAATTCACATGCATGTAACTCCGCCCCTCCCCACACACACACAAAACACACACACGAAGGGGAAGCAGTGGCTCTTCCTGAAAGGAACTGCTTTTCTTTAGCTTCACTGTATCTGAGAATCTTGGTTTCCTGGTGAGCGTACTTGGCACACTGCTCATGGCAGTTATAGCCATGCAGGTGTACACTTGGTTTCCTGGCCAAAAGGGTGGGTATCACCCTCCCCTAGAATCCACTTCACAGAGGGAAACATTGGCAGCAACTTGGCACACTGGATCTTAGTAATGGTAAAGCCCCTTCTACCTGTCTGCACTCAGCTCCCATTTTTATAAGGAATAAAAATGACTTGAATGTTAGGATGGTAGGGGAGGAAGGAGTCTTTGCAATGGGGAGGGGAAGAAAACAGCTTCCACTTTTCCATTCTAGTCTGGGCCTACGCTATAAACAGATTGTTTCTACACCCTGAAGAATAATAACCCCTTTATCTAGCCATTCTAAAACATTGGGTGAAAAGTAGGGAAGGTTTTGAGTAGATGGAAAATGGAATTGGAAATGGAAGAAAGCATAGAGCCAATAAAAAAGGAGGGTGGAGTAGGAGAGATGGCTTAATGAAACTAAAAGGGCCAAGACTTCTAATACTCTGCTACCAATATCACTGCTTAACAAGCTAGAGCAGCTTCCCAGGAGAAATCCTGGAAGAGGCAGGTTGCAGTAGTGTCTTAGGCACTAGTTCAACAGCGGTAAGACCTCAGGCAAATGTACCACCTCTGAAATGTGGCTGAGAAGTTTACCCTTCCGTCTAGCTCTGACAGTTGTCCCTTTCAACCACATACCTACTGAGCACTAACTGTGGGGAGTAGGGCAGGGGGTATACAAAACTTCAGACAAAGAGCCAAATCTTTTTTTGTCTGTCTGTCTGATGAAGGGTTTCACTCTGCAGCCCAGGCTGGTCTTAAACTCATGGACAATCCTCCTCCCCAGTCTCCTAAATGCTGGGATTATAGGCAAAGACCCAAATAATTCAGAGTTGGCCTATATCTATTTAATTTTTAGCATTATAGCATAGTAGTCATATAAACTATATTCAAGAATGAATATACCATGTTCCACTCAAATCCTACTTATAGGCATTGAAATTTAAATTTCATATATTTTCTACATATCACAAAATACTACTTTTCTGCCTTTTTCCCCACAACAAGTTAAAAATATAGTTAACATGCAGATCATACAAAATAGGTAGCAAGTAAGGCATGGCGTTACATACCTGTAATCACAGCACAGAGGAAAAACCCCATGCTCAAGATCAACCTGTATTATAGTATTATAGCATTTAGCAAGTTTTTAGACTAGTTCTGGCTATATAGTTGGGGAGGGGATATCATGGGGCTATAGTTTGCTAGCTTCTGCTCTCTAGTTAAGAGCAGTAAGCAAGACAGTTTTTCTGTACCTATCACTTCTAGAGGCCTAGTATAGTCAAGTCTTATTTTCCTTTTCATGCAAGCATGATCCCATTATTATGGCGTCCTAATAATCACCAATGATACTGGGGGTTGTATTGGGGTTCCTCATGGCCAGGAAGGACAGGTATGACCCAGAATAGGGTGGAAGCAGAGGCAACAGAAAAGAATTATATACATGATAAGGAAGGCTACAATGGAACAACAGAATCAGTAACTATTTCTATCAACAATTCAGAAGAATGCTCAAATTAGGTGAACCTGCTCCATTACCAGTATATATGGGTGAAAGGGTAATGGAAATGATAAGTAATGGAAGAGAAAACATGGAGTTACAAGAAATCCACAGCCACAAGTAAGGCACCTCATCACCACTTAGGTCCCCTATTGTGGAATACTTTGTACATTGTGTGAAGATAATATTGCTGTGATTGGTTTAATAAAGAGATGAATGACCAATAACTAGGACAGCGAGAACTCTGGGAGGAAGAAGGGCAGAGCTGCCAGTCAGACACAGAGGAAGAAGCATGAGCAATATAGAGATGAGGTAATGAGCCACATGAAAAATTGTAGATTAAAGTAAATGGGTTAATTTAAGTTATAAGAGCTAGTGAGACAAGCCTAAGCTAAGATCAAACTTTCATAATAATAAGTCTCTGTCATTATTTGTAAGCTGCCTGCCCAAAGTTTGACTGCAGCTGGTGCACAACACACAGCATGTAAATCCACATAGGGCCTAAGAAAGCAAAAAGCTGGGGGAAAAAAAAGTTCCAAGTAGGCTCAATGTTTGCAGCTCATTTAATGGGGTTTATGAGCATTGGGCAGCACACTATTCAGTAGGGGGAGAGTAGGTACAGCTGGGGCAGATAAATTGGCTCCAGGCTTGGGGGGGGCACAGGCATGAGGTTCCACTTTCACAATCTGGAAGGTGACAGAAGCAGCTACCAGGTCATGTACTAAAAGAAGCTACGGAGTGGAGGGCCTAACCACTGCTAAGCAGTTTAAGATTTGGCTCACATAGTCAGAGAATGCTACAAGGCTTAGTAAAGCCAGGTCCAGACACAGAAAACGTCTAAAATGGTAGAGTATGTTTAAAAATGTGCTTAGATGTTGAAGAAAGTAAAGAAAATGGGTACAGTCAGTCATAGAAAAAAAAAAAAATAAGTTTTAAAACAATAAAGCTAAGTCTTTAAAAAGAGTAATTTTGTTTTGTTTTTAAAAAGTCACAAACTGGGCAGCGATGTCACACACCTTTAATTCCAGTACTAGGGAGGCAGAGACAGGTGGATCTCTGTGAGTTCAAAGCCAGCCTGGTCTAAAGAGTTGCCGGACAAGCTCCAAAGCTATGCAGAGAAACCCTGGCTCGAAAAAAGAAAAATAAACTAACAAACAAGCCACATAAAGATGAAAGATGGGAAATACACAGGGCATCTAGATCCTGAACGGTACGCTTTGTTTACTTTGAATTTCTTGAAAGCTAATGAACAGAAAGCACCACTGCTGAGAGACACGGACTGCTAAATTAAACCAGCCTATACACTTTAGGAACGTCTTGACTTCAAAAGTTGGACAATGTGCTGCATTGAGGGAGAGGTTATGTTTTTGTCCCACAGGAAACAAAAAGCTATGGATTCCTTCAAAGTTAATCGAGATGAGATTTGACTGGGGAAGACCTGAGGATCTTGGTCACAGACATGAGGGAAAGAGCCAAGAAAGACTACAAGACAGATGATGTATAAGCTGATCCCTCATCATGGAAACAGCTCAGAGACAGGATGAAACAGAATAGATCTTGTTGGCTACAGAGTCCTCATGACTTATTATTTCATGTCATCCTTTCATATGGCATGGATAGAGGTTTGGTTATACAGTCCAAATGACTTATAAAAGTTGACAGATACCTTTTACCTGCTCAAATATAAAACAAAAAAAAAATCATCTCTGTATACACTGCACATTCCATATTTGTATTAACATAGACATATAGTATCTTTAAAAGTTTATGTTTTCATAAAAAAGAACCAGATGCCAATATAGACAAGTAGGCCAGGTGATACAACCTCTTCACAAAGCCTGTTACAGTTTCCTCAAAATTCTGCATCCAGAACAACTTCAAAGTCGCTAGCTGAGAGTTCAGCCTCACAGACTACTCCAGCCAGACTTCAGATAAGCTCTACCCTTTCCCACCGCACTGAGACTAGACAACAACTAGCTCTCCCAGGACTTGACCATTATCCCAATTTTCTCAAGGTCTTCTAAGATGCCGGTGCCCACAGACAACAGGAAGCTGTCTAGAGACTAGAGAACACGATGCTCACATTCTCAAGAGGTAGGGTGGGTGGCTTTTGGACATTCGGTAGGTTATGGATGTTTGTCATTGTTTAGGGGAGTTGTTTACAAGTTGTTATTGGTAACGGTCAGTACAAAGGCTGAAGAAGAGAGATTAGATTCAGGGACCTCGTTCTGAAGGGAAAAGCGAGGATATAGTATATAAATGGTGGGATAAAAGGGTGGATTGTTGAGTCTACTTTTGAACAGTCTCAAATATTTTATAACGATATATATTTTTATATATTGATACAAATTTAAGGTTATTTTTGTTATAATATATGTACATACACACATACATATTTCTAAATTTGTCTAAGGTATTACACCTATGCAGATTATTAAACAATGTAGTATAAATTTCTAGTCCTTGAAAGTGATTATTACAAACTAATTAAGATAATTAAGAAATATAGGCTTGTAGTCAATTATCTAACAATCACATTTGTGGCCATGTTAGGTATGTTTTCAAGGTCAAACAGATATTTTAGACAGATGGTCTCCAAACAGTTCAGAGATCTATAGAATATGGTTTTAATAACATGACAATAGGACACATCTGCTCCTGGCGGCACCAATTTACTTCAAAAAAGGACGACAGGAATCGAAGAACCCCCATAAAGAGGTTGCTTTTATTGTGGCTAGTTAGCCACTGGACAAGACACTCAACTGCTAGCCTCAACTGCTAACTTGATGTCCAAATTGGACAAGCAGGACACAAAAGAAGACTGCCGGAAATGCCAAGACTGCTCCACAAAAGACAAGTCTGTTAGATATTCTAGGTCTGTAGGGCAAAGATAGGTGTCCCCAACATTGCAGAGGAACCTTGGGTGACTGTGCAGGCAACCAGACATCTCTGTTATTTCTTAGTTTCGGAAGTTGTTTGCCCTGCACTTTCTGTTTAATCAGGTACTATTATATCCTTCTTGAGACTTTGATGGGGTTACAGACTAGATATTAATTTTACAGCTTTCCTTGTTACCAAACTCAGAAAAGAAAATCACGGAAGAGGTATAAAGTATGTAAGGTTGAAAGACATGAAAGCTTAACTTGTTTCAGAAAATGTTTTAAGGTCTAAAAAGATAGTTTTAGGTTGGTTAGTATAAGTTAGGATAGAAAGTAAATCAGGCACAAAACTTTTGACTCACCAAGATAGGATAATAAAATATTTTCTCTGAATTTGCCAAATACACAAAGACTAGACACTGTAAATGCAATCCTTACCTGATAATTGTTCTTACATTTATCTGTATATAGTTTTACTGTGTTAGAATTAAAACCTTTACTTTTTATTTAGACAAAAAGGGGAAATGTGGGATATTTGTATACTGTGTCAAGATAAATTGCTGTGATTGGTTCAATAAAGAGCTGAATGGTCAATAGCTAGAAAGGAGGTACAGACAGAACTTCCCAACACAGAGAGTGACTCTGGGAGGAAGAAGGGTGGAGTCGACAGGCAGGTACAAAGGAAGCAGCATGAGCAGTACAGACAGATGAGATTTCATAACTAATAAATGTCTCCATGACATTATTTGTGAGCTAGCAGTCCAAAGAAAAATCTGATTACAGTCCCATTCTAGATTAGTTTTGTGATTCTTCTCCAGGGAAAATGTCCAAGAAAACTGCCATCTAGGTCCTTTTTAAAAAAATTATTTATTTTATGTATATGAGTGACCTGTCTTCCTGCACACCAGAAGTGGGAATCAGATCCCATTACAAATGTTTTTGAGCCACCATAAGGTTACTAGGAACTGAACTCAGGACTTCTGGAAGAGGAGGCAGTGCTTTTAACTGCTCAGCCATCTCTCCAGCCCCCATCCAGGTCTTTTTAAAGAACTCTGGCAGGGATTCCATTACTGTTGAACATACAGAACTCACAGAATCAGAAATGGTTCTGGCATATCATCCAATGGCCTGCTGAGTACATTCATCTGTGTTTTCTGCAAAGGATGCCAGGTCTGGATACGGCACAATGTGAAGTGATAAAGGACTTTTAGAGTACTGTCAAAGGTAACAAAGATTAACATTTTTCAAAAGGGCTCACCCCTGCATTTTCAGCCTCTCCTAGGAACATTCCAGCTTATCATCCTCAATCTAAAAGCTCTCAGAGTTATGAAAAGGGTAACCCTCAAGGTCATAAAGTCAATTCCTTTATTTAGCACATGAAGAAACTGAGCTATGGGACAGTTAGGTGGCCTTGTCCAAATCTCAATGTTAGTGGTCAGTTACCAGTCCCTATTTTCACTATCTCAATATACCTGAGATACCAGGTATCTCAATATACCTGGTCTGAGAAGAGGCATAGAAAAATAAGAAAAAAACAAAAACCAAAGAGTGACATCCTTAAGTGTTTACTATGCAGCATTAATACCTTTACAATCCTCAGTGAGGCAGGTACTGTTATTAACCCACTCTGCAGCTGAGGAAGTTAGAAGTTCACAGTAATAGAGTCATTTGCTCAGGATCATAGGTAGTTGTAGGAATGGGCTCTGAACACAGGCAACTTAACCCCAGTTTATCCCCTTCCCTGTATATCATATGCCCTGGATCTTGCCTGAAGATGCCAACAGCTGAAAGAAAGGGAGATAATGTAATCACCAACAGGCTCCCACACCTCCTTCTATTAGCTCATTAGGCTCCAAAGAACTGGCTCCCATACCAGACTGAGGAAAAAAACAAACACAAAAAAACCCAAAAAACTCTTCCCAAACTGCCTGACAAGGCAAGTCCCCCACCCCAGGCTCCAAGAGAAACACTGGTATAGTGTTTCCCCTCCCCCACACAGAAGGCAGGTCTGGACTTACCAGAGGTTAATCCATCTCCAAGCAGGGTGCTAAGGATCACCAGTTGAAGAAACACTCCATGCCCCACGGAGGTCACAACAAACGCTGAGTTGCTCTTTGGTGCTATCCTGCCATGGCACATCTTTTATCCGTCCGATGTTTTTATTTATTTATTTAATTAATTTTTAAAGAGAAAGACTTTAAAATCCAGAAGTAAGAATAAAGCCAGCCAGGAGTAGCTTCACCTATAACAAACAAACAGACAAAAAGACTTAAGTAAAGTGAAATTTTCAGCCATAATTTGTTGAAAAGCAAGCATTCTGCAAGGAAGCCACAAACCCACACTAAGCTGAAAGAATTCTATCAACTAATTCCTTACTGCCAAGAGAAGAGACAAGCGCAGAAGTAGGCTTCAGTTGTCCTGGGCTGCTGCCAAAGCCTGCTGCCAGCTGTTGTCAAAATCTGGTTCAGGAGCCAGGCCCTTGCAAAAAGGGTCAGGGGATAGTTCCAGCTCACCTGGATGTCACCTGCATGGCTAGCCAGGTCAGTGCTGCTTTCAGAGACTTCTTCCTGCTCTGCCAGGACCACTTGACACAGAGCTGCTGGGCCTGCCTATGTCACTTGGCCTCAAAGCGACTTCAGCTAACCAAAGGAGTAACAGTGAGCACATGTCTTAAAGGACTAACTACACAGCCTAGAGAAGGAATGCAACAGCAGGAGCCAAGTCCACAGAGGCCTAACCTGTCACTCAGGAGCCCCGAGGAGCTGACTCACAGCCCCGAATCTCAAAACTATTCAAGGCACAACCCACAGACCTGTGACCAGAGAGGTGACATTCTACTGACTATCCTTGACAATGATGGGGATGTAGAAGACAGGCTGAAGCTGCTCAATGGTCCCACCACTCATTCTGGCTCAGGCTGGCTTCTAAAGAGTGGAAAGTATTATTTTAAAAAAGGAAGAAATCAAGCCAAGTGTGGTGTCACACACCTTTAATCCTAGTATTCTGGAGTTAGAGGCAAGGAGAGAGACCTCTGTGAGTTCAAGACCAACCTAATCTACACAGGGAGTTACAAACCAGGACTACACAGTGAGAACCTGCCTCAAACAAACAAACAAAACCAATCAGTAGTCAAGAATTTAAGGATTATTATCTAAATGATTTTTCGATGTTGGGTTGATGACTTCAGTTAATTTTTTGTTTTATTTTTCAAGGCAGGGTTTCTCTTTGTAGCCCCAGATGTCCTTGAACTCATTCTGTATATCAGGTTGGCCTGGAACTCAGAGATCCTCCTGCTTCTGCCTCCTGAGTGCTGGGATTAAAGGTGTGTGCCACTACCTCCTGGATATTCTGTGTTCTCTCTCCTTCCTTTCCCTCTCTCTTTCTCTCTCTCTTTCTCTCTCTCTCTCTCTCTCTCTCTCTCTCTGTGTGTGTGTGTGTGTGTGTGTGTGTGTGTGTCTGGTTTTCCAGGACTGGGCTTCTCTGTGAAGCTTTGTAGACTAGGCTGGCCTTGAACTCACAGAGATTCGCTTACCTCTGTCACCCAAGTGCTGGGATTAAAGGCATGCACCATCACCGGTGGGCTATTCGTTCTTATTTTTAAAAAATTCTATACACGTAACATAAAGCTTTATAGACACAGGTTAAAGGACTCCTTGAGACTTGGTCAAAGATGTTAACTAGACTCAACTTTAATATATGTCTGAAGCCTTAACTCAAACCTATGTTTCCTCCCAGAGAAGACAACTGCAAGCAGTAATGTAAGTTCTCTCAGTCCAAACGAGAGCAGTTATAATTCTTCAGTAAACATTAGCCAGAGATCAAGAACAGAGCTAGCCACTGGTCTTCACTTCTTCTCTCCTGGTAATTGTGACAATTGCATCTTTGGTCCTTAGCATTTACTCAGACTCTAACTTGAGCCTTTAAAGCTACAGACAGAGTGATTCATGTAGAAGTCTGTATGTCTGTACACATGTGGAGTGTGTTCACATTTCTATGACTGTAAATTGGAGTCAGAATGCCTAGTTATATTCAAATATTTGCTCCTCATGGCTCTTAATCCCAGTTTCCTCTGTGAAACAGCACTGGTGTAAGGTTTAGTTAGACTCAAAGTGCCCAGACCTTTTCAAGTCCTCAATTGTCATTGCTGTCACAGTCACCAATAATAAGACCTGAGTGGGGATCTTTAAGCTTTTTTTTGCAGATGCAGGGGGAAAAAAAGGGGGGGGGTGTTTTAAAGTCAAAGAGGTTAAAGATGTTAAAGGATATGCTCAGAGCCCTAGCTGACTAATGACAAACAACAAGCTTTGTAGTACTACCATTTTAGTGTATCCACACTAGACAACCCTATGAGGCATTCTTTAGTCATCTCTTCAAAGCAACAACTGGAAACCATCAAAAATGCCATCTGCGTGTGCCACATCACAACACGTGTACAGTACATATTTAAGTGGTGAGTAGATATACGTGAGGTAGTGCCTTAGGTGTTCTGTTTATGAGTGTCAGGAATCAAATAATACTACCCAGAGGAGCTAATGCTCAGCTGAGGGGAGGGGATGGGAAGGGAGGGGACTGCTTTTAGGAAGAAAAACTGAGAGGTTAAAAATCAGGAAGCAAAATTTAAAGAAATTCTTACTATATGCTTAGTATATATTTTCTCTCACACTTCTTAATGTACTTATATTAATTATTCAAGAAGATAAAATACAAATTAACTTAATATAGCAAGACTTTCCTGTCTAGAAGCATCTTCAGGAGGAGTTCCTTTCCTGACACTTCCTACCATGCCCATTGCCATTCCTGGCTCCTGGCTTCTTCAACTTGAACAGGCTAGTACATCTGTTTATTTGCCTCACCTTAGTAGACTCAGAGAAGGCACTGACTGTAAATCACTCATTTTGGAATCTTTAAGAGCTAGCAAAGGCCCTGTCATTTGACAGAAGACTGCAAATGTTTGCCAAACTCCTGAATACTATGGGAGGAAACAAAAAGTGGGGAGGTGGAGGAGTACAAGTATTTGTTTTGTTTCGCAAACTGCTGGCTTCTGTCTTACTGCATAAGCAGCTACCTGAACCAAGGACCAATGAAACCTAATAATTGATCAAATACAGAATGTAGAGAGTGGTGGAGGATGAATTTTAACCCCCCTCAAAAAGAGGGAGGACATAATCGGAGTGTCATCAATGGAGTATTTGTATAAAGGATGGTCTAAAGTTACTACTTCAGAAATAAAACAGGAACATCAACTCCCAAAACCCCAGAGTACCACCAGCTACAAGAAAACCCAGTTACTGTGGAGAAAGGGTCATACAGTAAATCAAATCTAAATAAGGAATTACCGGCTTTAAACAGAATTTTTAAAAGTCTTCCATTGGGTATGGTTCTATACAGCTATAATGTCAGAACTCAAAAGACTTGAGTTACCTGCTGTAACTTCAAGGCCAATCTGGGCTACAATAGAGGCTCTATTTCAAATACCACCAATTTGGGAGAGGGGGCATCACTTTCTTTAGAAGTGTGGCCACTAAAAAGTCATCCTCACTCCAGAAAATAACCACCCACCAATGCTAAGGAGATTAACTCTAAACTCAGTAGATCAGGAGAATGTATATATATGTGTATGTGTGTGTGTGTGTATGTATGTACACACACACACACACACACACACACACACACACACACGGGAGGGGTGTAGCCCACATTTCCAGGTACAGTTATCACTAAGGGAAGTCAAGGCAGGAACTTACACAAGTAAGGAACCTTGAGGCTAGACCTGATGCAGAGGCCATGGAAGAATGCTGCTTAATTGGCTTGTTCAACCTGTTTCTTATAGAACCCAGGGGTGACACCACCCAAGTGAGCTGGTCATCCCACATTAATTATCAATCAAGAAAAAAAAAAAAAAAACCCACAGGCTTGCCCACAGAACAATCTGGTGGGGGCATTTTTTTTTAAGGTTCCCTCTTCCCAAATGCCTCTAAATTGTATTGGGTTGACATAAAACTAGTCATCACAGTATCATTAGCCCTAGAGAAATACTAGGACTTAAACCGTTCAAAAAGGGGAGGAAAACCTTTTGCATATCAGTATTCTTTTGGTATGTTACTGACCAAAGAATATGGCATATAATTATTTATTTATGAGACAGGGCTTCTCTATGATGTCTTTGATTTCACAGACACCTTCCTGCCTTGGTCCACTGAGAACTAGAATTTGGAATTATAGGCATGCATGGTGTCACCTGGTTACATCCTCTACTTTTAAAAAGATTTATTTTTATCATTTTTATTTATATATACTTGTATGTCTATAGGAAGTATATGGAGGTACATGCTGGTTCCATGGAGGCCAGAAATTTCAGATCCCTTATAGTTGAGTTTTAGATAGAGCCAGGTGTTGGTAGTTCACACCTTTAATCCCAGCACTAGGGAAGCAGAGGCAGGCAGATCTCTGTGAGTTCGAGGCCAGCCTGGTCTACACAGCTAGTTCCAGAACAGGCTCGAAAGCTACAGAGAAAACCCGTCTCCAAAAACCAAAAGCCAAAAACAAGTTTTAAATAGTTGTAAACTACCTGATGTGGTTGCTAGGAATTGAATTGTGTCCCCTGGAAGAGCAGTATGGGCTCTTAAGCACACAATCATCTCCATCCCTATATCCTTTATTTAAAAAAACAAAAACAAAACATACAGTATGATTGTTTTCAAAGCTAGCACTCACCCATCCTCACAGGAATGTAACAATTGAAGTTACAGGTATGCAGAGGTGAAAGACCTAAGCCTGCTTTAAGTCTTACTTCTGCTAGCAGGCAAGCAAGGCTTTCTGGCTTCTATTTCCATTTCTAAGAATGATTCTCAGGTTTCATCTCAGCCACAGAATTCTTCCCTATTGCTTTTACATTTCTCCTCATGTAATCCAGATCTTCCTCAAGCAGTGATCTCCCCTCCAAAACACAAGCAGAAGACAAGGAAACCCTGCATTCATTATTCTGGTTTCCTTCCTTAGGAACACAGCTGCTGTCCCCAAAGTGCAAAGTAGGAAGAAGCCTAATGAGCTACAGTCAGTCAGCCCCACAAGAACAAGGTGCTAGCCCTCCACATTTGTGAATTAACAATAAAACCTGGGGAACTGCATCCTGCTGAATGTGATGAGCACTCATTCCTGCCCTTAAGTTCCCATATTGCCCCTAAGCTATGAGTCTAACTTTGTGGCAGTCACTTATTTCTGCCTGTTTCCTCCTTTGTAAAGTGGAAGAGTATTGTTTGCTTTCACTATCTCACTAAGCTCTGTTGAAGCTCAGCCAGTCCAAAAACAGAAAAATGAAGGGGGAAAAATCTTGCAAACTAGACCTGGGGCATCGGTGTAGTCCTAGCCACAACCTGCAGCTTGAGCCCAAAGTTCATACAATTTGCTTGCTTCCAAGTTAATGACACAGCATTGCTAAAGAGGTTAAGGGTGCCCTTGAGTCACTTTCAAAACTAGCTCAATGCCTGAGAAAGTAGCAGCAGGTGGGATAGCCATGAAACAGCAAGCGCCCTATTCTCAGGCAGCCAGGCACACATCACCTTTGTCCATTTGCCCAGATGCCTTGGAGAATACCCCTGTGGAGAACACCACAGTTTTGCAGAAGGTATGTGGGGAGGGGGAAGACATTGAGCTCTCCTCTCTGGAGTCAAAAAGGCCTGACTCTATAGGCCTTGACTCCCTGAAGGCTAGTCAGCTTCGCTCATATATAATTTTAGGACAAATTATTCGATAAACCATAAAACCATAAATCCCTCAGGAAAGGGAACTGGGAAGAGAAAACAAATTTGAAACTTTCTTGTCTCAGACTAATAGAAAAAGGAATGGAGGGAGTGGTGAGAGTCTTGACCAACCCTCTCCCAGCCACATGAGAAAGGACAAAGATCATTCCTGACATGTGAACAGAATGTAAGCAGCTAATTACATTTCAGGATATAATGATAAGAAGTTCAAAGTCCTCTCCCAGAGGACAATCAAAAAGTGACTCCCCTTCCTTACCTCTCACCTTCTTAGAAGGGATTGCATAACAATGTTCCCCCTTTCACCTTCAAATCATCAGGGCCTCCTACCGTACCCGACAAACAAATAGAAGATGCCTTCTATTTCTTCCTCCTATGGATCTTTCCAGTCACTAACTTCTATTTCTACTAAGCCAACAACACCAGTGCTTCAACTCCACAATTTCTTCTACTGGGGTTTGAGGAGCATTTGGCAGAACATTACCTTATCCACTTCAAGGTCAGGGCAGCAGTGTGTGTGGGGGGTGGGGGTGGGAGGGTTAGGAAACTCAGGCTGGCCTTGAACTTGTAATCCTCCTGCATCAGCCTCCAAATTGCTGGGATTATAGCTGTGCTCCACCATTCCTACCTAAAAACAAACGTTTGTTGAAATTTAATCTGCTCCTAATTATAAAAATTACCCCTAGCTTTTCTCTTAAACCTCCTAAAATCTGCTGGAACATGCCAGAGATGGTCTTGAATTGCTTTGATATTCCTTACTGCTGTGCTGCTCCAGAAGAACTCAGGGTACCACAGTCTCCCAAGACCCAGACAGACAGGAGACACACTACTGTATCTCCTTCAGTCTTCTCTTCCAGTCTCTGACACCTCTCCTCTAGGACCCAGCAGCAGTTTGACCTGTCACAGGAGACAGCTAGATCTAGCTTCAATATTAGGCAGTGGTTCTGATCTCAAGCAAGTCACCTAAGCTTCCCAGTGCTTAGAGATGGACCTGGATGGTTCCCACGGTTCTTTTAGGTCTAAGGAATTCAAAGTCTTCTAGAAGGGACTCAAAAGTATGTCCTCTGAAAAAGTAAATCAACAAAAGTTCTAATTAAAAGAAAGAAATGTTAAACCTATCCTAGTAGCCCTTCCCTCTTCATTATCCAGGACCAAACTCCAGCATCTATCTCCCTCTGCATTGCAGTAAACTCACGAGAGTCTACTTTTCCATTTGGAGCTTAATCAACCCACCAGCACATCTGTATCCACAATCTAGTACATGGTGTTCCCAAAGTGCTTTCCAAAAATAACAAACAGCAGAGAGAGAGAGAGAGAGAGAGAGAGAGAGAGAGAGAGAGAGAGAGAGAGAGAGAGAGAGAGAGAGAAGCAAAACCCCAAGCCAAAAGCCAACCACCCCACCCAAAAGCCTCTACAAGGAGCACTGCAGCCCTGCAAGGGAGAAAAGTGAAAGAGAAAAGAGCAGAGGAGGACAAAGCAAAACCAGCTGACAAGCAAGCAAGAGAACACAGAGCTCAGCCTTACAAACTTCTCCTCTCTAGTCAGAAGCCACTTTTGTAGGCTTTACCACGGTCTGACAGGCTGACCTATGACAAAAACCTCTCTTCCTGTGCTTTTATCCCCTTATCAATGAAAGGGAAACTGTTCAGCTAAGTATCTCTCATAAACAGTATAAAAGACCAGGCCGGAGTCTCTGGTCTATCTGGACTGTACTAACTGGGTGGTCTAAGGAATCTGCAAACTGGATGATTCTGATCTTACTGGACTATGTAAGGTGGAAAAAAATAAGCACAAGCTATAGATGTATCTGTAACTTCAGTCTTCCGTTCATTATGGTGAGAGCCCTTTCTTCTATCAGGCTATGGCTGATACCCACTGGACTCCCAAAGGGCAGCCTTTGCATCCTGAAATCCAGCTCAAGGCACAAGGTCAATTCAGATTTCAAAAAATAAACAAAATGAAAAGCAGTCAAAGAGTTAAAGAGAACCTTCCTCAACCTTAAACAAGGCTCTTAATTCCAGAATATTTTTAAACACTATTGCTCCACGAAAAATTAAATACCTATTTGCCTGCTGAAAGAGTGCCCTGCTCCTTTGTTTTCCAAATAAAAGGTCAAGCTCAATTTTATCTTTGAACTCAGATTCTCCTGTCTCTGCTTTTTGAGTCAATTCTACCTTGAGACAACCAAAATGTCTCCCTCCTTGAAGCCATACAGAAACAAGCTGCATTTACCACAGGTAATCAGTGCATAAATCAGGAGAGAAGGAGCACATCAATCTTCACGTTTTGACCAGGAGCAAAACATGTTTGGCAGAAACAGTGACAGATCTTTTATGCCATTACACCCTCTTCATGAATCACAGCACAGATGAGAGGAACAGACTCCAATACCCACTTTGCAAATAAAGTTCAAGGTGATTTGTTCAATCTGAACTCTTAGGGTTCTGTTTCCAGGGACTGACTATACTGCAATTCAGCAAATCTTTACTGTTTTCTATGCAAGGCTTGGGTAATCACAGAGACCAAATGTAGTATCTTACTCTCAAGGAACTCACAATATTCTGGAGAAGTATATGTTTATCTATAGCACTGAAATTGTTACTAGGGACCCAAAAGAAGAAAGCATTTTATAGACTTCAGATGTGTGTGTGGTGCTGGTGCTGGTGCTGGTGGGGATTAGCTGTACCTTGTACTCAAGTACACACTGGTGATCACACTTCAGAACAATTTTTGCATGCAGAAACTACTTATTTGCAGCGATCAAACAAAAAACAAAAGACTACGTCACTAAAAAGGATGAAGAGGGGTACAACCCATTTTGTCTGCCTAGAATCACAGAATGCTCCTGTCTGGTAAGAAGAAATAAATACCCATCTATATATGTCACTGGAGAGGAAATTTAGGAGCCAGATTTTAGTGTTCAAAGTAGTTATAGCAGTGCAGGAAACACCTCCTCCATGTCAAAAATAGCAGACTCAAAGGAAAAGGCTGCTGCAGTTATGTTTACTTTTTACCATCATTGTGGATGGCTTCCCACAGGCCCTCAAGTGGGATGATATAAACAGGTCTGTGTCACTTCCTGGTTCTCAGGCCTTCTGCTACACATTCCCAGTCTGTCTGGAAGACTGCTTATTTAAAAATAAACTTTAAAAGCTCACCAAAAACTCCAAACTTAAACCATCCTTCCCTCTATTTCATTCAATTTCACTAAAATTAAATGGTGTAAAGAGCAAGAAAGGAGACTGAGAAGGAATCTTCAGTTCAAAACAAAAAATGCGCTCAATGGAAGTCAAGGTCAAGAGAGCTGGGTTCTACTTACGTATCACATCTAACTGGGAAAACTGACCTTGAGCAAACACTTCATCTCCAGAAGTGCTTGAGCAGTCACACCACAATGTCTGAATAATCTAGCCTGTCTGAACCTCAGGTTCATTATCTTTTCTAAGTACTATGTAGGGAAAGGAACACAAAACACTTAGAATAATGCTGGCATGTTATCAATAACAGTAGTTACTATTATTGTAAATACCTATCATCATTATTGTTATCATATTTGAAACAAAGCATTGGGACAGATAAACTACTTCGCGTCTCTGCTTCAAATCCTATGATTCTTAGTTTGTTTTGTTTTTTCATTTTTTTCTTTTAAGAATGCTAGACAAGAAAGGGAGACAAATTAGGCAAAGCCTGACAGTTAAATATTCACAGCCTCTATGGTAGAAACAGTAAGAAATGGTCAACCTAGAAGGAAATCTACAGGTAAGTTAAAATGAGATCTATCACCCTCCAAAATGGAAAGACTTGTTTATTTTCTTTCATTAAACTCATAGCACTGTGACATATTCACCCACAATGCACTCCCATGAATGCCAAAGACAACATTCCCCTGGGCCAGCAGAATCTGACTTCACCCATTTCACAACATAAAGGTCCCCCAGTAGCTTTTTAAGGAAGCCTTAAAAGATAGACAGCACCACTTCCAATCCCACATTTCTAATGATTACTCCTACCACCAAAGTTTTGTTGTTTAAAAAGTCTACACACACACACACACACACACACACACACCCTTCTAGGAGCTGAGGATGTAGCTCATTCAGTTGGTATAGTACTTAACTAGCATGCATTGATGTACTGAACCCTAGCCCCTGGATTTAATCCCTAACGCTGCATAAAACCTGGCCTGATAGTGCATACCTATAATTGAGGCAACCTGGAACACACAGAATCCTATCCTTTAAAAAAAAAAAAAAAAAAATTGGAGATTATCAGTGGTCTTGCTAGAAGCTATTTCATTAACATGATCATTTATATGGATTTTAGCATGAATTCCAAGGGGGGGGGGAATGAATAAAATAGGGCAAAATGAATTGGGAGGGGGGATTAAAAAATAAGAAGACAGCTATTCTATTTCACTTTCTATTGCTGTGATAAAAACGCTCTGACCAAAAGTGGCTTGGGGAAGAAAGGATATATTTTAGTTTACAGTTACCGTCCATCATTGAGGAATGTCAGGACAGGAACTCAAGACAGGAACCCAAAAGCAGGAACCTTCTTATATAGCCCAAGCTCACCTCATAGAATGATGGTGCCCACATGGTCCCGGGCTCTGTGCCCTCCCTCATCAACCATCAATCAAAACAATCTCTCCAGACCTGGCCACAGACCACTCTAATCAAAGTGATTCTTCAAATAGGTTTCTTCTTCCCAGGTGATTCTAGGTTATGTACAGTTGACAATAAAAACTAACCAGTACAAAGGCTATTGGAGACTTGTGCCTCACAACTGTTTTAGTCACTGCTTATTGGACCATCGAATACTAACTCAGAGAGCCCACGAGGAAGAGTCTCTGAACTAACAGTTACAGCTGGAGCAATCTGGCAAGGGCTTCTGGCATTCTGTATTAGAGAGGAACTCACTTTTTAGCGTTCATCATCATCAACAACAACAAGAAAAGGCCTCTCTGATATACCATACCTGCCCTGAGATTTCTAACTCTTTGGCGGGATTCAAGAGTGAGAAAAACAGATAACCCAGTGATCTCCCAGATATACAAATATGATCATGGTTTCTACCATTTCCCTCTTTCTACTCAAATGTCACCAGAGTATTTTTCAAAGTTAGGATCTAAAAGCACGTTCTTCACCTCCATCTATATGCTGAACAGCCTCAATGAGGTAGCACTCAAGTCAAATAAGATTCTGGGTCCAAATGTTCTCCATCTTGTAGGAGAGCCAGCAAACCTCCTAAGTAAACCATGGTTCTTCCTGTCCTCATTCTCTGAAACTACCCAGACTTCTTGTAAGCTACCAAGGGTAGACTGCCAGGTCCAAGTTAAAACAAGAAGCAGGAACTTTCCAACTGTTCCTTCCCTTTTATTAGCCTCATACTACTGCCCCCATGACATCTTACTGTATAAAATCTTTCACCAAGACAGATTCCATATGTTCTACTTCCAACCAAAATCTCATTTCAAGTTGCCTCTAGGTAGGGTCTTCACTCAGGAACAGAGATAGAATCTCATTAATCTACATCAAGACACATTCCCTTAAATGTTTAAATGGAGACTTCAAAAGTAATCCTGAATTTGTCAAACTTCGGACAAAGGCACCAAAAGAAGTTGGCTCCCATATATGAGATAAGAGAATCACAAGTTCAGTGCCAATCTGGGATACAAGTTACACAAGTTCCTGCCAAAAACAAAACAAACAAAAAACTTGGAAAAGATCAGTAGTGTCCTGGAAGTCAGTAAGCTGACAAGATGGCTCAGTGGGTAAAGGTGCTTTTGCTGCACAAACCTGGTGACCTGAGTTTGATCCTGAGGAAGAAAGGAGAATCAACTTCAGAGCTGGCTTCCTCTGACCTCTACTTACATAAGATCATGCCCATTCGAGCACATGTGAAAGTGTGCAAACACACCCTATATACAGACACAAAAATAATATTTAAAATGTAGGAATAGGAATGAGGAGTTGAATAACATCAAAACACATAGCATGAAATTCTCAAAGAATAAAAATACATTTAAAATGGTTTCTAAAAAGATGGATTAGGATAAACACAGCCCAAGGAAAAGGCATCTTAAATTATTGGAGATATTTGATAATTCCCCTCCTGAAAGGCTTCTGAACTCATCCCTAACACTTTCCTGAGGAACTTATCGAGTTTATTCAACACATACTGGGCACCTTCAAGTACTAGATTCCATGAGGGTGCAAAGGGTGAAAGCATGTGTTATTTTCTTAAACTTTCTTTTCATTTATTCATTTATTCATGCATCCCAATCCCACCCATCTCCTGTACCCTCACATCCACCCTCTGCCCCTGCAACCCCTCCACAAAATAAAATTTAAGAGAAAAGGGGGGGGGGAGAAGGAAAATGTTACCATGGATGCCACAGTATGACTCAGTGAGTCATGCAGTAAACCCCTTTATTCATACATCTCTACATGCAGGCGTTCATCACAAAGAATCACTGGTCTGGTTCAAGGCCCCTGGACTCTGCTACACCACTGACACTGGGCCCTCATTGGGACTCTTCCTGGACATCCTGCTGCTGCTCAGTGTTGTGGAGATCCTGCAGCCCCGGGTTCACAGAACACCCTCATACATGCCCCCCAACTCTGCCCTCGTACTCCAGCAGATCACAGATGGGGTGGATGGTGGGGTGGGCCAACACATAACCCTGGTTCTGGGCCTGGGTAGTCAGCCCACCAGCTCTCCCCTGTCCTCACCACCAGGGTGAACTCTCCAGCACTGCCCTGGCTAGTTCACCCCTTGCAGTGATGAACAAGGGGCGGGGCCAGTTCTCCCATACCTGTACCATCAGAGCCAGCTCTACTGTGTGGTCGGCAAGGTGTACTGGCCACTTTCCTGAGTTCTGCAGCTGGTGAGGGGCTGGGACAGCTCTCCTGATCTTATGACTTCAGAGCCAGCTCTGCCACCTGCCTCAGGTGTTGATGGGCAGGGGTAGGGGGTGGGGAATGAGAACTACAGATGAGTAATAGGGACAGCTCTCCCAAAGCATGTGTTTTTAAAGAGTTTATAGGTTTCTGTATATTGTGTATGTGTAGGAAACACATACAAAGAATTACAATATTATGTAGAAAGTAAAAAGACATGAGAGATATGCAGCCAACATGTCAAAGACAAAACAGGAAGGTAAGCTGCACCCCAGAAGAGAGAAGTGAAACAATTACAGCAGCAAACAATGCAGTCTAATAAAGCTTATGTGGCTTTTACGGTCATATAAATAGAAGTCAAATCCTGATTCTTGCTTCTCATAGCACTTATGCGTGCTTATTGCTTAACAGATATGAGTTTTGTCACATATAAATTTGGAATACCTCTGGGCATAATGGTGCACACCTTTAATCCCAGTATTTAGGAGGCAGAGGCAGGCAGTACATGGTGAGACCCTGTCTTGGGGAAGGAAAAAAAAAAAAAAAAGAAAGAAAAAGAAAAGCAAAGAAAAAGAGTATCAGCACTTGCTTCACAGAATTGCAGTGTCCAATGAACACCTTTTTTTTTTTTTTTTTTTTTAAGTTCAATATATTAGCTGGCATAGAGAAGGCAAAGCGTGAGACAAACAGGCCAGCCACATAAAGACTTAATACCCACTGAGGGGTCTGGACCTAACTAGTAAATTGGCAGACAGCCAAACATTTACTGTCAGCTTATTGACTGTGACTTGTTAGTCTGCGTTTAATGGTAGCTAGCGTCTTCAGGAAGTACTGGAGAAGGCTCCAAATATATATGTGTTACATTCATGCCAGGATAATACCTGGAAGCACATACTTGGCCTAAGAATGTGAAGCATCAGGATATAGGTAAAGTTAGAAATTATATCACCATGTACAAAATAATACTGAGACATGCTCACTCTTTTAGACATAATGGGTATTCAAGAACAAATTAACATGATCAGAACTTGATTGAGTTCTCAATAAAATATGTCAAAATGGATGTATGTTTCAACAACTGAACACAGAAAGAAAATAATAGCTAACATTAAAAATTCATCTAGGATAACAGCCCGAGGGACTTCTACTTTATTTATGATAGAATGACAGAGCCCACCTTTACTCTTCTGTGTGCGTGCAGAATATGAATAAATATTAAAGTGTGTATGTGCCATGGCACACGTGTGGAGGTCAGAAGACAACCTGAGACATGGTCTTTGTTGTTTTACTTCTACAGAGATGAGGCTAACTGGTTCAAAAGGTCCACCTCTTATCTCTCCACCGAATACTGGGATTAGATACTTATGCAACACATCTGGCCTTTGCCTGGGCCAGGATTAGAACTCAGGTCCTCAAACTTATATGGTAAATTCCCTTGCCCACTGGACTACCTCACTAGCACTTTCTTCAAACAGCTTGAAAAGAGGGAAAGAATGGTTTTCAGACACAAATGCAGTAAACCTTCTGTGCTCCAGCTAATGCTCTAGAGGTCCTAAACTCTGTAGGACAGGGCAGAAAGAAACTAGAGTTCTGCAATCTTAGTGAGTTGAGCTGGGAATCTGGAGGAGGCCAAGGAGGTGGGATCTGCAAGGCAAAGTAACTGAGAAGGGGTTTCAAAACAAAAGACTCATCACAGAGTGGCCTTTAATCCCTGCATTTGCCTTCAATCTCAGTACCTGGGAGGCAAAGGTGGCTGATGAGGTCAGCCTGACCTACATTATGAGTTTCATGACAGCCAAGGGTGCACAGAGAAACCCTGTTACAACAAACAAAAACAAACAAACAAAAGAAACTATTCAGAATAAGATTAAAGAAAAAAGTTTTTATATCAAGTAGCCTAAGACACCTGGAGAGGAGAGTCAGTGAGGCAAAGAAATAATACTTGCAGAACAAAATGGTCAGAGGTTTTTAAAGATTGATGGAAATCTTTGTTTTGTTTTGTTTTTTGAAACAGGGTTTCTCTGTGTAGCTTTGTAGACCACGCTGGCCTGGAACTCACAGAGATCTGTCTGCCTCCCGAGTGCTGGAATCAAAGGTGTGTGCCACCATGGCCTGGCCAAAAATTGATGGAAATTTTAAAGCCAAATTTTCATCAAATCTCAAGAAGCACAAAAAGAAAATTCAAGGCACATTATCATCAAAATATTGAAAAACAAAGATAAAGAGAAAACTTTAGAACCAACAGAGTGGGCAAGGAAGATAGGTCCACTACATACAGAAAAACGCAGACCACAGCAGACCCACTGTCAGAAATCAAGCAAGCTAAGAGAAATGGAGGCTCCCCGCTATCAGTAACAGTGTTCAAATATTTTCATTGATGCTTACTATTGAGCACAAGGAATCAATAGTCTTGAAAAAGAAGTGAAATGATGAATTTCTCTTTTAGGATCATACCAAAGGAAATTATCCTAACATACCAACCTGCAACACTGTGCCATCTTATAGAACAATAGAATATATTAACACACTAGAAATGAGTCAGGAAGTCCTCATCCCATCACAAAATAAAATCAAGTTAAGAAATACACATTAAGGAATGGGATCTACTAGCATGTCATAACAAATGTTTTCAAGTATTAACATGTTGAGTATTAATATGTTTGATGGGCCTCTACAAATTAAGATAAAAACTTTTTTTCAGAATAAAGTATGTTCCTTGAGCAGAAACCAAATAACTCGTGTTGAAATATGAATTATTAAGCTCTTAGCTATGCAATCTAATCCCAGGCAGCACAATTTTATCACATACTCTGCTTCGGTGCCTTGTTCTTCATAACCCAGCCCAGGGTCTACACTGTAAAGAAGGCATGAAGCTGGTAACTTATTTTTCCAAGAATGTTGGTTTGCTTTCTTATATCAATGTCTGGAGGTAATTCTGGCTGTCACACTTGGAGAAGGGTATCTAATAATTAGTGATACAACTGACATCTCATGACTAAGGTCAGTATTACTTCTAAACACTTTACTATATGCAGGCCAGCTACCCAAAACAAATGCTTAACTCTGAAGTTAAGAACTACAGCCTAGTGAATAAATGCTGAGCTGAGCTGCACATATGCCAGAAGACCTATTGGTGATACCTAGCTAGTGTGAAACCTGATCAATACAGGAAAGCCTTGAATCCTACTTCAGGTTCCCAAATACACATTTTTATCCTCTCTTTCTAACTCAGGACTATAGTCCCTCAAGAAAGAGGAACTTGAGAGCTGGGGAGGTAGCTCAGTGGTTAACAGCACTAGCTGCTCTTCCATAAAATCCAGGTTCAATTCCTAGCACCCACATGTCAGCTCACTACTATCTGTAACACCAATCCCAGAGAATCCAGCTCCTCTGGCCTCTGTGGGCATTAGGTATACTTGTAACACAGACAAAAGACTCACACACACACACACAAAAATTGTTTTTGTTTTTGTTAGTTTGTTGAGATAGGGTTTCTCTGTTTAACAGTTCTGGCTGTCCTGGAACTTGCTCTGTAGACCAGGCTGGCCTCAAACTCACAGAGATCCAGCCTGCCTCTGCCTCCCGAGTGCTGGTATTAAAGGTGTGTGCCATTACTGCTCTGCAATAAATTAATTTTTTTAAAACAAGGGAGAGGAAGAACAGAGCAGACCTTAGGAGTGAAGGCATCTAGTTTTCTACTTCAGCTCAGCCACTGAGTGTAATTCTAGGCATGACACACATTTTTATGGACTCAATTTTCTGCTAGAGTTCCTCTGCCTCTAAAATTCTATTTAAGATCTTATCTGTTTATAGTTAATCACAGAAAAGGAAGAAAGATTCACATACCCCAAGAAGGTAAAAAGTCAAACTCAAGCAAAGAAAGCATAAAAAAGCCAAGAGCTCAGATAGGAGATACTGGCTAGTCTTCAATTTAAAACATGACAATTTGTACCAGCCTGCCTTCCTCAGGTCAATCCTGATGGAAAAAAGGCAAACGGAGGACAAAGTTCACCCAAGAACACACTGGCATCACCTGATAGCTTTTCAGAAACATTAACTTCTCAACATTCATCCCAACTCTACTCAATCAGAACCTGCATTCCCTAAGATTCTTCAGATAATCATCTGCACATTAACACTCGGGAAATACTAGTTTATAATAATACTAACTTCTAGTCACCATTCTGTTGCTTCTTCACTTAGTAAAAAATAAAATTTTACTCAAGTTCCCTTGATAACCCCACCTCCTTGTAGTTTACATACACAATTTTATGTCAGCTCAGAACCTCCAAACTCAAGATTACCAAGAGCGATGAGGGCACATTACATTCCCTTTGCATATTCCCTTCTCTGCACAGAGCAAGCCTGACCCACAACCTAAATTATAACTCTTCCAAGTAAATAATTCAGCCATACATATTGTTTAAAGACCTCTCAGGAGGAAAAGTGGAAAACAAGGTGGTGAAACCAAAGATAAAAATTGATAGGCAGAAGCTCAACATTTACATCTGAAGGAGATCCAAAGTTTCATTTATGAAGGTTTTTATTCCCTTTTTCTTCCTCCTGCTGTGCTATTTTATATTACATGAAGATTCTCAGAGACTAGGGCAAAAGGATAAAGCACTCACAGAGTAAACAGAAACTAGCAAGTGTTCTCTAGCAGAGTGGTTAGGGGGCAGCAGCTGGAACAAAACCAAGACCTGGATAAGATGAGGCATAACATGCATTGCAACAGAAGTCAGAGTTGGGGAGGGTGCCCTGGACCCATCCACACAGTTAGTCCATGAAAAACACAGGTTGTTGCTCACCCTACAACTCATCCCCGACTCAGGTCACTCACAAGCAGCAGAAGGCCCCAGCCCCAGGCAGATGGCTGAATATGGAGGGTAACAGTACAAAACTAAGGCCCATCGATGCTTACAGGAGTGCCTGGGGGTTGGCACAACTCAAAATCAATAGCATTATCCAAAGTTCTCCAGCACCCACAAAGCTCAAAAGAGTCTGCATAAGGAGTTTAGAGTTAGGGAAAGACCCAAATCAGCTCCCAGCTGGCACTGAGGTATGCTGGCCTAAGGGGACATTTATTCATTTACTGTGGTTGTACCACAATCAAAGCAGTGTACCAGCAACTAGGGAACCGATGACAGAGGTGATGACACGATGATCCGCTCTCAGGAAGTTCACTGAAATATAAGGTGAAGAATTAAAAGAGATGGGAATACAGTGAGGGAAGTGCTGAGAACAGGGCAAAACAGTGGTATAGGCAAGGGACACCCACAACACAGGGCTCCAAACTCACCCTGGCTTTGTAGACGTTAGCCAGACATAAATGAAAGAGGCAGTGAAAGGCATAGGGGCCATTCCAAAAAGAAACAAAGGCAGAAGAGATTTGGGGATTATCCCACCTTTGCTGCTAGCACGAGACCCCAACCATTACTGCCTAAAATGAACAGTTGGGGCCATCTTATAATGAATGTCCTGTCTACTCAATATCATAGCAAACTGTGACCTCAGCATGAGTTGCAACTTGCCCAGAGATACAGGCCTTATGGAGTGCCTAAACCAGAGCCAGAGCCCAGTTCTCTCACTCAACAGTTTCCTTGGGTGTTTCCCAATCAGAATCTGACTCCGACTTAAAGAACACAGTATCAGCCACAGGCAGGTCTGCTCCCCCTGGACTAAGTGTATTCTGAGCACTCCTGGGTGGGCTCTTGCCTAGGCCTCTCTAGACCAGATAAGGAATTCAGTAGCACTGGCCTCCAGGAGCTCCGGGGTGGCAAGAACTCATGAGAATACAGAAGCAGGCACCTACCTGTCTCTTTGGGAAAGAAACCAGCAGGCATTAGCAGCAGAATGTGAGATAGGCTGACTCTGTGCAGGAACACGAACACACACACACACACACACACACACACACACACACACACACACACGGGGGGGGGTCCTTAAAAAATGAGACCCCCTTGGAAATTAAGAGTTGAGGCAGGTTTAATTAAGACTCCACAGGAGTCCACCTCCTTGTCTGGCTGGTCCCACCAACTTAGCTCTGAGAAGCAGTCACCATATGAGAAGCTAACCTTAGGAAGGTAAGCCATCAGCCTAGGGGCCAAGCCCCTAGTGTCAGGGCAAAGCTGCCCTGTACCTCAATCTCTACTTTCAACAGCAATTGTTCTGTGGTCCCCAGCTCTCAATCAGGTTGCCCACTCTGGATCAGACTATTTGTAGGGTAGAAGAAAGCATCCTTAACTTTTGGAGTTTAACTCTCTCTAGACTCTAAACAGAGAGTAAGTACAGAGCATAATTTCTCTTCTGCTTATAACAAAGCAAAACATCATGTCAATATTTGGCTAGCTGGTTCTAACTGTGAGGGGGGGTGTGGCAAGAAGGCTCAGTTGGTAAAAGGAGCTTGCTACTAAGCCTGACAACCTGAGTTTAATCCCTAGGACCCACAATACCATTTGGAAAGAATCTACTCCAAATTGTCCTCAGACCTCCATGTACCCTGCCTCATGTACACAAAATAAAACTTTTTTTTTTAATGTGTAGAAAGAAGCTAATAAGGTTCAAACCTATTTACCATTCCCTTTTACTGCCTGGTGATCATCCACTTCAAGACTTTAAAACAAAGGTATGATGAAAACAGTCTAATCACCAGATACCTTTGCTGCCTCCACTGCCCTCAGATTCGTCCTCTGACCACATACTCCAGTGCAATTGCCAAATGATGGCTTTGAGGTCTGAGGATGCAGTTCAGTAGTACAGCACTTACAAAGACATAAGATGAAACCCTGGGTCTCATCCTCAGGACCACAAAGTCATCATAAAAGCTTTCTGATCCTGGCCTTAGGACCACAACCAGCTAAGAACAACCAGGGCATGTAAGTAGCCTGACAAAAGAATGACTTATGCAGGGACTGAAAAGCCATGTTCAGACGTGTATCCTGAACTCCTTCACATCTACCGTGAGAAAGCTATGGGTGGGGGTGAGGGTGTTTATGTCTGTGTCAGATGACTCTATCCAGACTTCCTTCTCTCCATAAAATTCTCCCTTCAGACCTTGAACTCCTAAAAGAGAAAAGCAGTTTTGATTTCCAGATGAATGCTCCCATTAAGGGAAGGGCAGCTAAGGATAGAAAGGGATGACTACTGTGAATTCCAGAGCCATTACACTTTTGCAAAGGCTTCCTCAAAAGAGGCAAAATACCCATTCCAAACAGAAAACACACTTCATTCAGATAACTTCTCTAAAGTGTACCATTTTGGTAAATGATGTCTCTGTTCTCCATGGCTGCTTTTTTCTTTATGTGACATTAAAACTCTCACATATAATGTATAGAATTTTCTTACCAGGAGGTTTAGAAATAACTAGTTTGCTATTGATTGTGGTCACATACACAGACACACATAGACACCTGTATTCCAATATTGGAGAAGAGACAAAAAAGACTAGTTGACGCTAGCCTACATTACATAGTGACTTCAATGCCACTCTGAACTACTCAATCTTGGTGGGGGACGGAACCTAGACATGGTGGCATGCACCTTTAATCCCATTCTCAGAAGGCAGAGGCAGGCAGATCTTTGTGAGTCAGAGGCAAACCTGCACCCCATAACGAGTTCCATGACAGCCAAAGCTGCATAGTGAGACCCTGTCTCACAAAACAAAAACAAAAATAAAAACAAAAACAAAAAACAGGAAAGGAATGAAGGAAAACAGATCTCCAAACTGACTTCTCAAAAAATTAAAAATAGAACTACATGACCCAGCTATTTTACTCCTAGGCATATATCCAGAGAACTATACACTACCACAGAGATATTTACACCCCCATGTTTATTATTGCTTTATTCATTATAGCAAAGAATTGGAAACAACTTAGTTGTCCATCAACAGACTAATGGACAATAAAAGTCACACACACACACACACACACACACACACACACACACACACACACACGAAGTACTACTCAGCTCTTAAGAAAATGAAGTTTAAAAATTTTCAGGAAAACAGATGAATTTAGAATATATTATATGAAGCCACAAATCTCAGAAAGAAAAAAAAATGCATGTCTTCTCTTATACATAGAATCTAGCCAATAATATACATACATACATACATACATACATACATACATACATACATACACACACAAGTGTATATGCAGGTATCATAACAATAGTAGAGCTGCCACCCTAAAATCCATTTTTTTGTTTGTTTGTTTCTTTTTTGTTTGTTTTTGTCTATTTGAGACAGGGTTTCTCTGTATTGCTTGAGAGCCTTGCTCTGTAGACCAGGCTGGTCTTGAACTCACAGATACCCACCTGCCTCTGCCTCCAGAGTGCTGATATCAAAGGTGTGTGCCACCACCGCCCAGCTAGATAAAGGATTTGTAGAGGTAGAGAAAAGTTTGGAGAAGGTCTTGCTGTGAGAAGAAAACTGACACTAGTTTCATTTCCACAAAAATGACAACTCCAAGTTTTGTCTATACAACCACACTTTCTACCTAATTTCAGCAAACTTGGATATACCTCAGGAATTTACCTGGCTGAAGCTGGTACCTGCCCACAGCTGTTACCCAATGTTCCATAGTCCTAGAGAGCTAGAGAAAAGGAAAAATAGGGGGAATCAACATGGTGCTTGAAACTCTACCCCCAAGTCAGCAGAAGGCACTACTTTTAATTTTATCCAGATTCTACTATTCAAATTAAAAACATAGGCCTATAAGCCCCACCAATGACAAAGCAAAGGAAAAAAAAAAATGCTGTTCATACCTTCACAACAAGTTCAAATCTCCAAGCTGCCCAGATAAGTTCGATACAAATGTCAATAATATGTGTAAGTAAACCCTTAGTCTGACAGATCTGTTTACTGGTGCTCCTATCCAGTCCCTTAAGCTATAAGCTTCCCTGTGACTAAGTATTCTCCATACCTTCTATTAGAAACCAGATCAAACAAGAGACACCTGCTCTTACCACCATTCCAACAACCCTAGCAATCTTCTAGAATAAACTTATTTTCCACCCAAACCTTTCAGCTTCTAGGAGAATCTCAAGGTTGAACAAACTCTTGAGACACGAGTCTGACCATACCTGTACTTGCCAGTTTCTCTCAGGTCTTGGTTCCCAATATCCTAAGAACTTCAGATCCTTGCTCTATCCTCTGGCACCTGAAGTTGTTAAGAACCATGCTCCCTGTTTTATCATGTCCTAGTAACCGTGTCTACATAGCCTGTAAAATGTACATAAGACACAGACCTTAAGCCCACCAGAACTTTCAATAGAGCTAAGGAGGCTACAGATTCAGACAGCAAACAACCAACGCAGGAGCATCTATTTCAATATTCTATGTAGGTGCAATAAATGTTGAACTGTGAAGAATGAATAATGAGAAATGAGGAAGAATAAACAACTAATGAGTTATGAACAAAATCAAGAAAAACAATAGAGATCAAAGAAATTAATCTGAACCAGGATAATCAAAAAAAGGTCTTCTAAAGGAAAGTCAAGAGGTTGGATATAAAATCTTTGAAGGCTGAGAAAGTAGAGTGGCAATCTGTCACATGGTATAAAGCTGTAATCCAGCTCTTGGGAGGCTGACCTTGGAGGATCACACATTTGAGGACAGCCTGAGCTACATAATGAAGCCATGTCTTAAAAACTACAATCCAAAAAAAAAAAAAAAAAAAAAAGTATCAAGAAGCAAAGAGGGGTGGGGGGAACACATAAGAATGTTCCTTCTTGAACATTTTTTGGAGCAGAACACTGAAGTTAAGCATCCTAGATGGGGAAAGTCCAAGGATCCTCATGATAATTCTTACTGGTTTTCCTAGTTTCTGCCACTTGACAGGTTCTGGCTATTCCAAAGTATTAAATATTCAACCAACTCTTCAGGTAGGGCCAGCTGGGAAACTCCCCCTTGGGTCAGTATGCAATGGGAAACAACTGTTCTTGAGCAGGAAGCCTGACTTAATCCAACTCCACAGCATTAGCTGAGGCCCTCCAGGAACACAGGAAGGAATGAATAGGGGTGCCACACCCTGACACACAGTTTTTATTCACTTACCTAACCCCTTGAGATGATAAGCACTGTGAAAGGGAGCTAACTGACCCTGGCAAAAAGCAACTACAGCAACCTGGAAGACCAGTCAGAACAACACAAAAGAAGTCTTGTCAGGATACTGGTGACAGGAACCTGCAGAAGGTAGCACAAGAAAGGATCTGAAGGAGGGGCACTGGGCAGAGCTGGAAGATTCAGGTTTCCATCCCCAGATGGTGCCATTATCTTCAGACCTTGATGCTTTGGCTCAGCTGACAGATGCTAAATGCTAAGGTCAGTCAGCTCAGCACTCTGCTTGCTTCTGGGAATGGGGGTTACACATTCCATCCTTCCCATCTGCCTGTGGTTTTATATGCTAGCTGTGATTTCCTGTAATTCCTGTTTATAAGGGGATCGATGAGAAGATAAGGACAAGAACAGGGCACCTCCTCTGTCCATCACACTGTGACAAACACATCTCAAGAGTCCTGCACTACAGTTTTACTGGTAACTCCAATTATGGGAAGAAGGGAAAAGGGGAAGGAAGCTCTTGCTTTGAAAGCTGTAAGGGAAGTGCCCTTCTTACACAATCAATTTCCCCTTTTGGCAGAGCCTTCCCAGAATGCATTTAGTGAGAGAGAAGAACCAACAGTTTCCAGCCCTAAGTCCTGACTGGTTCCTGTAGCAATAAGGAACCCAAGATTCCTTTCTTGTGCTATGAAAAATGAGTAGAAAGCCAGGAACCAAGTGTCAACATATGAGGACAAAAATAAGTACACAGCATCCTGAAAACAGGGTGCCAGCTTTTCACAGTAAGGACCCTGAAGGGGACAGGACACATGAGGCATAGACACTGCGAAAGGCTTGTCTCAAAGTAGGGCAAGAAGATTGAAAGGTCAAGGCCAGACTGGCCAATGGCAAGACCTCTTCTCAAATAAACAGCCTTACATATAATTTTTTTTGTCTTTTTCTTCTTTGAGGTAAGGTTTCTTATATTTCAGGCTGGCCTAAAACCTACTTATTTAACTGAAGATGACCTTGATATCTTTCTTTCCTTTTTTTTTTTTAAACAGTGTCTCTCTGTGTAGCCCTGGCTATTCTCAAACTCCCTCTGTAGACCAGGCTGGCCTCAAACTCAAAGCGATCCACCTGGGATTAAAGGCGTTTATGCCCAAGCCAGGCTTTATGTGATGCTGGGACTCAAACCCAGTGCTTCAGGCATGCTAAGCAAGCACTTTACCAACAGAGCTGTATCACTAACCCTAAATATCTGTGATTTCTAAAAGATTTTCAAGATCTTCACACAGGAAAAGTGCATTCTAGTACTTTTCTAACTATTAAATAAGCATAAGGGGGAAAGAGAGCAGATTGGAAGAAGAACAAAGTGTTGTTAGTTATAACTTGGTGAGTTCTGACATTTTCTAAACAAGCACTTCCCTCCCACCAGTGACAGATTCAAGCACCCCAGAACAGTCACACTGTATTCTTCCACACAGGCCTCAGAAAACTAAATCTAGGAGCTGACCCAAGAATACCTGTTACTGCATGATCACCCCCTCACCCTCCCCATCCACCCCCCCCACCCCCGCCCCAGGACTAGGCCTCCTAGAGATGCCAAGCAGTCCTTTACAAGACTGGCCTGGCTGTGTTAGTGAGGAGACAGACATTTTATTATTCTCAATAACTGAAGTGATCATAATTCCATCCCAGGATACTCAAGATCATAGCACCATTATTATTATACTAACTAGCATGACTGCTTATTTGCTAACATGAATCTAAACATTTTATACTTACTGTCTGATCTAGCCCTCACAACCACCTCTCACAACCACCTTAAAAGGTAGGTAAAACAAGCTAGCAAGCACAAAGCTCTGATTGCAATCCCCAACACTATAAACAGGACATAATGATGCACAACTGCAATCCCAATTATTGGGGGATAGAGGCAGGACTGTCAGAAGTTTAAAGTTACCCTTGACTCTATAGAAAGCTTGTGGCCAACCTGGCACACACAATTCTGTCTCAAAAAACAAAAGGGCATGCCTTTAATCCCAGCATTTGGGCTGCAGAGGCAGGAGGATCTCTGTGAGTTCAAGACCAACGCAGTCTACAGAGTGAGTTCCAGGGTAGTTAGGGCTATACAAAGAAACCCTGTCTCAAAAAAACAAAAAACCAAGGTAGGATGTAACATAGTTGTGCAGCATTTGCCTAGCATATACGAAACCCTGGGTTCAATATTCAATACTATAAAAATATTTAAACTAAACCAGGCGTTGGTAGTGCATGCCTTTGATCCCAACACTTGGGAGGCAGAGAGAGGCAGGAGGATCTCTGTAAGTTGGAGACCAGCTTGGTCTACAAGAGCCACAGAGAAACCCTGTCTCAAAAAAAAATTAAACTTTAAAATATGTATATGTACAACTGGTTACAAACAATTTCAAAGTTGCTGGGAAGACAAACTAATATATACAAAACGGAAAGAACAGTGTCTAACACAAAGAGAGCTTTTCAAATGATAGCACATACCTGTAATCTCAGAATCCAGGAGAGTAAGACAAAAGAATAGTGAAAAAAACAGCCTTGACTATGTTATAAGTTTGAAGCCACTTTGAGCTATATTTCAAAATGCTGACTCAAAACAAACAAGACAAAAATCGCTTTACACATGTTAGCATTTAGTATCATCCTACCTTGTATTAATTTAGTTCTATATGAATTTGGGCTTTATGCATTTTAAATGTGTTTTAACCCATTGTGACTATATTCAAGCTTCACAATAACCACGTATGTTAGATCAGACTGAAAGCTTATGGACAGTTCCTGCTATAAGAAAAATCAGCTAGTCAAAGGGTAGGAACTGAATACATAGCAAATGCCCTCCTTGGGCCAGAAACCTGTCTCCATCATTTCTGAATACCCAACCCCATCCACACAAGCACATATTCAATAAATCCATGTTAGATTAGAATGACTACACAGTTGTCAGACCAGAACAACCCTAGCCCTGTAGCCAGAGGATGGGGGAAACAACAGGATTCATCATTCCTGGGTATTCCTAGCCAGCCTGAACAGACAAGAGTGCTACTATTCCCAGGCCAGACTCCAACTCATTCCTGAGAGAGAAGGGAGCATCCAGAGGTCACTTAGAGGGAAATGTCAGTATTGCCCCTGTACAAATAACCTCTGAAGCAGCAGGGAATCTGGCTAATATGTAATGGGACATTGTTCAGGCCCTTCCATCAGGCCAAACAGGGATCCATAGATGCTTCAGAGACACATAATGCTGCCTTGCTAATTGAAGTGGGAGTTGCCTTTTACAGAGCTTAGGCCAGTCTATAAATACCAGGAACTAAAAGGTTTCCTATAGGGGCTCAATTGCCTCTCCCTAAATGGAGAGACTATCTGGTCCTCTATGTCCCAAGCAAACCCCAGAGAGTATCCCTCACAGAAGAATTGTCCTCAAGCAGTATACACAAGCCCCCAGAAATATACCTCCACTTCTCTTTTACCATTTTAGCCTGGTTTTGTTGGCCTTTCCTTCCCAGACCCTTCATCTAAACAATCCACTCCTAAGCACCCTTGCACTCCTAAACACCTATTTTCTTCAGATATTTGTTTTATCTTTGTCTTCAGCTCATCCTACACTCACTATTCCTATCCCCATAGATGTTGTCTCCCATGAAAGAAACCCTGGCTCTGAAATCACTGTAACTTTGGTTCTAGCTCCAAACACAGTAAATTACAGTACTTCATGTTGCTAAGATTGGTGTCCTGATCTATACAGCGGTGGCTATAGAGCAAGATCCTAGCTAAAAGGAAAAGAAGAAAAAAGGGGGAAAAATTTAAAAAAGAAAAAAAGGGAAATAGGGAGGGGGGCAAAGTCACTTAATCACCCTGTGCCTCGCCCTCAGTAACTTTAAAGTGTAACCCCCACCCTATTTCAAGCCATAGTGATTGAGAACAAGAGCCGACAACACCAGCATTATCTAGATACCATGTGCTAGATACCAGGCCAGGCACGTCAAATAATCCTCAAAACCCACAGCCTATATAGTACATGCAATTGTTAACTCCCATTTTCAGTTGAAGAAGCTGAGATTTAGCAAAAAAGACTTCGTCACATCCATGTACTCAGACAGGAAACTCCAACACCATGAAAGCAAGAGTCATCTGCTTTTATCATTTCTTCCTCAAGCAGCTATTTGAATATCTTTTGGTTGTCGGGACTGTGCCTTCTGTTTTAAATACGTCCATTTGATTTTCATATCAACTGTATTAAACGTGGTTTTAATACAATACTGAAGTTAAACATATCACTAGTATATAATTCAAGTAACATTCAAAAGTGGTTTAAGACGTTATAGTTTAGACTACCAGATCTCTGTGAGTTTGAGGCCAGCCTCATCATCTACACGGCAAGTTCTGAGACAGCCAGAGTTACTCATAGAGAGAGACCTCTCCTCTACCCCCCCCAAAAAAGAGGGGGGGGAGAGAGGACAGGGAAAGAGAGAATAAGGGAAGATGAAGTTATAGTTTCTCTTATCTTTATGACCTAGAATTCCCTCCCCAGGTAATCATTAATATGTTAATAAGCTACCTTTCTAGAGATGAATGAACATCAGTTCCATTTTACAAACTACAATACTGAAGGATCAGTTTGGGCATGGTGATGAATGCCTATCTGTATTAGGAAGGCTAAGGCGGGAAGATTGCTGAGTTTGAGACTAGCTGGGGCTACAAAGTGAGACCTCATCTGAAACTAATTTTAAAGAGTGAAAATCAAAGTTCAATTTGCTCAAGGTCATACAACTGGGAAGAGCTGAGCTGAAGCAAGGTTGCTCTAAGCCCACTACCTTTTCTGTTGCCTCCTACTAAAAACTCTCTTATGAAAACAACTGTCATTTTCAAAGGACACAGGAACAGGGAAACTGCATCTGGCCCACAGCCAGTTTTACTCCTCCACTTTCCCAACTAAATAAAAAAGCAGGCAGGCTGCCCAAGTACATCTCTAGTCCAAGAATGCTGGCACTCCTTCATATTCTTTCTATTCTAGGCAGCCACAGCTATACTGTCCTTGCAGCGCACAGTCTCATCTTCAGCCTCTGAAACAACACAAGGACAACGGTTTAGAGCCAGAGACCATGCTGGTCTCCTCTTAGCAATATCAAAAGAAGGAAAGTGTCTTCAGAAGCCCTCAGAAACACCATCAGGCTAAGAGTTCAGATGATTACAAAGGGATAGTTAAAAACCAAGATTCCAACAATACCTAATTTGGGATGAGCTTGCTGGACCACTCAAAATCCCCAAGGAACAGTGTTTGCAGTACCCTAATGAACTCCGTTCATCTCTGCTTTGTTTTACTCCTATTTGACCATCAACCATATAGATTTTGAGATATTATCTCTGTCCCTGGGGACATTCCTCCTCTTCCTTTGTATTATATGGGAACATTCTTCCTTAGGATATTAAGGCTGCCTTTTCAAATTATACACATTTGCATTTTTTCAGATTTATTTTTATCATTGTGTGTGTATGTGTATCTGTCTGTCTGTCTGTGGGCAGGTATGAACATGCCTGAGTGCCAGTGCCTGCACAAGCTATTGGCATTGGATTCCCTCTTAGAGCTGGAGTTATAGACAGTAGTGAGCTGCCCAGCATGGATGGTGGATCCTCTTCAATAGCAGTACTGGTTCTAACTACTGTGCCATCTTCCCAGCCCCTTGTTTGAATTTTTGCTTCGATACACAAAAATACACTGACTTTAGGACCTCTGTGCTGAGCTAGGGGAACAGGAAAGGGGCTACTGCTATTAAACTGCTGTTACTCAGCAAGTACGTTTTATGGATCTGAAATCCTGGGAGTTTCCCTTTCCTAGCATGAGCTATCAATGCTGAATTTAAGGCTGTCAGCATCTTAATTATATAAATATAGTAGCTCCTTCAGGGAAGGGTAGATAGAGATGGTCAGTTATTATGAGCACTTGCTGGGTTTGGTTCCCAGGAACCACATAGCAGCTCACAACCATCTGTAACTTCCTGCCAATGCCTTCTTCAGGACTCTGAGGGCCCAAAGCACACAGATGATGCATACACATACATACATACATACATACAGGCAAAACATTCACACATGTTAAAAGAAATCATTTTTTTTAAATCCCAAGTCATTGTCAAATGTTTTGCTTTTCCCATTTGTATAAAAAGGACTAAAATTCAAGTGCAGTTGTTCCTTAGTATTCACAAGGATTACTGGTTCCAAGACTCCTGAAGATACCAAAATCTGAAGCTATTCAAGTATCTTATTTAAAAATAGCATAGCAGTTACTTACAAATATTCTCCCACATATGTACTTCCCATATATATTAAATCCTCTCTATATTACTTATATGACCAATGCTGTACAAATTGTTATGCTATATTGTTTAGAAATTAACAAGAAAAACACATTTTTCTCCCCCCAAATTGTCAATGTAAAGTTAGATGAAACCACAGATGAAGAACTCACAACCTTGAAGGCACATATGTTTTATATGAGGTGTCTTGTGTGAAAACAACTTATAAAATGCAGAAATGATTGCATTTTTGTTGCTATTAATTAGTATAGATGTTTAGTCCATAGAGTAAACATAGGAAATTTAAAACACACTTAGGGGATCTGGAATGTGTAAGAAAAGATTAACTGAAGCTGGGCGGTGGTGGCGCATGCCTTTAATGCCAGCACTTGGGAGGAGGAGGCAGACAGATCTCTGTGAGTTTGAGACCAGCTTGGTCTATAAGAGCTAGTCCCAGTACAGCCTCCAAAACCACAGAGAAACCCTGTCTCAAAAAAAAAAAAAAAAAAAAAAAAAAAAAAAAAATTAACTGAAACACTGGAGAACAACTCAAATAATGCATCATTAATTGTTAAACTGCTGCAAAGAATATGGGAGAGGACATTCAATAAATTCTTGTACAATTTGCACGAGTCTAGATGCATTACTTGAAAACTTCTTTACCTTAGCACCACCATATCTATATCTTCCCTATTAAAGGTGTCACCAATGACTCTCACATCATGCTACCCCCCCCTTTACTTATATTCCTAAAAATAGACAAGCATACACAGAACAAATGAAAAGCACCAATAAAAATTTTCTTTTCTGAGAAGAAACAAAGCATCCTGTGTTAACTATTTCCTTAATCTATAGCTGAATTCACACTCAGTGACATATATATTTCTCTAAGCTCAAAAACAAATGAATTGGTTTTAGGGCATGACTGAGGCCTACCAAGTTATTTACAAAAGCCAACAGGACTACAGAAACAAAACCTGCGCCTGCAAATTAGCAGATACACCTTTTTTGTTTTCAACCCTAACACCTAAAGAACCCTGTAATGTTTTCTAAAAATATTTTATAGGTGTTTTGCTCCCATGTATGTCTGTGTACCACAAATGTGCCTAGTGCCCATAGAGGTCAGAAAAAGATCTGTTATGAGTCACCATGTAAGTGCTGGGAATCTAACCCAGGTCCTCTGGAAGAGCAGCCAGTACTCTCTGACAAGACATCTCTCCAGCCCCATTAGTTTATTTTTGACTGCCCTTGCTATATAGTGAGACCCTGACCCCTAAATCAAATAAATAAAGTAAAATATAAAGACTTAGCTGGGTGGTGATAGTGTCCCACACCTTTGATCCCATCACTTGGGAGGCAGAGGCAGGCGGATCTCTGTGAGTTCAAGACCAACCTGGTCTACAAGAGCTAGTTCCAGGGCAGCCTCCAAAGCCAGAGAGAAACCCTGTCTTGAAAAAACAAAACAAAACAAAACAAAAACAAAAACAAAACAAAACAAAAACAAAAAACCACTTAGGGGAATATGAGAAAGATGGAAAAGTACCTATGGAATACACACCACCTATCCAACTATCCCCTTCTCCCACATTCTTCCCATTTTCTCTCTCAATAGAAAATAAAAGGCAGTGTAAGGCTTGGGATGTAGCTGAGTTGGTAGGACACACATAGCATGCACAAAGCTATAATGATAACTTTCTTACACAAATAAAGCCTGTCTGGGGGTCAGAGAATGGAGCTTGCCACTAGCTAACCATAGAGGTCTGGTGGTCTGTGACAGGAAGTGATGTAGCTGGGCAGAAACAGGATATAAGCAGGGAGAAACAGGAAATCGCTCTCTTCTCTACTGAGATGCTTTAGGAGGTAAGGTGTGCTGTGGCTTGCTCCTCGCTGATCTCTCAGCATTTCCCACTGTATCTGACTCTTTTTATTATATAGACCAATTAAAAACTCATCTTACACAGAGCCTTGGGTTCAAATCCCAGTACCACATAAGCAAACATGAAAGTACCTATTATAAGCCATAGAACGTGGCAAGCGGTTCAAGAGTTCAAGGCCAAGACTGAAGGCCAAGAGCATTGGCTTCACTTTCAAGGGACCCAAGTTTGATTCCCAGCAGCCATATGGCAACTCATAACAGCCTGAAAACTCCAGTTTCAAGGGGTCCTGGCCTCTGCAGGCACCAGGCACACACATGGTATACAACTCTTATTTCTGAAATGGAGTTTCACCATATGGATGCTGCCTCAAACATGAGATGTCCCTGCCTCAAACTGAATAGCCTGAGTTATAGATAAGCCTTGTTAGAATTATTAATTGGTAAGATATTTTCCTGGCATTATTTAACTGTGGCTTTATAAGCAGTTAAAGACATAGGTTTCCAATAATCCTAAATCTCTATATTTTTATTTATGTAGACAGTCACTTCTTCTCACAGGTCAGGTCAGCCCAGGCTACTGTTTAACCGCTTGCTACGCCCTCAACACACACATATACAACACACATAAAGACACAGACTCTAGGTTCCTAAAACTCCCTCAGATTAAAATCTGAGTAAGTGAAGCTAAACAGCAAAAAAGTCTTACACCACCCAGATCAAGCTCCTAGATCTAGCAAGCAGTTCACTGCTAGTGAGATTAAGGAACTCTCCAAGGATTCTGCCCAAGGCCCCTTCAGGGTGACTGCAAGTCCAATATACAGAAACCACTAACAAAGTCAGAATGGTAAGGTTTTGTGTCTACAATATACAACAGAGTTCTCTAAGTTAACTCCTGGGCATTTCCCTAGACTGATAACTCCATGCAGGGAAGTACCGTGACTATTTTGTGCTCTTTTAAGAACTATATATATGGATTGGGCATGGTGGCACATGTCTTTAATCTAGGGGCAGAGGCAGAATGATCCCTCTGAGATTGAGACCAACCTACATAGCAAATTCCAGGACCCTGTCTCAAACAAACAAACAAACAAAAAATGTATATATGGCACATAGCCTATGTATTCACTACCTGTCAAATAAATTTACTTTCTTTTGGGTTTTTGCAGTAACTATCTACCTGTCTCTCACCGACCAAAACCCAAAATGATTATCTGCTCATAAATTATTACAACTTGGGGGAGGGGGTACACATAAACAGGAAAAAATATGGACCAATCAACTCTCAAGAAAGCCAGAGCCTGTTTTCCTTGCTACCCTGCTATGCAACAAGTAAAATCCCCGTAAGATTAAACAAGGAAGCTGGCCTTCCTAGAGCAGACCTTTCTACCTGCAGGTGGATGAGAAATAATCAAGGACTAATAATAAAGGTGTGCACCAGTCAGCATACCATTTACTAATGGTTTAGAAATGCAGTGAAAACACCAACCAAAACAACAGCACCAAATATAAAACTTTGTTCACTAGCTTTCAGGAACGGGGAAAAAAGACAATATATGAGCTGTTTCTTTTCTAGCTGACTAGAGACATAGCAGTTACAGATGTGTGTTCACAGTGTCTTTTAAGTGGGTGGCTGACTGCACACACAATAAACCCCAGAAGTCAAACTCCAGCTATGAAGGGGCTGTCACTAATGGAAGGAAAAGAGTAGGGAGGGGGATAAGTAAGGAGGTGGTGGTATGGGATCCTTCCAGATGACTTCTGTCTCCCAATCTTCAAGTAATCCTACTATGTCTGGGATGCTAATAGCACCTGCTACTGTCTCACCTGGAAGACCTAGGGAGAATAAAAACTCAGAAGACACAACCCATTGGACTGCAGTCAAGTAGCATTTCTGAATCACAAAAAGCACAGCACAGAGGAAAAAACTAGTTAGGAAGCCTAGCTATCATGCAACTATACCCATATAAAAAAAGCATTCTCTTGGGCTGGATGGCTCAGCAGTTAAGAGCATGTACTGCCTCGGGAGTACCAGAGATTGATTTCCATCAACAACAATGGGTGGATCAACCACCTATATTCCAGGGCCAGAGAATCTAACACACCTTTCTGGTCCCTATGGGTACCTACACTCAAGTACACATATCCCTACACAAACACACACACAGACTCAGTCTCTCCCACCACCCTCTCTCTCAAAATAAAAAGTCTCCTTTTTAAAAGTACACCTTCAAACATCACAAAGGCACATTCCCCTTTGTCACTGACTATTAGCTTCAAAACCAGCACTGCAGAGGCTAGGGAAGCTCAGATGATAGAATGTTTGCCAGCATTTATCCCTAGTACTAAATAAATCAGGATACATCCATCACTTGGGACACAAAGGCAGGAGGATCATAGTTCAAGGTCATTCCCAGCTTCTTGCCAGTTCCAGACCAGACTTGGTGGCATATCCTGTCTCCAAACACACACACACACACACACACACACACACACACACACACACACACACACACACACACCATAGAAGAACATGAGTTTATTCAGAACAAAACAAAACAATATGAATCACAAACTTGGCTGGGGACCCAATCCACTTTCTAAAGATAGGCCCAGAGGAGGACAAGAAACAAAATGACAAAGGTGATCACACTGGGGTAGGAAGGAGCCTGGGTTCTCCACTGACCCTTTTCAAGTGAGCTCTGAGCCTCCACTTCTCCTTTTTCTTTTAATAGGAAAAGAGGATCCCAGACTTCAAAGTCCAATTCTCCCAACTTTAATGAGCCTACAGTGTCTCTTCAAATACTTGGTTTGTTGCATGAACCTGATGGAATCCAGAACCTACCTACAGTCAAAAATTTTACGCCAGTGTGGTGTCACACACCTTTAACCCCAGCATTTTGGAGGCAGAGACATGTGGCTCTCTGTGAACTGGAGGCTAGCCTGGTCTACACAGTGAGTTCCAGACAGGGCTAAACAGACAGACCTTGTCTCAAAAAATAAAAATAAGTAAAATTAAAAATAATTTGACTCCTCACTGGGCCTCCTGAAACTCTAAGGTTTATATTTGTATTAACAGTAGGGCCTACTCCAAATCCCAACATTTTAGACAATGAACTCTGCCAGGTGAGTTATAGCAGCATTCATGAATATTTATACACACACACCTGAAGAACTTTGCAGAAGGATTAACCTTTGGCTTGGTTCCAGATATAAGAAGGCTAACTAAAGTTCCCCGTTTTTGTCTGTCCTGGAGGGCATGTGTCCTGTCCTATGTTTCTCTAGAAAGAAACTGTTCTGACACTGATAAAAACAACTGGTTACCTGTAAGTGTGTAGTTTCAAGGGCTTTTAGTAATGATCTAGGGCAACAAAAACAAAGCCTGCTGCTGATTATGAAGGCTAGTTCCAATCGGGACAAGGGCAAAAGGAAACAAGCCATTACATTATTCCAGGAAGATGGCTAGCTTGATGAACATGCTCAGGGTTAGCTCCCATAGAGGAGATGGCACTCTCAGCAGCACCATCTGCTCCTTCTGTCTAGCCTGATCTTTTTTTTTTTTTAAACTCAGCTGTAGCCAAGTCAACCTGTATGAAGATTTCGAAAGCTGCTCTAAAGAGCACTGTTTCTCAGATCTGCATATTCACTGAACTCAAAGCTACTTCAGATCTTCCCTGCCTGACTGGTTGGCTCCACAGAAGGCACATGGAACCCCAAGACAATCTCTACAAGGAAAGGAAAAACTTCTAAGAGCTACAGATCACATTTAATAATAAAAGCACTGTGGTGTGCTGGATAAGGTCTCTCTGAGAAGTGCAATGACACTTTAGAACTGAGGCTTCACACTGAAAAATTCTACTTTTTAAAAAAAGCAGTAAGTATATGCACTAAATTTAGATACTATTCTGTCATGTCTCATCATTAGATTCTGCACTATAGGGCAATCTCAACAGCACAAGACCAAGAGATTTTGTTCTAACATTGTTTTTCCTCAAACTGTATCACTAAGTAGGCTAACCTAAAACCAGAAATATGGATGCAGCTTTAAAATATAGCCCCAAGAAATGAAAAAAACATGTCCACACAAAAACTTATACAAGGATGTTATCAGCTGACTTATGGTGGCATATGCCTGTAATCCCAGCACTTGGGAGCTGAAGTAAGAGAACTTCAAATTCAAAGCCAGCAGAGAATCCATGACTACACATAACATATATGTAAAACCAAATGTGGAAGCAACAACGCAAATGTCCATTAGCTGATACATAAGTAAGGTGTAGTGTATCCATACAAAGAAACAGCATGTGGCAGTAAACTGGGACTAAAGCACAGATAAATGGTACCGCACCAACAAACCTTAACAACAGTGAGTGGGGCTGGAGAGACGGCTCAGCAGTCAAGAACACTGCTGTTCTTCCCAGGACTCAAGCTCTATTCCCAGCACCCACACAGTGGCTCACAACTGTCTTTAACTCCAGTCCCAGGGTATCTAACACCGTCTTCTGGCAGCCAAGGGTACTGCATGAATACCATACACAGACAAAACATACATACACATAAAAAAAAAAAGTTACCAGAAATGAAAGAAGGCAGTTACTAAAGACTACATACCATAATTACAATAATATTGTAGGTATACCAAGTAGGTAAACATACACAGAAAGTAGACCAGTGGTGACCTAGAACAAGAAGTAATTGTTAACAGATTTCCCTTAGGATTGAGTAGCCTAAAATTAGATTGGTGGATCTTATACAATCCTGCAAATATACTAAAAACAGTTGCACTGTATACACAAATGTCTATCAATTGATGCATAAAGAAAGTGGTATAGACTGGGCAATAGTGACACACAACTTCAATCCCAGCATCAATAGCAGAGGCAGGTAGACCTTGTCCTTGTCAACATACTTTCCAGGACAGCCAGAGCTACATAGTGAGACCTTTTATTAAAAAAAAAAAAAAAAAAAAAAAAAAGTCAGGCAATGGGGGCTCATGTATTTAATCCCAGCACACTGGAGAGGAAGAGGCAGGTGAGTCTACAAGGTGAGTTCCAGGACAGCCAGAGCTGTTACAGAGAGAAACCCTGTCTTGAAAAACTCAAAAGATAAATAAAAACAATCTTAAAAAATGGTACATCTATACAAAGAAATAAACAGAATCTATACCCAGCAATAAACAGAATAACATACGCTAATGCAAACCTCAAAAACATGCCAAATGAAAGAAGCCAGACTTTAAATGGGTGGATTTTCATTATAGATAACTTATTAACCAACAAAGCCATTTCTTTTTAAAAAGGCACATGACAAAATAATATGCTAAATGCCAAAAAATTCTCCTTTAGCAAACACTGAAGCCTAGCTAGCTAGTAGCTAGTTAGCTATAACCACAAAGCCATTTGAACTTTTAAGGGTGAGTCACAGGAAAATGGTTATAGAAGAACACTGAGCAAAACAAAATTCAAAACTACATGTTTAGGAATATTACCACAAAAGATGTTAGAAACAGAATATACAGAAAAGACATGTTAGGCTACACAATAACAATCTTTTTCCCCCCTGTATATTCCAACCTTTCTGTAATCTTTTTCCACTTTAATGGCAATTAAAGGAAAAATTCCCCCACAATCTTCCCTCAAACAAAGTCTGCTGGGGAAATTACAAGTTAAGATGTGAAATAGGCAACACGGCTCCTTGACTCCCCCTTTCAGACTCCTGCCCACTTAGTTTACAGAGATCTACTGAGAGCAACCCAAAGCAGGAGGAACTGGACTAATATGCAGCTATCCTATTCCCAAAAGCCAGTGTCACTCACAGCCTCATCAAAAGCCAAAGCCTAATCTAGCCAAAGAGAACTAAGCAAGGACAATCTACAGAAAGGCAACTCCACTCTGATCTTAAATTCGTGTGGGTGCAGATGAGTCACTGCTGGTGGTAAATGGGTTTGGGCAGATTAGATGCTTGTTCCTCCTTGAGAAAAGTTGGTAAGAAAAGGAAGGCTGGAAGAGTCCCTATCCGAATCTCTTCTCTTGAGGTTTTGCTCAATCTCAAACTACAGGAGACAAGAATCCCGAGCCATTTAACTTTTTCAACATAAAAAGATCCTGCTCTGAGTAATAAAGAACTGCTAGTCACCACCTCTGCAGTCTGAAAAAGCACTTGAGTCTGCTGCTGTCCCGAGGAATCCCAGGCTAGCTTCACAAGTCAAGCAATGGACCACTGCAAACAATAAAAACAAAAACAAAACACTTAAACTGGTACTCAGGAGGGGGTATATCAGGGCACACAGCTACCAGGTAATTTTAGAGCTCTCTCAACAATGACCACAGTAACAGGCAAATACATCTGTTTCTGCTTCAGAGACTGCTTTGCTAATATCCTGTTTCGGGAGTATGCATGAATGCTTGGCATACAGCCTTCAGATGTCTCCAGAAGAAAGACATATCACAGACAACACCAGTCTGAATCCCTGCTCAGTTCTCACAATAGCTGCTGTACTCCGTGCTACTCTTATACCTAGTACCTTCACAGACTCAACTGTCCCTCTGCCTTGGGATCCAAGCGGCAGTGACACACCATCACTTCCAGATCTACCAGGTACCTGGAGACCTCTACACACAGCTGAGAACCAGAAGACAAAAGAGCAAATGAAGAAACCTTGCTTGTTTTCAGTCCTAAAGAGCTAAGGGGTAGGGCACGACAGACAGACACAGATAGGATAAAGACAGAAAACAACAGGTGCCTATCGGACCAACAAAGATTTTTACAGGGCAGAACTCATGATCATACACCAGCCAAAAGATCAATGTCTATTTAAGTCTCAGCCATGGTATAGTTAATAGATCTTCATGCCAAGGTCAGTCAGTCACCCCACGGTTTGCCTGACTGCTTTCTGGGTCTCAAGATTATCAGCTTCAAATCCTCATCACACAGCTTCTAGCCCCATCAGCAAGCAAACAGTCCTCCCACATCCCAGTATTTTCCACTGCTTTAAGTTTTTAAGTATCCATATACCTATGAGCATGAATTTTCTAAAAACCACCCGCTAGGTGAATTTTCTAAGAAACAATCGACCATTCGCTAGTATTACATATGTAGATGCTGTGAGTTTTGTTTTATGTGTTTGTCTGGAAACAGGGTCTCATTATGCAACTCAAACTAACCTTGAATTGAAGGTTCTCCCTCCTCTTTATCACATGATTCGAATATGTCCCCTAAAAGTTCAGGTACTAGAAAAGCCTCAAAGTCATATATTAATTCTATTTGGGACTAGAAGGTAAATGGATATGTTAGCAGATAACTAGGGTTAATGAGGTCTCAAGGGTGGGGCACCCATGCTGACTTTACAAGAGGAAGAGACTCAAGTTACCAAGTTTGCTCATTTTACCATGTGATACCATGTGCTTGCTGTGTTATGATGCAGGTGCCAAGCTCTCCAACTTCCTGGTTTCCAGAACTGTGAGCCAAATAAGCTTCTCTTCCTTATGAATTACCACATCTCAGGTACTCTGTTACAATAACAGAAAATAGTCTGAGACAGAGACTGATCCCTGCCTGCATAGAAGCATTTTTTAGAGAAGTCAAAAGAATCTCATCACATCTGTTTCAATATTTGCCCTTAACCCAAATGTCATAATCTTCACATTCAAGTCTGCAACACAGCAATTCTTTTGTTGGTGTATTTATTTATTTATTTATTTATTTATTTATTTATTTATTTATTTATTTCATGTGTATTGGTGTTTTGCCTGCATGTATGTCTGTGAGGGTGTCAGGTCCCCAAGAACTGTAGTCACAGACAGTTGTGAGCTGCCATGTGGATACTGGCAATTGAACTCAGGTGCTCTGGAAGAATAGTCAGTGCTCTTAACCAATAAGCTACCTTTCCAGCCACTTTGTTTTTTGTTTTTCTAGACAGGGTTTCTCTGTGTAGCCCTAGCTGTCCTGGAACTCACTATGTAAACCAGACTGGACTCTAACTTCACAGAGTTCCGCCTGCCTCTGCCTCCCAAGTGCTGGGATTAAAGGTGTGCACCAACACTGCCTGGCAACAAATACCTTTTTTTTTTTTTTCCAAAACAATGTTTCTCTGTATAACAGTTCTGACTGTCCTAGAACTTGCTTTGTAGACCAGGCTGGCCTGGAACTTAATACATGACTCCTTTATCTGCTCATTTTCTCCATTCTCTATTGCTTGAGAGAATGTTCTCATCAGGAATCCCATGTCAAGCATATAGATGAAGGTAAATGAATTTTGCTCATCAGCTTCAACTAGACCACTTGCCAATCCAACAGCTACAAGGACCTGCCCCTACTTATGACTTGTCATTTGATAAACAGGGAAACAGGGAGAACAACACGCACCCTATGTTCTTTGGCTTCCCTTCATTGCCAGCAAATGGTTCTGCTTCATTCTCTCAGATCACCTGTTTGGTACTGAAATGAGGACAATCATGTTCCTCATTGGATTTTCAACTTGTTTTTCTTTTCTTTCTTTCTTTCTTTTTTTTTTTTTTTTTTTTTTTTAAGACAAGATGTCACTGTGTAGAAGTGGCTGTCCTTGAACTCACTAAGCAGCTCAGACTGGCCTCAAACTCTGCCTCTGCCTCCCTAGTACTGGGATGAAAGGTATTCAACACCATGCCTAGTTTCAACAAGTTTTAAGATTGTATTGTTTATGTGTAGGTATCTATGTGCATTCATGGGGCCAGAAAAGGGAATCAATCCCCACCCCCTAAAGCTGGAGTTATGAATGACTGAGCTATCTGGGTGCTAGGAATCAAACTACAGTCCTCTGCAAGAGCAGAATGCACTCTTAATCACTAAGCCCTCTCTACAGCCCCCTAAGTGAATTTTTAAGACACTATTATTTCCCTAAGCCTACAGAGGATACTAGCAATGAACAGCTGTCAAGGGAACCAAAGATACAGAAAAAGCACAAGGAAAAGTATGAAGTGAGAGCAAGGAATAGGAGGGTGGGGGCCTTTTTGTTGTTGTCATCTGATTTTGACACAGGGTTTCTACGGGTGTGTGGCCAGGCTAGCTGGAACTCATGACCCTCCTACCTCAGGCCTCCCCAGTGCTAAGTTTTAATCTGAGAAATGGACAAGCATAATGTGAGCAAAACAGTAATAATAAACTTGTAATAAAAAAAAAAAGTCTTGCTTTTAGAAGCCAAGTGAATTAGTACCTTTGGTGGGTACATGTATGCATGTGTGTGGAGGGATCAGTGAGGCAGGAGCCGCTGCCCCAGGACAGCAGAGAAGGAAATCCCCTGTCAGGAAGATGCATCATTACATAAGAACTCCAGATCAATCACCATACCATGGAAACCAGCCAGAAAACCACACAGTGCTGAGGTCTTGCCACCTGCCAGCACCTCTCCATAACCTGCCTTCCTCTACTAGCCTGAATGCTAGTTTAGGAGAAGCTGGGCACAGCAAGTCAAACTGTCATCTGGTGGGTTTGTTTTCAGGACTGCACACCCAGAGGCTTTTCTATAGCAGTAGGTGAGGATTTGACTTATATACCATTCCTACAATATCCAAATCCGTCTAAGGACAGGAAGCCCATCTATAGGTTTCAAACTGGAAACTAACCTTCCTCTCTTTAATTTAGTGAGTACGCGTTCCTAAAAGCAGCAAACAGTAATGAAAATTACCACAATTAACAAAGCCAGGTGTGGTGGTGCACGCCTTTGATCCCAGCCCTTGGGAGGCAGAAGCAGGTGGATCTCTTGTGAGTTCAAAGACTGTTGCACGGAGAAACTGTCTCAAAAAAAAACAAAACAAAACAAAAAGAGAGGAGGGGCAAAAAAAAAAAAAAAAAAAAAAAAAAAAAACCAAAAACAAAAACTGGGCACCATGAAAGCTGTCTGGTTTCAGTTTTACTCACAGCTATCTCTAAAATCAAGCAACCACTGGCATTTGCTGTATATCACATGAAATACAATGAAGACTTTTTAAAAGGTGAGCATAAATGTGCATCCAGGAGAAAGTCAGGGATGCTTATAGTTAGAGAAACAGCCTCCAGTCGTGGTGCTTTGAGAAAGATCTAGAGACCTTAAGTTATTTAACTTGTGTGGCTTTTGTCTCAACTGGGAAAATACGGATCGTATCCACCCTACCCCAATGTTATTAAACGAGATCAAAAGTGAAACTTGGGCCAGTGAGCTAGCTCAGTGGTTAAAAGCACTTGGCACCAGCCCTGATCACCAAAGTTCAGTTGCTGGGAGGTAGAAAACTGGCTCCTACAAGCTGTTCTTTGACCTCCCTACCAGCACCATGGTGTGTTATGTACACAAGCTCGCACACTCGAACGAACTCACGCACACCAATGACGTGTAATTTCTCAAGTGAAACTTTTAGCACAAGCGTGGTACACAATAAGCCCCTGAAGTAAAGGAACACTCATTTCTGTTTGCATATGCATCTAATGAAAAGTACAAAGCTCAGAAAACTAAGAAGTTAATGCCAAGGACATGTCTCTACTAGTCTCCACTAGATGGTGACAATCTGGGTGTAGAATTCCCAGAACACAAAAGTGTGTGTGTGCTCGTGTGTATCATTTTTTAACTCAAGGGATTCTAAGAGCAAAAAGGGAATTGATCACTGTGAAGAGCAGAAAGACACTGCAGATCGAGAAAGGAGTAAAAGACACATGGCTTAACTGAACTGAATAACGTGCACCTCTCTGTACAGAGAGAGCACTTCAAACCAGTCAGCAAGAGCAACAAAGGGCAGCATACTGCCTTGTCACCATAGAAGTGTGTGACAACTTTAGGCCTCTGCCAAACCGTGAAGTTCCCCATGAACTTGACGCCTCTTTTCCTAGGCCTTGCTGCCCTCCCAATTCCGTTACAGGTAAGTTTTTCCACCACGGTGGCTGCACAACCACAACCGTGAAGGGGACGTCAGACTCACAAATATTTGCGATTTTAGAAGGACTCAAAAATCAAGTCTATATGTAGACACATTTACAAAAACAAAACAAAACAAAACAGGAAGCGGCTTCGGCGAGTTTCATCCCACATAATAAGAAAGTTTCTGCGACTGAAGAGGCGACCGGGCTCTGGGGCTCCGGGAAGCTCACGCGCACACGCGAGCGGCTGCAAGACTTCCTCGGGAAAGCCACCTCGGCCAAGCCCGTCCGGCCGCGGCTTGCTGGGCGGAAGGGCCAGCGCGGCCACACCGAGGGCCTCCACACGCCGCGGATCCTCGGGTCCCGGCACCGCACAGCCACGCCACCGCCCTCAGAGCGGCCGGGCCCGGCTATCTCAGCGCGCCCCGCGCCGCTGACACCGGCCAGAGCCGGAGCAGGCGGCCGCGCTGAGGCCCGCGTCCCCGCGGAGGTGCGTGCCCGCCCGTGCCCTGACATGCAGCCCCGCGCGCCGCTGACACAAAGCCGGCCCTCCGGCCCGGGCGGCGGTGACAACTCACCCGGGAGTCGCGCCGAGACCTCCGGGAAGGGGGCGCTCGCAGCTCCCGCGCCGCAGAACCCGCTCCGCCGCTGCGCGCGCCCTCCTGCACTCCTTGTCGGGTCCCCGCGACGCCTCGCGTGCCCCGGACTAGCTCGTGCTGTCGGGCGCTGCGGGAGGAGCAGGACGCGAGCGGTGGCCGGCTTCGGAGGATGGAACGGGGCGGTCGCTGCGCCAGCGTCACTGGCCCAGCTGGACAGCGCGGGCGGGGGAGGCCCCGCGGAGGGCGGGGGGAAGGGAAGGGACGGGGGCCTGGGCGGGGCCAGACGCGCACGCAACAAGCGCCGGCGTCGCGTCGCTGCGACCGCCCGGCGGATTCGTGCGCACGCGCCGTCGACCTTGTCTGACACGCCCCTAGAGGGTGTGTGTGGGGGGGGGGGGGTTGTGGAACCTTAAAGAGACAGTCGCTCTGACCGCACTGGCTGTCATGTAAACACTAGTTCGTCACCTTTCCAGGGCGCTCTCCAGTTCTTTTACTGTATTGTTTGGTTATTATTTGGATGTTTTAATTACTGTCATTTGCAAAGAAGTGTATTGCTGTCTAAGAGGCTCTGTCGCACACGTTGCCTGACCTATCTCTGAAGCAGGTTATTATCCCCCTATTAAGCAGTACTCTAGGTTATGGTGTGTAACTTAAGTACCTCAACAGTGCCCCGAGGGGTTAGGTAGGTGTGGAAATGTAGATTCAGCCATCTTGAGTCTATAAAGCTGGGATGGACTACGGGAATCTTTTTAATGGGTGTCCCAAAGTGCTACCTCTGCACAATCAAAGGACCTGGTGAATCTCAAACTGAAGAAAACTGATGTTCCAGCAAGCGAAGGGGAACCCGGGACTGAGGGCATGGCCCCTAGCTTTGCTCTGCTATCAAGCACATCTCAAATGAGCAAACATGGCCTGCTGCACCCATCTAACAGGGAGTGACCTCTCACTGAAGAGGGGTGGCCACATGATAGTAGAAACTGTGGCTTTTTGTGCCCATGTCCTTGTACTTGACCTGTCTCAGAAGTGCTCATTAAACATTGAGACAGTCCTTCCTGAAAATCAGTAGCTCATAAATCAGTCAGCCGTTTTAGCCAAGTTGCCTTCCCCCCCCCCCCAGGCAAGTGCCCTACCTAGCTCTACTGGGAGGGAGGGGTTTTTTTTGTTATTGTTTTGTTTTTCTTTTGCCAGATGCCCTAAGAACAAAGCGTTCAGGGCCTTTCACCTAGAAAGCTTTCAATAAAGGTGCTGTGAACTACCACCACCACAACACACCCACCCTCTAGAGAGCTCTTCCCCTTGGACCTCAGAAACCCTTGATGTGTTTCTACCCACCAACACACACACACACACACACACACACACACACACACACACACACACACACACGAAAAATGGACACCTGGAATCCTGCTCAGTTACCCACTCTAATGGAGCTGCACTGCCCAGACCATTAAAGGGTTGAAATGCATCAGCCTATAATGTCAGCAATTAGGAAGGAGGCTGAGGCAGGAGGATTCCAAATACAAGGCCAGCCTCAGCTACAAAGCAAGAACCTGTATCAAAAAAGAAGAGGTGAGAAACGCTGTAGGACTGTAGCAAGCTTGCTGAAACATGTGGTCCTAGCAGGGACACCCAAGAGACAGAGAAATGAAGTAGAGGAAAGAATAAAGGACAGACTGGAGAAAAAGAATGGAAGGAATAAGAAGGTGCAAGGGAAGAAAGTGGGCATGAAGGCACAGCTCATGTCTTCCAAGAGGGCAGCTGAGTCTCCAGCCATGTGTGGCAGTTTGATCATTAAGAGGGGATCTCATGAAGGACTTGCCAGGTCTCACTGTGTAAAATGATATCATCACTCACTGCCTACCAAAGTCCACCGACTGAGAACAAAGTTCACAGCACAGATTGTGTCCAGGGCTCTCCACAGTATGGCAGGAATCCAACCACACCACCCCTCTGAACAACTGGCACTCCGACCTCCCCACCTGGCTAGCAGATCTCTAACAAGCCACCACTGTCACCCCTCTGAGCCCTCACCAGCTGCTCCCCAACCTGGAGTGTCCTTTTCCATTCCCCTTCCTTACTCTGAAGCTCTTCTCCGGCTGCCCCTCTGTGGTGCTTTGGTTTAGCTTCACTCACACACTTATTTCCTTTTATCTTGTATTGCCAGGATCAGGACCAGGGTAAACCCCCTTTGTCTCTTGTCAATACTGCGTCACCAGCCTCTTGCCTCTTTCCTCCTTCCTACTCCTCATAGCTTACGTTCTGATGCTGCTTATAGATCTGGGTCAAAGATCTTCTTACATTTTGCTTATAATAAGCCTTGCTCTACTCTCCTGCAAAATGAGGATGGCACTTCCTGGCTTAGGATATGTTTTTTGTTGTGCTTTGGTTTAGTTCATTTCTTTCTTTCTTTCTTTTTTTTTGGGGGGTTGTCAATGTTGATATATCCTAAGATGGACATTAAGAGTGCTTTGTGCCCCACATGTGCTCACAAAAGCAACCCTAATTAAATGAAGTAGGGCCCACACAAAAAAGTCATCCAAGTAGGACAGAAGTGACTTGCTGGTAAGAAGAAAGGGTGTGTGTGTGTGTGATTGTGAAATAATAACTAAGAATAACTTGGATTTATGAGATTCTCAAGTGTGTAAGAGGAATATTGGTTATGACATATAACAGCTGTAATGATAGCCACTATTTATAGAGCACCTACTTCATGCCAGGTATTTACTTAGTAGGAACCTTATCCCTGTAACTTCTAATTCTGGTAACAATCTTCCAAGTCAAGCATCAACATCACTTTATCAGGAAGGCTCACAGAGAGGTTTCTACCTATCAAAAACTATGCAGCAGGTATGTTGTGAAACCAGAATTTGTTGTTTGTCTCCTCCAAGGGCCATTCTTTTCAAAAAAAAAAAAAAAAAAAAAAAAGAAAAAAAAAAAAAAAAAACATGCAACTTCTCCTACCCTCAGCACACAGGTGGGGGGGGGTGTGGAAGGTACATAGCACACAACAAGACACAATGGCCCTTGTGTATCTATCTGTTCCTCTTTCTCAAAGGGCATCTTTACACACCAGCTCATTGTATCCTCACAGGGTTCCACAAAATGAGCCATGACTGCCCCCTATTTTACCCAAGGAAGCTATGGTAAGAGGATGTCTTCATTAGGATTTCTATTGCTGTGAAGAGACACCATGATCACAGCAACTCTTACAAAGAAAAAGCATTTAATTGAGGTGGCAGCTTACAGTTTCAGAGGTCCGGTCCATTATCATCATTGCATGCAGGCAGACATGGTGCTGGCTACATCTTGATAAGAAGGCAACAGGATGTGGACAGTCTCACTGGGCGTGGCTTGAGCACATACAAACCCTTAAAGCCTGCCTCCACAGTGACACACTTTCTCCAATAAGAATATACCTACAAATATACCATACTAACAAAACTACACTTCCTAAGTGCCACTCATTTTGGGAGCCATTTTCTTTCAAACCACCACTGGCTTATTTCATCTCACACATCCATTAGCTTCAGTTTCATGTTTCAATTCAAGAATCCTTGGGTTGCCTTCACAGTCCAAGAAAGGAAACCTACTTAACTCCAAGGGAAGTGGAAGTATTCAGTTGCTAAAGAAAGCAGAAGTCTAGTATGGATGTGCCACAGTGCTCCACCTGTCTGAGCTGAGAGGAAGATCCCAACCAAAGGAGGAAGCTGTGGTTTTGTGAGCTGGCACTGTCATAAGGATAACCTGCAGCTCGATGGGAACCTGTGAGAGCCAGACTTGATATCTACATCACTAGACACAACCAGTCAGACAGTGTTTTGCAGGGTTCAGGGTTCAAATCACAACAACCAGGGCAATGCCCTGTGCACCCAAACCCTGGCCCCAGCCTTAGAATATGCACTGGCTAGGCTTGGTGGCCCACACTGTTAAGCCCAGCACCCAGGAGGCAGAGGCAGGTGGATCTTTCTGAGTCTGAGGCCAGCCTGGTCTACACAGGGAGTTCAAGAACAGGAAGGACTACAAAGAAAAATCCTGTCTCAAATTTAAAAAAAAAATTAAATTAAATTAAAGAAAAAGCTTTTGAAAAAAGAAGGAAAATATGTACTGGAATCTGCCTGGCCAGTTGGTGTGGACTATGCCCCACTCCCGATTTTCTGAAGCACTAAAGTCTAACCACATTTTTATTCCCAACACAGATCCAGTAATCTGGGTAAAAGTGTTGGACCCAGTTTTTTCACACAAAAGAAAACCAAGAGAAAAAGCAGCCACTAGTCTGGACTACATAATGAGACCATGTCAGAAAGAAAGGAGAGAGAGAGAGAGGGATGAGAAAGGGGAGAAGAATTCAAATATGAGAGTCCATCTGCCGTGTTCCCAGGAGGCCCAGGTGGTAACCCAGTGGGAGGAAAATGCCAGATCCTGTCACAGGCACACGGCACACACCCAAGGCTGGCCAACCAGATCACCTTTGCCCAAGAGCTGGGCAGGGACCGGGAGACAGCCAGCCTGGAAGGAGGAAGGAACAGAGGGCAGCTGATGGCCTGAGGCCTTCTTAGCTACAACCAACCCACAAACCTCACCCACGCTGCTCTCAGTCTTATGACGCCACTGTCCCTTGGCCACTCTTCCTCCTCCAGGTTTCCTGATTGTTCATTTTCCCGAGACTTAATGGAGAGAAGAGAGAGCTGTATGATTGGTTCAGCAAGTTCTGAGGTACCAGTGGCTGGAGGAATGGAGTTGTCTCCTCCTTCAGATCATCAGGGGTGGGAGGCCCTGATAGCTGCCACACAGAATGCTTACATGCTTATGTGTGCAACATCCTGTCTCCAATCCCCAGAACCAAAACATAAAAATAAAGAAAATTTCCAAGTTTATTGTTAAACAAAACTAAATTGCATGCAGAAAATTTAATAGTGTGGTATTAACATGATACTCAATATACTTATTTTTAATAATGTATTTACTTTTATTTGCATTGGTGTTTTGCAGGCATGTATGTCTGTGTGAGGGTGTCACAGCCAGTTGTCAGTTGCCATGTGGGTGCTGGGAATTGAACCTAGGTCCTCTGGAAGAGCAGTCAGTGCTCTTAATCACTGAGCCATCTCTCTAGCCCCTTCCATATCACTTCTTAATTATTTTACTACACTGTACTTTTCTCTCTGCTTTCAAGTTTATCTACATTTACTCTATCTGTATGGTGGGAATACTAATGTAGTACTATTATAGCATATCTTTCCAACTCTCTATACAACAACATCACACCGAAACAGCCTCAAATCAGGGTGGAGGTATTAACATGAGAGAAACTGGCAAATCCTATAATTCAGCTCCCACCTCAGCACATATTGTCAAACATTTACCTCTGAAATATCAAATACATACATCTAAAAAGAAAATATATTCAATAGTTTCCACTACTTGCCTTTACAGATATGAATGAATAGGTGTAATAGCAGAAGAGGTGGACCCAGCACAGGGGGCCCAGGATTAGTCTAACTCAGGGTAGCAAAGCCACTATCATGAATGAAGGTGGATAACAGGTTGAGTACCCAAGGAGGAGCCAGACCCTCGATACTGTACACATAACTAGAAAGGTGGGAGATGGGCCCTCACAACAGGCCAGAGATGTTTGGTGTTGGCCCATCTTCCTCTATTTCTTTCTCCCAGTAAGACTGAATCCCACGTTACCATGGAAGATGAGGATACCAGGTCTGAAAGAAAGCAGGTGACCTCTAGCGGTAATGAAAATACTGGCCACAGCCTTCCAGCCTCCTGACATAATTTCAAGCCCTTTCCTTAAACAAAGCACACCCAGCAGACTCTCCAACACCCAGAGCAGGACAACTGTTGTGACACAGACAGACCATGAGAAGAAGTAATTATTCAAGCCAGGGGACTTCAGGCATTACCTTGGAATCTATGCCTTTTAGCACAGCAAGACTCTGATGATGTCCTTACTATCATGAGATGAAGACTGTAGCAGAATCTGTCTATAGCATTATTGCAAGAAATGAAATGCATGCACACGTTCTCTAAGAGACACGTTTAAGAACGATTATAGCAGCATTATTCACAATAGAAAACAAAACAAAAATTGAAGACAACAAAATGTCTACCAATGGTGGAATGGATGAATTGGTTACGGTATGTCTTGTATGGTGACATACTATGCTGAGGATAAAAATTAACAAACTCCCAAGTCGTGAATGAACCTCATAAATAGAATCAAAATTAAAAGGATGTGGACATTAAAATGGATGCACTGTGGTTTTTGTTGTAAATCAAATCATAAGTAAGGACAAAATAAAAAACAGTTTTATTTGAGGGCAGAATAGATTTGAAAATCTGGGATGTGAGCTCAGTTCAGAAGCTAGGTGAGGTTCCATGTAAGATAAGAGGTCTGAGGCTTGCACAACATAAAAAGCATTCTTTGGGATGATAAAGAGAATTGAGATAAGTTCTGTGTTGGGAACCAGAGTGGTAAGTCCTTTGGAATGTTCAGGTCAAGAGGCAGACCGGCTAATCTAGTGTCTACAAAACACTGTCAGATTCCAGAAAATCTGACAGATTCATTTCCCGGCATGAGTCTTTATGGCAGTTCATTTCACACACACACACACACACACACACACACACACACACACACACACACACACACCAAAAAAAGAAAAGAAAAAAGAAAAAGGTTTTTGCTATGTTACTTCCTGTTCTGTAGTCATTTTGACTATTATTTATATCAAGTTCAGGTAGGCAGAATTCATTTAAGGTGTTACAAGTTGGGATGGCAGTTACCTTTAGGAAAGTTTTGGTTAGGACTGGACTACCAGGATGATGATAATATTGATACACAATCTCACTATTATAGCAGGCTTTCTTTTGAGCCACCAGCAAGCTCCCAAATCATGACATGAAGAATTATTACTAGTTATGAATGCTCTGCCTTATCTTAGTTTGTTTCTTGCTAGCTCTTCCCACCCCCTCACCCCCCCAACTCCCACCTCCTTTCCCACAACCTCCCACTACCCCCTACCCCCATCCCAGAGCTGAGGACTGAACTCAGGGCCTTGAGCTTGCTAGGCAAGTGCTCTACCACTGAGCTAAATCCCAAACCCGCTTGCTAGCTCTTATAACTTATATTAACCTATTTCTCTTCATCTACATTTTACCTTGGGGCCTTTTACCTTTCTTTCATTCTGTGTGTCTTACTCTGTCTTTGACTGGCTGTCAGCTGCTTGGTTGGCTGGTCCTGGGCATCTCCTTCCTTTTTCTCCTCATTTTCTCCTCTTTTCTTGTTCTCTCTGGAGCCTAGATTCCTCCTATTTATTTTCTCTGCCCATCAGCCCTGCCTATGCCTCTACTGTCTAACTGTTAGCTGTTCAGCTTTTTATTGGACCAATCAAGCAAGATAATACAGCAACACATCTTTACATCATTGAACAAATGTAGCATAAACAAATGTAATGAATCTTTACATAATTAAAGTAACATTCCACAACACACTATATAGCTCTGGCTGGCTTAGAACTTGTGATCCTCCTGCCTTAGCTTCCCAAACACTGGGATTATAATTTTGTGCCACAACACAAGACTCTTCGTCTGTTTTTAGTGCTGGGAACCAAATTAAATGCCTTGAACATGCTAAGTATGTCCAAGAAACATGCTAAGCTCTACATATTCCAGCCCTGTTTTGCCTTTTGATCTGGGTGCTAATGACACAGGCAAGTTCATTTTGGGAAAGTTCACGAAGACATGCACTCATATACTTTTTGAGCCACGTGTGTTAGTATACATTTGTGATCTCAGTAACTCGGGAGGCTGAGGCAGGAGGATATTGCCAAGAGTTTGAGGCCAGCCCAGGCTACACATGGAGAACCCTTCCTCAATCTCTCCAGCTCCCTAGGGAGTAAAACCTATATAGTTTACAAAAAAAGTTTACAAATAAAGCTGATTGAATCATGGCTACAGCAATCACTAATAGGACATGGTTGTGGTTTTTGTGACATCAGTAGTTTGGTCATTGTCCCTACTGGCTTCCTTGACTTTTGAAATGGTGAACCCTTTAATAAAGTGCTTACAAATACAGCATGCTCTTTGGGCAGTTTATACTCATGAAATCAACATGTCAGAAGACATTCTTTGGACTAAGCATCTACACTGATAAAAATCAAAATGGAGCCACTTGGGCCAAAGTTCTAAGTTGTTAAATTGAGATGAAACTATTCATTTAACATTCCAAGAAACCACAATTAAAGAGTTAGCCAAATTTCAGCCTGGCAGTGGTGGCGCACACCTTTAATCCCAGCACTCAAGAGGCAGAGGCAGATGGATCTGTGTGAGTTCGAGACTAGCCTAGTCTACAAGAGCTAGTCTACAAGAGCCTGTTCCAGAACAGGCTCCAACAGTACACAGAGAAACCCTGTCTCGAAAAACAAAAAACAAAACAAAACAAAAAGAGTTAGCTAAAGTTTGAAAGCAGGCAAGTTTCAATCAACATGATAACAATGGTCCCTCTGCCTTAGTCTATAAATGTAATAACAGATATCTTCAACAGACCCAATGGTAAACAGTTGTCTACTCCTCCATCTTCCTGACTGAAATAAAAGGATTTTGAAATGGTGACTCTGCTTTTTGTTCTTGTTCTTGCTTTCTTTAACTCTTCCCTATCTCTAAAACCTAGTAACAGGATCTTCCCCCCTTCCATTAAACACCCAAAGGCTGCCTATATATCTTTAATCTCAGCATTTGGGAAGAGGCAGGTAGACCATGAGATGAATCAACATGGCCTACAAAGCAATACCCTGTCCCATATTAAAAAACAAAACAACAAAGTGAAGGTATGCCTGCAGGAGCTATGCAACGGTTTCTATACAGTGTAGGGATAGAGTGTCTACTACATACTAACCAATGCTCTGTCATCTGTGGAATGTGGTTGGTGGCAGAATATACTGGGTAAGACTATGTGGAGATTAAGCGATCTCATCTCATTAAAAAGCTAAAACAAGAGCCCACCCACACCAACATCAACAGCCCAAAACACTCCCCTGGGTGTCCAAACAGCTTACAATGTTAGGCCTTAAATATACTGAGTGGCCAGAACCATTGAGCAAGGAGCAGCACCCTTCATGAATTTGTTCCCAAGAATGCTGGGGGCTGCTGGTGCTAAGCCCGACACTCGAGGTACTGAGTAGGGGAGTCGGGACAACAGCTAAACAACAGGACAAGTGTCAACCTAGCCTGGTATAACAGATTGTGTGTCTCAGGCCCCAGCTTGCCACAGGGGGTTTTGATATTCGTTGTGGTTTGTCCTTTGTTTAAGTCTGTGTTTAGCGGCAGTAAGAGAAAATGAGGTTTCATATTTCAGAATCTAGTTTTTCTACCTGTCTTTAAAAAGTCTAAAGTTTGAATTCACATGGTTAGGAGCCTTATCCCTTGTCACAACCCCTAACTGACTTCCATTCACTCTTCTACCAGGTCTTTATAGACCCTCAAGCTTGGAGTCAATGTCTGATGACAGCTACGGGATCTGAGGAAACCTAAATGCTCCTGGCCGGAGTTGATAAGTGAGCCTTACGTGCTGGCTAGGAGGCAGATAAAGTGAGAGAGGGCCACGTGTTCAGAGGCTCATGCTGTCCCTCACCACCAGCCTGCTGCAGCTTAGGCAGACTGACACCAACTGCTCTCTGCTTCTCTGCATGCTTGCTTAACAGCAAAGCACGTTCAAAATCTGAATACCAGGACTGAGAGACACTGTGAGACGTGGCTCACAGTGTCTTTGCCCATGGCCTTGCCTACACTGTACCTGTAAGAATCTTAGGAGATGAGCGAGAAATGAAGAACATGGAATAGCATGGTCCTTAGAGTCTGGTGGTTGAAAGCGATTGTCAACTTGGCAGGATCTAGCATCACCTAGGAGACAAACCTTGGGCATGTCTGGGAGGGAGTTTCTAGATTAGGTTAATTGAGGTGGGCACACCCACCCTAAATTTGGGAGGCACCAGTCCATTGGCTGGGGTTTTATACTAGATAAAAGGAGAGAGCTGAGTGTTCCTGGCTGCAGATGCAACGTGACCAGTTGCTTCACACGCCCAAACTTCCCCGTCACAATGGATGGTACCCTCCAACTGTGAGCCAGACAGACTGTTCCTACCTTAAGTTGCTTTTGCCAGGTACTATGATTCAAGCAAAGAGAAAAGCAACTAGTATGAGTCCCCACAGGGATGGCCTGCCATAGCATGACTTCAGGAACTAAAAGGGGATCCCTGTGACATATCTACAGACTGACATCACCTAGCTTGCTCCTCAAGCTTTGGTCCATACACACAGATCACCTGAGGCTCTTGTTAAAATGCAGATTCTGAGGACTAGGATGGCACTGGCAGATCAGTATCTCAACTCCCCATGTAGGCTTCCCTTCTCGGTTCTAAAACCCACACGTAGTAAGAACCCTAGAGCAGTATTCTCAACTACAGCACTATTGACATTTTGGATGTGATGAACCCCAACAATGGGAGTCAATTTAATTCTTCATGCAAATGGGTTTCCTGCCCACCCAATTGTGGGATGCTTAGTCTCATCCTTGCTTATTACCTACTTGGTAGGCTTGGAATAGGCTTGGAACCTACTTTGTAGCCCAGGCTGGTCTGGGATGACAAGACTGCCTCACCATACCCCAGCATGGAATTCTTCAAATATAAATATCTAGGACTTCCTCAGAAGAGAGGGAGAGATTTCAATGCCTAAGGCTGAACTGATCATGTAATTTGTAAAGCATAATGCAATATAAAAACACGGTGCCTTTGTTCAAAGAGCAAGAAATATGTTCAAAGAACAGGAAATAGGTGCTACTGTCTATACTGTCACAAAATTGGGCCTCTAAAAATATTTATTCAGGCTGGGCGATGGTGGCACAGCACTCAGGAGGCAGGGACAGGCAGATCTCTATGAGTTCAAGGCCAGCCTGGTCTACTGAGTGAGTTCCAGGAAAGCCTTCAAAAGCTACAGAGAAACCCTGTCTGGAAAAACCAATAATAATAATAATAATAATAATAATAATAATAATAATAATAACAACAACAACAACAACTCATTATGAACTAGTTTAGGACCTCAGGTCTGTACCATTGCGCTAGCTGAATTCTTTGAATGTTTCTTCTGACATTTTCTGTAGCCTATAAAAGTCATACAAGAAACTAAAAGTAGCTTCAGCTTTGATGTATAATTTAAAACATCCATTTATGCATTCTCACTGTAGCTTCAATTACAAGAAAAATTAATTTTAAAATTGTCTTCTTAATAACTGGTTTAACAAGAACTTCCCATGAAATTCCATCCATTGAATACAGTGATATTTAAATTGAATTTCTCCTACCCTTGAACCTGATGTATTATTTATCCAGCCAGGGAAAGAGACACAGACTTCCCATTGAGGGTCCCTTGGGTAGCTTAATCTTTCTCCTGTGATTGTCACCAATCTAAGCACAATAGAGCTATAGACTATTTTGGACATAGAGGGTATGGGGGCTCATGCCTGTGACCCCCAACCCTGGGGAAACAGAGCCAAAGAGGATTGCTGCCAATTCAGGGCCACTCTGATCTACACAGTGAGTTCCAGCACAGCCAGGGATTCACAGTGAGACTTTGTTTCAAACAGAGGCTGTCACAGCATGGAGGTGCCTATAGGGCCACCAGGCTTGGAGTGTCTGTCTCATATGTGTAGCCACCCAGTGTCTTATCTTTACCCTTCACATCCATGCGTCAGGGCCTTACCGGACTTCTCCGACCAAACAGAGGTGCAAAGATTCAACTGTTAAGCATTGAGACATGTTGGGTGTGGTGGCACATGCCTTTAATCCCAGCACTCAGGAGGCAGAGACAGGCAGATGTCTGTGACCTCAAGGCCAACCTGGTCTATATTGGTGAGTTCTGGGCCAACCAAGGCCACACAGATGAGACCCCATCTCAAAATAAATAAAAAAATAAAAAGAGTCACTTCAGACCGAAGAGAGGTGGTTCAGGGGTTATCAGCACCCATATCAGGTGAGTGGAATCCCAGCACTCAGGAGATAGAGGTGTGAAGAAGGCAAGCTGGAGGCCAGCCTGGGCCACATAGTGAGCCCATATCTCCAAAAAAGAAAATGCTGAGAATTTCAAAGTGGAGAGAATTAAAGGTAGGCAGGGCTCTCCCAAGCCTGTAATCTACTACTATGTAGGTTGCACACCCAGATACTAGCCATTCCTGGCAAGGATAGCGGTACATGAGAGGATTCTGTGAGGGGAATCGACTCAAGAATCTGCAAAGGTGACAGGAAGTATAGAGAGGAGTGGGAAGAGCAGACTGAGACTCTGAGGAGGGGTCAGTGTGGTTTCCAGATGTCCTCCATGCAGACCCAGGGAGACTGACTGCTGTGCGCCCTGACAAGGACAGAAAGCCCTGCCATCAGCGTAAGTTTGTCCACAGGAATTGCTATTTCCTGTGGCTACCTATGAGGTGACCATGACCCACTAACTCGAGGATTCTAGTCTGTCACCTGTAGCTCCCCACACCCTCTGACTGCTATGGAAGGAATCCTCTCCTGACTCACTCCCCAGAGTTGGTCTTGCCAGCCCTCCCATGCAGGGAACATGGGCTTCCTCTCTTGCCCTATCCCGTGGTGCTCATTTGTGGGGTGGGGCCCGATCGTCTTGGTGGTAAGAAATATTTAAAGAGGAAAATTAATTTCAGGACGACTAGAAAATATATGAAAGCCAAGAATAAGGGGAGGGGGGGGTTAAAGCGTGACAAAGGGAAACTGGCTTTAAATGTAAATGTCATTTTCATTTGAAGCCTTCAGTGAAGCCCAGCCTCCAGCCTCTTAAGGACTCCCGGGAAACTCACTTTTGAAGTCCCAGGCCAAGGATATGCTGAGCTCTTAAGCTGAACCAAACGACGACAGCAAAGTAAATTCAGTGACTAGGACATCCTAGCTCCAGACGCACACACATTGCTAGTGACTTCAAGATGGTTGCTAATAAATCTCGGGTGTGCATGACGTCTGTTAACAAAGCACATTTCACATCCACTTCAACTCCATGAGGTGAGCTTGATGTTAGCAATGGCTGTAGTGGTGAGAAAAGAACCTCACCCAACATCGCCAGCTAAGGAGACCACCAAGAGCACAGAGATTCGAATTCAGGTTTACCTGACGACAGACTTTTTTTCTACACTGAGCTGTGTCTCTCCTGTAAAGCTGCCTTGAGCAGGTTAGCATAGTTGGCCAAGTTGATTTTTTATCAAGCATCCTTCAGATCTCCTGCTGTCCTTTTGGAGGTGGGGTGAGGTGAGGCTGTGCTGGGCCCTCATGCATGCTAGGCCAGTGCCCCACCACTGAAACCCATCCGACCCTCAACCCCTGGCCTTTCCTTTACATTGGCTGCTCTCTCTTTCCTCGCTCTCTCTCCCCTCTCTCTCTGTGCCCTGCCCTACCTGCCAATGATGGGGTTTCAGGCCTGCCTTGGAGACAGACATCTTCCAGTAGGCAAACCTCTATGGTCCCTCAAGTAACTTCTGAAGAGGGATCTATGTTGGTCAGTTGTACCTGAGGGAATGGGCTTTCTACATATTCATGGGTGTGGTGTCCACATTTGTTCTACCAACCCTTTTTAATTTGGGGGAGGGGGTTGAGACAGGGTTTTTTTTTCTGTAGCTTTTGAGCCTGTCCTGGAACTCTCTCTGTAGACCAGGCTGGTCTCGAACTCACAGAGCTCTGCCCGCCTCTGCCTCCAGAGCACCGTGTGCCATCACCGTCCGGCCCCGGTTCCACCAATTCTCAAATCTTGACTCCTTGGCAAGTTTCAGGCATTAAATTGTTCCTGTTTTTAAAAATAAGGAGGCTGAGTACGAAGCTGGAAGAAGAGTCCATCAAGCACTCTGTGGGTGGAGTATAGGAAGGACTGTGTCTTGCGCATTCTGTGAGTGTGAGGTAGGGAGGACCATATTTGAGCACTCTGTAACTTGGATGTCAGGGAGCTATTCACACAGTCATTTGTTTTGTATTCTTTCTGCTAAGTTTGAAAAGACTTCCTGGGATTCCCGTCTCCCAGGGGACCGCATGGGCTTCCGCATTAGTGCGGCCACTGACCTTTCCTCTCTGCCTCTGTACAGTGTCTTTGAGTCTTTGTTCTGCGGTCTCTGGAGCCATCTGAGCTCCAGTCCATGCTGGCCGCCCACCCAGCAACATCTGCCCCAGAGGTCTAATCTGGCATTTGAAAAGCTCCCCCTCACAAACTCTCCAGCCTGGCACCACTCCCAGCCCCAACAGCGAAGGGCAGCAATGTTTATGTGGCTTTTCCAGAAATGGCTTTGTATGGCCTACTGAGCAGCTTTGATCTTCGTGATGCTGGGGAGGGATCAGAATGAAGAAAGAGACACAAAGTTAAAAGAAAGGCTTGCATGTACTTGCTCTGGATCCAGCCTTTCTACCCAGCACCTGCTGGCTCTAAACAGCCCAAGGAACCAACAGGTGTGATTTACACAGTTAACATTCAACTTTGATACTGACCCTCAGGCAGAATTCCTCATCAGTTCTAAGCAATATACTGTGGAATTTGGAGTTCAAGAGGGTGTCTCTAGAATGTAATTGATGCCTTTTGGGTTTGGGGAGTGCCTAGGAATTTATCTTTCCATCTAGTTTATGGAGCATTTAAATATTTTGGGATCAGATTAACAGAGACACACTTTCTGCCTGTGTTCTTTGTGAGTTATTCTGTAGTATGACTCTGTGATATACCTATGACAAACTATGGCATGAATACTCAAAACCCAGTGACTTGGCTAGAGATGTGGCTCCATGGTAGAACACTTGCCTCTAAGTTTTTTAATGCTAAGTCCCAAAACAAAAGTAATTTGAAGGCCACCAAGGCTGGTGAAGATACTTGCCACCAAAATGAGTGACCTGAGTTCAATCCCCAGAGGCCACATGGAACTGATTTTTACAACTTGTCCTCTGACCCCCATATAGGTTCAGTGACATGTGCATGTGTGAGACCTCCTGGACCCTTCCATCCACATTCTAGAGGGCCCAGGCCTCTCTCCCTGGAACTAATGTCACTGGAGGGAAAATGACACCAACAAGAGTTTTGAGTGTTTCTTTCCCATGCAAGGACTTAATGGATTGTCAGCACATCCTCATACCGCCACATCCTTGATATCATCAGAGGATCCCTACAGGTACCACACATCTTACAGACTTTTAGAGTACTTCTAAAAGTACTAAAATACTTACTGATCCACTGGATAAAGGATTAACAGAAGGCTTACCATTGGCTTAGAGACATTCAAGGTACTGCTATTGCTCCAGCTGTCACATCCACATTTAGACAGAACAAAGTCCGTGGCAAACGGAGCGCTTCCCTGACTCATCACTCAATTATTCCAGTTATGGTGCCTCACCAGCCATCTCCTATTTGCAAAGGGAGCATTTTGACTGACCACAGTCTTATTCCCAATACAGCCAATCAAGGTTATCTTTCCTTATTCAGCAAGATTATGGTAAGAATGGAGATCGAGGTCTGGGGAGAAGGTGCAGTGTGTAAACCACATGGCATGAGGACCTGAGAACACACATAAGACCAGATGCAGTAGCATGAGACTCCCTCCCAGAAGCCTGGAGTATGCAGCAGCAGCCAACAGAGGATTCTGTCTCAAACAAGGTGGACCAGCACAAGCTTGTCCTCTGACCTCCACACACATGCTATGGGTTGTGTTTGCCTGTCCACATCCATGGGCATACAAATGAGCGTGCTAAGTGAGCACAGGTGCACACAGAGGCACACACATGGTGTGTATGTGTGGGTGGGGTTTAAAAGACAAGAGTGGGTGCTGGGCAGCAGCCAGCCATCTCTGCCCTACCTCTTCTCATACCGTTCCTCGCCATTATTATGCTAATTGTGTTTCGGGATCCATACTGATACATAATGCCACACTATTGTGTAACATTCCCAGTGAAGTCTTCTGACTGATTGATCAGTTGGTTGTGTGTATGTGTGTGTGACATATGTGTGCGCACATATGTATGCTGATGCACATATACATCTTAAAGGACACAGTGTTTGGGACCAATCTGCCACTGGAAGTAGCATACATGGCTATCGTTTGGCTAGAAAAGAAATCCCATCCACAAAGGACATCCAGTATCTCGCCTGGGATTACTAGCCATGCTCTGATTTGCAAGTCTAATGAAAGCAGCCTAGTTCCATTCCCAGTGATGCTTTTCTGCCCTTTTGATGCTCACTAACTATTTATTGGCCTTTGGCACACACTAAATTGATATCAAGTTTATTTATTTGTGCTTGATTTGATGGCCCAGCAATAGAACATCTCTGTGCCCTCACCCAATACGAGACCTGACCCTCTGGCTACACCTGAGCAGGAAGGGCAGAGCTCAGGCTGGTACAGAGGAAAGGTATCACCCTCCATAAGAGCTAGGGGATGTAGCTTAGTGGTAAAGTATTTGCCCAGCATGCACATGGCCATGGGTTAAATTTCTAGCACTTCAAGAAACAAATGGAGGACTAGAGAGATGCTGAGCAGTTAAGAGCACTTGCTGCTCTTGCAAAGGACCTGGATTTGATTTCCAGCACCCAGGGGATCCAATGGCCTCTCATGGCCTCCACAAGCACCAGGTATGCATGTGGGGCACAGAAACATTTGAAGGCGAAACACCTATACACATACATTTTTTAAAAAATGAAACAAATGGAGTTAACTAAGCCAAGTGTGCAACACAAATCAGTAATCCAAGCAGTGGGAGGCAGAGCTGGAAGATTTCAAGTTTAAGGAAGCCTGGACTCACAAAAGAGTCTGAGATTCTCAGCAATCATGCTCTGTTCTTTAAAGACAATGAATCTGTACACCTGAGGTGGGTGCGTTTCTCTGATGACGTCTTTAAGGAGACACACGCCTGCAGCCATTTGGGCAGGCCTCTCGCAGCCCTACTCTTTGTTTAATGAGCTTACAGAAATTGCACTTTGGCCTGTTCCAATGTATGCCTGTCTCTCCCTCCTCCCCCAGCTGTAAATACCACTAGATCTGTGGCCGTGTGTGTGTGTGTGTGTGTGTGTGTGTGTGTGTGTGTGTGTGTGCACGCACACGCGCTCATCACTGAGTCCCAGAACTGGCCCTGTGCTTGTACACAGTAGCACAGTAGGCACTTAAACACACAGAGTGTGACAAGAATGGAACTGTAGAAGCACTGGGGGCCACTGCATCTCCTCACATCACCTAGACACGCCCTGGGCCTCTCCTGTTGAATACAGAGTGCTTGGGTGTGGGGAGGATAACATTTCCTTTGCCTGGGTACCTGGGTACCCTCCAAAGATGAAATTGCTTCCCTCCAAATCAAATAAAACCCATATGAAGGAAAACAGTACTTACTGAACACCTACTATATGCTAAGTGATTGACTGTTTGATATGGTTTTCACAGCCACTTCACGGGACAGATAATTCCTGTTTTTAAGGCAATGAAACTTCAAGATGTCAAGATATTAAGTAGCTTGTCATGTTCAGGAGAGAGGAAAGGAAAGAAGGAAGGAAACAAGTAAGGTAGTATATATCTGTAATCTTAGTACTTGGAAGCTAAGGCAATGAATCATAAATTCAAGGCCATACTGGGCTACATAACAATACTCTCAACACACACACACACACACACACACACACACACACACACACACACACACAGAGAGAGAGAGAGAGAGAGAGAGAGAGAGAGAGAGAGCTGTATATATGGTCCTAAACCCATGCTGTGTCTTACTCCTCATCTTTGGTGGAGGAGAGCATCATGGCAGTCTCTCCCTGGTCCTCAGTGTTGAGGAGTGTCTATGGCTGCTTCCCTGCTTGCCTCTCAAATTCAGAGGCACAGATGGGGAGATGCTCTGAGAAAAGGAGGGAAGAGAGGAGTGGGACCAAGTTACTGGCAAATATTTGCTTTAAAAACCTTTATTAAGTATGTCAAGCACAGGAGCTGGGGACAAAATGACATAAAACACAGGTCCTCCCTCATAAGGTCACTTTCCAGTGCTTGAATTGGATAAGAAAAATAGCTACAGTTAAACTAACATTGTGGATATATAGGTGGGTTTTCATTTATTTGTGTGTGTGTGTGTGTGTGTGTGTGTGTGTGTGTGTGTGAAAGAGAGAGGTATATACACACGTGCACACACACTTGAATCTCTCTATAATAAAACATTAATCCTATAATCTCAGTAATTTAGGTGACTGCAGCAGCAAGATTGTGAGTCCAAGCCAGCCTTGTTTACCTAGAAAGTTCCAAGCCAACTTGGGTTGGGTAGTAAGATTCTGTCTTTAAAAAAAAAAAAAAATCAAGCCATGTGCGTTAGCACACGCCTTTAATCCCAGCAGAGGCAGGTGTATCTCTGTGAGTTTGAGGACAGCTTGGTCTACAAAGAGAGTCTAGGACAGTCAGAGCTGTTACACAAAGAAACCCTGTTTCAAAACAACAGGGAAAAAAAGAAAAAAAATCAAGACATTAAAATTTATAGATTGCAGCTCACCCAAATACTATGCATTTGTGTAGAGGTGTCCAGCCCAAACTGAAGACTCAGTCAACGAGGACCTCGCTGTGATGACATTTGAGGTGAATTGTGAATCAATTCCACAGCTGGAAGAAATGAGTATTGTCATCCAGCCCCCTTATCAAACCAACCTTTCGGTAAGATCTGCCCTCCTGGATGGAAGGATCTGGTCTGGTGTCCAGGCTGGGAATGTCACTTTGGGTGAAGATCCAGAGCCTCACGATTGGCCGATGAGCAGAGGGGTGGCGCCACCTGGAGGTAGAAGGGCAGAGCTCACATTGAGTTCCCAGTCAAGTTAACCCAGGCGCCATTCAACTCTGCCCAAGAGTCCAGCAGCAGAGAAATCCTCTCATTTCCAGCAGCAACTGGAAAAATAAAAGGCAACATTCCCAAATGGAGCAGAGGAATTGAGGTTTCAGTTAGAGACACGGTTTGTAAGTGCAAAGAAAACCCACTAAAAGACAGTTTGGAAAGTTTGATTCAGTTAACAGTAATAATTGGCTTTCATTATTTTTCCAGACACACGGGTAGGCTGAGTTATGTGCTGAACATGTTCCATCTCATTCAGTTCTCACTAACAACTTTGTGAGATGTACTATAGTCCCTCCCCCTTTAAAAGATGGGCAATGGAGAGATGGCTCAGTAGCTGCTTTTCAGAAGGCCCAGGGGTTCAATCCCCAGCACCCACACAGTGATTCACAATCCGGTATCACTCCTCGGGAATCCCAGGGATTTCTAGACACCATTTTCTGGCCAGCTGGAGCACCGGGCATGCGGATGGTTCACAGACATACGTGCAGGCAAAACACCCACACACATAATAAAACCAAATCATAAAGTAAAAGTTTATTGAAAAAATGAAGAAAACAGATTCCTATTACAGTCATTCTATAGTGGTCCAATGGCTGTTCAGAGAGACTCAGTAATTTCTTCAGGGCCACAGAGCCAACACAGGGACAAACTGGGATTTGAACTCTGGTTATAGACTCTGACTCACCTGATGGATATAGTCACCAGCACATTAAAAGTGGTACTCACTGACCTTGCCTTTCCTCCTCCTCCATTCTAATCTGAGTAGATAACACTATCTCCCTTCCACCCCCACTCAGTTGCCCATTCAGGAAACCTAGGAGTTTTAACTCCACACAGGTTCACTCACCCATTGTGTCTCTCTGTATTTTTCAGTGCTGGGGATTGAACCAGGGCCTCACACTCAGCAGGCAAGTGCTCTCCCACTAAGAGAGAGCTGCATTCTCCACACACACACACACACACACACACACACACACACACACACACACACACACACTTTAGATGTTTTCCTCTGCTCTCTGTCTTTATTGTCACAGCCTCCATTCTGACCTGCCCAGCTCTTACCTGATTAGACCCCTGCCTGGGAGTCCCTCCCCTTCTCAGCACAGTGTGGTTGATTTGTAATAGATTCTCCCATCCTAGTCTCCATGATGAGAGGCTCTGCCACTACTGCCCCAGTGGTGGACAACCAGGAGACACTCAATATCTGAGTGGCTGAAGGCAGCCAGAAGTCATTGTTTCCATTTTACCAATGTTCTGTTGAGTTGTAGACCCTCAACTTTCTTATCTGTTGGATCCCTCAAAGCTGGTGCCTTCACTTGTGACTGGAGTCAGAGCCTTAAAAAAAAAAAAAAAACTCTGAGTTAAAACAGATTCATCTGGGTAGCTCTATTCCCACGTGGCTGGTGTTCTGTAAGTGAAGAAGGTTAGGGCTGGAGAGACCACAGCTAAGTCTGTTAAGTGTTGGCCTGGGAAAGCATTAAGGAGCTGAGTTTGGTCCTCAGAACCCGTATTTTAAAACCTGGGCATGGTGATACCCAGCTTTTTAGTATATAACTAAGCACAGAGCTAAGGAGGTGGAAACAAGGAGCCCTGGGGCTTGCTGCCCACCAGCCTAGCCTTCGTGACAAGTTCTGAGCCAGCAAGGGAACTGGCAAAAAAAAAAAAAAAGAAAAGAAAAAGAAAGAAAGAAAGAATAGCGGATGGCACTTGAGGACTTGAGGGAGGCTGCAGGATACCCTGGTTGTCCTTGAGCATACAAACACACATACACACACGTGTATGTGTACGTATATCCATACACTTTACACATGAGGAAGGATGAAGAGACCAGAGCTCAGAAAACACAGACAGGCCCCTTGTGGACACAGTGAGGATCCAGAGATGGAGCAAGCAAAAACAACACTGACATTATCTTGGATTTCCTTCCAGCCAGCAGAACAGCAAAGACCTGAATTTCTGTGGTGTTTTCTTACAGCAGCTCTATTACATGAGAACTATCAAGACAGGAACTCAGTCTCAGCACTTGAGGAGCTGATCGTGTATAGCTAATTAGCAATGCATTGATCACATTCTGCCTTATGGTCACATTTGTTTGTATCTCTCTCTCTCTCTCTCATTTCAGCTCTTGTGACTGACTTATTAGCTTCTTGAATGTTTGGAACTTGTCCCACTGCCTGACATGCAGGGTAAGTGTCCTGTCTTTCCTTCTCCATGTTCCCAGGCTTCCAGGCTATGCTTGTGTTGTTTTGTGGTATAGAGATGGGATCTAGAGCCTGGGCATGTTAGGCAGGCACTCTATACCAGCTCCCCAGCCTGATGGCTTTTAATATAAACCTTTCAGTGCAGTTTTTATTGCTGTTGTGTAATTGATTGACACGTTTGGATGTGTGAAAGGGATCATGAAGGCAAATACCTGATCCCCAAGAGAAGCAAACAGAGGTGACACCTGTCTTCAGAAACGAAGTATGACTTATCTTGGAGTGAGCTTCAGGCTGACTGGACTAAGGGATTACACAGGGCAATGGTGCATAATGTTTGAAGTTAGGATTCCCCATTAAAAAGAGGAAAAGTGGGGGCTGGAAATATAATTCAACAGTTAAGAGTGTTTTTCTCTCGGCTAGAGGACCTGAGTTCGGTTCCCAGGACCCAGATTTTGTGGCTCACAACTGTCCATAACTGCAGTTTCAAGGCATCTGAGTTCTCCTTCTGGCCTCCACAAGCATCCACACACATTCACACATAAATGAAAAATAAATGTTTTTAAAAAGATAGACATGGAGATAAGAAGGTGTGAGTTAGGGAAGAAGCCTGTGCAAACAATGGCTCTAACTCCAGTGTACTCCACTGGAATAGGTAATTGGGCCTATAGTACCCAGCAGGCAAACTAGAGCAACACTCATGCCTATGCAGATTCACGTGTCTAAAGGGCATCACCCCCAATGCATGATCACCCTCAGGAATGAGGGTCCTTCCTTAGTATCATCTAAGATGTTCCTGGGAAGAATAACTGTAGACAAAAATACAACTGGATTAATGTAATGGTCCCTCCAGGTCTCCTTGGTGACATGATGTGGGCCTTAAAAAAAAAGTGTGTTTGATGTGTGTGCATGTATGTAAGTGTAGGCACATGCATGCCAGAGCACACTGGAATTCAGAAGACAACCTCAGGTGTTGGTCTTGGCCCTCCATCTTGTTTGAGACAGAGTTTCTTGCTGTTTGATGTTGTGTGAGCAATGCTAGCTGACTCAAAAGCTTCCAGGGGTTGTCTTGTCTTTACGGTCTATCTCACCGTAGGGATGCTGTAACCACAGACATGTGCTACTGTGTCCAGCTTTATGTGGGTTCTGGAGATATGAACTCGGATCCTCATGCTCACACATCTTCTAGATCAGGCATGTTGGTTCCTGCTCTCCCACAGGACACCAGCTTTACCTGCTTCAGACATCTAATGCCAGATTGACTGAAGCCGTTTAACAGCTCAAAATATTTTGATGCAGCCAGTTTCACAATACATATAACAAGCAGAGTAGCAGCACTCAGACCCCATTCCTTCTCGATGATGCACCAGGCAGAAAGATACGTTCCTAAACAGCCATGGCCCAAGCAGAGAAGGCCCTGCCTACCTGCAGGGCAGCTTGGAAGTCCTTGCCATTGTCACACCAAGCCAGAACAGTGATAGTCTCTGAAGGGTCCTTTTTCTACTAGTAACCTTTTCCTTTCCTAATTTCTACATTGTCTAATTTCCTGTTTTGATTAGCACATATTACTTTTTTTAAAAAATTATTTATGTGCATTGATGTTTTTCCTGTATGTATGTGTGAGGTGTTGGATCTTGCAGTTACAGGTAGTTGTGAGCTGCCATGTGGGTGGTGGAAATTGAACCTGGGTCCTCTGGAAGAGCTGTCAGTGCTCTTAACTGCTGAGCCATCTCTCCAGACCCAGTACATATTACTTTTTAAAGCATAAAACAAAACATGTTCTTTTGTCAAATATTACATTTACCTGCTGGTTTACATCTGGGATTTCTTAATGCTTTAATTTCAAATATTAAGGATGGTGATATTGTAATCATATTGGTCTGGAGCCACTTGGGAGGCAGAAAGCCATAGTAATTTAAACAGGGGAAGCTTAATTTAAAGAGGAATTAAGCTAAGAAAAGAAAATTAATGCACAGACACATAGAGGTCAAAGTCTTCCTCAGCCTTGGGTGCTCAAGGAAGGACAATGAAGGGAAGATCCTCAAGATCAAGGTCCAGGCCTTCTTGGAGAAGGTAATGTTGCAGTCTTCCAGGCAGCCAAGATGTCTGCCTGATGCAAGTTGTTCTACAGTTGTTGGACAAGGAGGGAACCGTCTTCAAAACTGCAGGCGAATTGAGGCTAGAGAGTCAGGACACTAGAACAAGGCACAAGGCCTAGGGCAGGCAGTGTCTACCTCAGGAGGGCAAAGGAAGTGGTCCCCAAACCCAGGCCTCACCAAGGGACTGTTCTGGATGTTCAGCTTCTGTATCACTCACTAATCAGGTAGCAAGAATAGGAAAAGGCCAGTAGCCAGGAGGAGTCAGGAGAAGCCCCTTGCCTGCTCGAGCCCTTCCCTCTCCTGGTGAGCCTGCCCGTGAGGCTCACTGTCAAGTGGGAAGTACTTAGTCTGTTTTTCCAGGACAGGTAGTGCAGGGTGGATTTGGAGCTGTAAATTGATGACTGACACATGCTGTTATCAGTCATTAGAACAGGGGTTGGGAAACAATTCCACCAGGAGCCTGATAATAAGCAGCTAGAGATTTGTGAGTCACGTAGTGACTGTCAAAACTACTGACATTGGCCACTGTCATACAAAAGCAGTACGTAAACAATATGTAAACAAACACGTATGGCTGGATTCCAGGAAAACCTGATTTACAAAAACTGACATGGACTAAGCCAACTCCTGACGTGGAACTTTAGAGAGAAGAAAAACAAAACCAAACCTCTTCTCTGGAAAGAGGAGTGTATTGTATATTGGAGGGTGGTGGTAAGTAGGGTGTGCAGAGCTGAGGCAGAAGAAGGAAGTCCAACAAGAGGAATTTAGGGATTTTGTTGGTTGGTTGCTTCTAAAATAGGGTCTTGCAGCCTCAAATCCTCAAGCCTCCTGCTTCAAACTCCTGAGTGCTGGGATTATTAACACACCCGACAGCAAAAGGAACTTAAATAAAGATCATAATGGGTATGTTGGGTGGTGGATTTGTTTTTTGCTTTAGTCTAAATTAATAAGCTACTGCCTAAGAAAGAACCCAATAAGTTATCTTTAAGGACTGGTGCAAGGCAAAATAAATCTATATGTAAGATGAGAGTCAGAGGGGTTAAGAACAAAAATAAAAAACTTGTCAGTGGTTAGAGAGATGGTTCAGAGGTCAGGAGTCCTTACTGCTCTTCCAGAGAGTTTGAGTTCAGCTCTGCCCCTGACATGGTGTGTGACAGGTGGGGCACAACTGCCTGTAACTCCAGTTTCAGGGGCTCTGATGCCTTCTTCTGGCCTTTACATACACACACACACATGCACGCACGCACGCACGGTATATATTCACATACATAACATAAATAAAAAGGATTTTAAAAATTGCCTGAAATAACACAGCTTGGTAGAGACATACTTAACCCATCCACCTGCTTAGCTCTTAAGTCTATCTTCCCTTGCCATTACAGCCTTACCATCATGGGCAGGTGGGTGTTGATTTCTCTGCTATGTGCCACAACGAAACTGGGTGTGACATCCTTAATCTTTGGCAGGCAGGGAATCTCCCTGTGATGGACACCATCCCTTTGCCTCTCTGTAATCCTAGCAGTTGGAAGGTAGAGTCAGGAGGATCAGGAGTTCTAGAGCATTCTCAGCAAATTTAAGGCTAACACACACACACACACACACACACACACACACACACATTTCCCTATTGGTTTGACCACATCTACAGCATTTATCAAGATAATCAAAATAAATGGTATTTACTACTGCTCAATAAAAATATGTTTGCTTATAATTTTGCAATAGTCTCATAATTTGTTTTTTGTTTTGTTTTGGAGACAGGGTTCCTCTGTGTAACAGCTCTGGCTGGCCTCGAAACTCACAGCGATCGCCTGCCTCTGCCTCCTGAGTGCTGGTATTAAAAGCATATGCCACCACACCCAGCTTTCTGCAAGATAATTTAATGGGATCCTCTGCAAAGAGGAAAACCCAGGCAAGGATATGTTGATTTGTCCATCCCACTCATCACCACCTGAGTGGACATCTCTCCAGATTCACAGTTCAATGTGGAGGTTCAAAACATAACATTCTCTTCAAAATTAGACAGAGCCTGGTCCAAATCCCAGCCCCACCACTTACTAGCCAATGACTCCTTTTCTGTTTCAAGCCTCATGTCTTACAAAGCCTTTTTAGACTTTATTGCACCAATGCTTGTTCAGTAAACATCCTTGAACAATAGAGATAGTGGCTCCCCCTAGGTCAGAGGGAGAACTTCTTTGCCAGTCACGATAACTAAACAATGCCCTCCTTGGGACAAAGCAAGACTATGTTTGCTATTAGCTCCTGTGTTAGTTACTCTTCACATTGCTACGGCTTAATATCTGATATGAGCAAGTTGAGAGAAAACATTTATTTTGATTCCTGGTTTAAAATGGGTACAGTCCATCCTGACGAGAAGGCATAGAGACAGGTGACATGTGTCCATAGTCAGGACATAGAGGTATGACTGCTGGTGCTTAGTTCACATTGCCTTTTCTGTCCTTTTTTGAGACAACAAGGTCTTTGTAATTCAGCACAAGTTAGCCTCCAAGGCATTATGTAGCTAAGGATAACCTTGAATTTTCTGATCTGCCTCCACCTCCTGAGCCCTAGGATTATAGACATGTACTACCATGCAGGTCTTTATATGGTATTAGAGATCAAACCTAGGTCTTTGCGCATGCCGGGCAAGCACTGTACCAACAGAACTACAGCCCCACCTCCCATTACCTTCTCTCATTCAGTCCAGGACCCCAGATCATGGGATGATGCTCCCACATTCAGACTGGGTCTTCCTCCCGAAGCTAACCCTCTCTGAAAATGCCCTTACAGACACACCTAGAGGTATATCTATAGGTGATTCAAGTCCAATCAAACTGATAATGAAGACTTAGCATCACAGCTCCATTTAAAATATTAGAGTGGCCCACCTGTAATATATGCCCCTTTGGTGTGCACTATCTACTTGGTCCCACTCTCCGACCAAGAAAATGAACCTCATGTTGTTTCTGTACGTGAGTAACAAAGTCCTCTGTTTCTGGCCCAGCAGTATCAGGTCTTCTGGCAGCATCTGTACCTTGGAGGTTAACTTGCTAGCTTAGGATAAAGTTCAAACCTTACTGTTCTTAACATCATCACCTAAGTCAAAAGAACCACCTCCAGCTTCCTCTGTGCGTTGCCATCTGCTCCTAGTATGGCACATTGGTTTGTTTTTTGTTTTTTGTTTTTTTTACCTTTTGGGTTTTTTGTTTGTGTTTGCCAATGTCACCCAAGGCTGGTAACCATTAGTTTCTTTGGATGTTTGATTCCAGAAGAAAACAATTTGGACCTCTGTAGCCCTTAGCTGGGTGCACGTTCTTCTGAGTGTTCTGCTCACACAGCACACTCTCCTGTTCCTTATTGGTCTCGTCTATAATACGTCTCCTTTTCCTTTGAAGTCCCATCCACGACTCCCTCTTATCAACCCATCTTTCCTCCCTGGGTGATCTCACCCATACTATTGGTTTTAAGAACTGTCTTAGGGTTGCTGTTGCTTGATAGAATACCATGACCAAAGCAACTTGGGGAGGAAAGATTTTGTTTCTGCTTACAGTTATGCATCACAGTTTCACCACCAGGAGCTCAAGGCAAGGACCTGCAGACTGGAACAGATACAGAGGCCATGGAGGAGTGCTCCTTACTGGTTTGCTCCCCCAGACTTACTCAGCCTGCTTCCTTATACAGCCCAGGATCACCTGCCTGGAGGTGAAATCTCCCACCATGGATTACTCCCATGGGATTACTCCCATGGAAATCTCCCCCATCAATTACTAATTAAGAAAATGAAACACAGTTTTGCCTACAGAGCAGTCTGGGGATGCATCTTTCCAGTTGAGGTTACCTCTTCTTAAATGACTCTAGCTTGTGTCAGCACAGGAACCTTATACATAGGTGAGGACATCCTCAATCTAGCTCCAGTCCAGACCTCTAATATGACTTACCCAGCCACCTGTTGAGCAGCCCTGCTCTATATTTAACTGGTGGAGGGGCGATAATTGCGCAACACTGGCATCCTGCAGTGGGTAGTCCTCCCCCTGGATCCAACGACTTTCTGTGACACACACAGCATCTCACTATTCCAGACGGCCATCCTTGAACCTTCACTTTTCTTCAAACCCTAGAGTTCAGATAGCGACTGTTGCTCCTTTCATTCGATTTACAGACCCCCCCTCTTTTCCTACCCCCCTCCATTTCTGGTTCCAGCATTCCCTGTGATGGGTTACTGCAGTGACCCCTAGCTGGGCTTTCTTAGTCTTTTTGGCCTTACCCTGCTGTTGCTAGAGTTATGTTCCTAAAATGTAAAATATATCTATGTTGTTTCCTTGCTCAAACCTTCACTTTCTCCTCACAGCTTCCCTGCTGGAGTCTTAAACAGCATAGTTCACCACACTCTCTCATGCTACATCTCACCCACCTCCTCTCCTTGGAGGATTCCAGTATGGAATCTCTTTGGCTACTACCACTCAAAAGGAAGAGGTGGGATGAGGTGTCAGCCAACAGCACTTATTAAATGGTACTAACTTGTTTTGTCATGTGAAACTAGCAATTCAGAAGTTGCAGTCACTGGTCACTTACACTCTGCCTGACTCAAACCCATGTCTGTGTTTGTTGTGTCTGTTTTTTTTATTTTGATTAGCATACTAAGTAGTGACATCTTCGTACATAATGTGTTATTACACTTCGCTCTTATTCCTTCTCCTACCTTAGTTTTCCTTAAATAATAAACTCACAATTTGGATCACGTGCTCTATTTCTTCTTTTTAAAAACTTTTATTAATTATGCATAGTGTCCTTTCTGCCTGCAGGATGAAAGAAGGCACCTGTTCTCATTACAGATGGTTGTGAGCCACCATGTGGTTGCTGGGAACTGGCTGGAAGAACAGCCAGTGCTCTTAACCTCTGAGCCATCTCTGCAGCCCCAAGTTCTCTATTTCTACCCAATCATTTGTCTTGACACTTGTTTGTGCCTCAGGGTCCCTTTAAGAAATATTCCATTTTACCCACTTCATTCCCCCCACCTAAGGGGTCCAAAGATTAGGTGTCTAGTGATATTGTTATATCCAAACCTCTCTGCATATGTGTATTATGGGTGTATGCATAATGTTTATATGCATACATATGTTGTTATTCATACGTATGTAGTTCCTGTGTTTTTAATAGCTTTGCCGTCCTCTAAGCAAACAAACGAACACCCTTAAGTGGCCACCAGGAGGCGCCAAGGACAGCGAAAGACCTGCGGTACCTTGGCGGTAGAGGTGGAGATGGATGCAGCGGCAAGGGAACCCAGCTTCCTTTTTTAAGAATCAGTGTGAGCAAGGGAACAGAGCCACGTTATTTTAGGGAGACTTTGTCGCATTCCCCCTCCCCCGGTCTGGGATGTGTGCACCCTGTTCATAGTCCCTCATGGAGAGACGAGGGCTGCTGCAGCCGGCAGTAACCCGACCCCGCCGGCGAAGGGACTGAAGAGGCGGCGCGGAGAGCTGCTAGAGGTGAACAAAAGCCCTCGGCGTGGGGGCCGGAGCCCAGAGCCCGGTCCTGGGGTAAGTAAATCCTCCCGGGGACCTAGCATGGAGCGGAAGGGTCTACAGCGCTAAGAGCCCACTTCCCTGAGATGTGGGGAAGGAACTGTGTCTGGGGCTGGTGTCAGAGTCCACCATACTGGGGTTGATGCTTTAGCTGCACATTCATTCAGCCTTGAAGATCGGGTGCATCTGGCTGGATCCAGGTGCTTTGTGCATCCCGGACAAACATTGGGTGGGGGCTGGTGGAAGAAGCAGGCAGAGCTCCCAGCAAGCCCTGCCGGAGAGGCAGGGAAAAGAATCCATCACTCCACTCAGAGAGGAGCCTTTGGAGACTTCTCTCAGCCTTTCCATCTCCCAGGGGCCCTGCGCCCCGGGTCCTTTTGGCAGAGAGAAATCAACCATAAACTTCTCCCTACGTAACTGGGGCCCTCGCTGCAATGCACTTTGGCATGAACGGGCCTCTTCCCCTTTTGTGTTCCTGCAAAGCTGCATCCCAGCAGCCCGCCTAAGCTAACAAACAAATAGCTAATCCTCCCGGGAATCCTCCAGCGCCTCCCTCGATGGCTGCTGCCTTGCGCCTCAATCTTAGCAGGAAGGGGATACTTCTAGCCGGTCTGATGCCAATGTCGTCTCCCCACAGGCCCTGCATCCTGGGAAAAAGGGAGACTGAGGCTACTGACTGAGCCCCAGAGTCCCCCGCCCCCACCCCAACTGCTCAACCTGGGTTTTCAGGGCATGGGTTTTAGGATTTACATTCCATCAGGCCCCCGAGCCTAGTCTGAAATCGGATTAAGTTGGGAGGGGTAAATATGATTGAGGAGGGACAAACAGCTCACGGATGCATTCCTCTATGCCCACCCCCTCCCTTCATCTCAGGGACTCCGACAAAGGACGAGACTCAGCTATGGTGGACCCGGTACCAGAAGAAGAGAAAGAGGGAGCGGAGCCCGGTGGCTCAGAAGGGGATGGGGCCACAGCGTCCGTGCCCCCAGATGCCCAGGGAGCCCAACAGCCTGCTGCCTCCTCGACCTCCGCCTCGGGGGCGGCTCCACGCAAGGCCGAAGTCCCCTGCGGAGCAGAAGGTGGGCGTCGCGAGCAGTCCCCACTGCTGCACCTCGATCTCTTCAACTTCACCTGCCCGGAGGCAGAGGGCAGCCGCTATGTCCTGACCAGTCCCCGCTCGCTGGAGGCCTGTGCTCGCTGTGCCGTCAAGCCCGTGGAACTGCTGCCTCGGGCCCTGGCCGACCTGGTGCGCGAGGCTCCCGGCCGCTCCATGCGAGTGGCCACTGGCCTGTATGAGGCCTACGAGGCGGAGCGGCTCGCCAAATTACAGCAGTGCCGTGCAGAGCGCGAACGCATTATGCGCGAGGAGAAGCGACGCCTGTTCACGCCCAAGGGCCCGGCGGCAGCAGCCCCGGCCTCCGCCTCTGCCTCGGTGCCGAGCACGGGCAGCAGCAGCAGCTGCAGCAGCAGCAGCCTCCCGGCCTCGCCCGCCTCGCGGGTTGCTCGAAGGACTTCTCCCAGTCCCCCTGCCAGGACCCGACCTCCTCCCACCGGTTCTCGGACAGGGAGGAAGAGCCACTCGCTCGACTCGCTGTCCCGCCGGCGGGACGGCGCCCTCAGCTCCGAGTCCGGCGCCTCGTCATCGTCCTACAGCGGAGAGAGCCTTCGGGAGCTTCGCTGGCCACCTCGAGCTTCAGCCAGGAACAGTTGCCCTGCGGGGTCCGCGTCGTCTGCACCCAACCCACTGGGCCGTCCTTCTGCCCTCGATCTGGTCCCACTCACAGCCCGCAGCTTCAGCCTGGGCGACCTGAGCCACTCGCCGCAGACCGCTCAGCATGTGGAGCGCATCGTGCGCCAAGTGCGAGCTGAGCGAGGCCTGCGCGGGGTCCCCGAGCGCGACCGCAAGATCGCGGCTCTCATGCTGGCCAGACACCAGGAGGAGCGCCTGTTGCTGGAGCAACGCGCCGCCGCCCACGGCCAGTGGGAGCAACAGCGCATGCGCGCCGAGCAGAGGCGGGAGCGCGAGGGACGCGAGAAGCAGCGCGCGCTGGAGCAGGGCAGGCGCGCCTGGGCCGCGCAGGTGGAGGAGCGCCGGGGCCGCCGGGGCCGGGAGGAACGGGAGGCCGCGCGGAGGCGGCAGCAGCAGTGTGAGCGCAGCGAGGAGCGGCGGCGGGAGCTGGCGGAGCGCCAGGGCCTGCTGCGGCGGGAGAAGGCGGAACGCGCGGCGCGCGACGACCGCCTGCGCAAGCTGCAGCAGGAGCAGAACCTGAAGCAGCGGGAGGAGGGCCTGCAGGAAGGGCGGGAGCGCGCCGAGCTGGTCCGCCGGGAGCGCGCCCAGCGCGCGGCGCGGGCCAAGCAACGACAAGAGGGTCAGCTGCAACGGGAGAAGCGGGAGCTGAGCCGGGCCGAGCGGGCGCGCCACGAGGCGCTGCTTCGAGGCCGAGCCCGGCAGCAGCACGAGGAGCGGGAGGGCCTGAGGAGCTCCCTGGAGGCTAGCTTGGGCCGCGCGCAGGAGAACTACGAGCAGCTGCAGGAGCAGCGTGCCCGGGAGCTTAGGGAGCGAGCCCGGAAGGAGGAGCTGCAGGGTCGGCGGGCTAAGGAAGCGGCCGAACGCAAAGAGCGGGAGCATCGGGCGCACTTGGAGGCGCTGGCGCGGGCCGGGGAACGGCGGCTGCAGCACGCGGCGCAGGTGGCGGAAGAGGCGGTGCAGCAGAAAGCCCGGCGCGTGGTTCAGACTCGCCTGGAGAAGGAGAGGACTCAGCGTGCCAACAAGGAGAAGGTGGAGCGAGATGAAGACTGCCGCCGCCGGGAGCTGCTGCAGGCCATTGGCCGCAAGCTGGAGCGCAGCGAGCAGCTGTCTCGAGAACGGCGAAGTGCGCTGGAGAGCGCTCGCTCCACAGCCCGGGCCTCCTTCCACGTGCGGGAGAAGGTGCGGGAGGAGACCAACACGCGCTCTTTTGACCGCATGGTGCGGGAGGCCCAGCTACATGCCAGCCTGGACCGCAAATGACAGCTGTCCTGTGCAGGCCATACTGCTTTGTATAGCCAGGTGGGGCCTCCCTTAGCCACTTGGACTAAACTCCAGGCATCTCTCTCCAGTCCAGGTGCCACACCATGACCCCCCCCCCCAAGACTAAGGAACGATGAGACAGTGAGAAGCCAGACGGTGTACTTTTCCGTCTGCCACCATTGCTTTATAGACTTACTTTGTTTGCAAAGGACATGGCACAATTTACCCACATCCACCTGTGTCTTTGGGTTGGAATAGAAAGTACCTGGGGAGGGGAAGGGTCTCCCTAGGAGAGAGCACAGAGGTGAATGTGGGGTTTTCTGTCACAGCTGCCTTGGGCATCTTTCGGACATTTGTGTCCAAAACGGCTTTCAATTGCAGCAAGCAGCCCAGGGGACATCACCAAGACTCACCACTATCTTCCAAAATACAAGTTGCACAGAACTTAGTCTCCCAAGAAAGCACAGCTCTTCGAAGATGTTAGTTCATGCACAAGGGACCACAAAAGCTATTAGTTTTGAGCGCCGGACTATTAATCGGACACCTGAACAAATTGTCCCGTTCCCATCATTTTTTTTCAATTGAGTCCCTAGGCTTTCTAGTTAGACAATCATCTGCAGATAATCACTTATTCTCCCACGTGGCACAGGGAAATGGGTTGGTTTGGTGATGCCGTTTAGCTTTAATGGAAGCCCTCGGTCCCCCACCACCCCGGAGGTGGTGGTTTCCTTAGGCAGCAGTGTTCTACCCCGGAGGATTTCAATGGAGGCAGTGTCTGATGGCCACTTCCCTGTGTGGGGCCGGCTCCCGCAGATACAAGCTATTGCCTTATGAAGCAGAGCTACCTTCTGTGCCTGCCCAGGCCGCTCTTGCCTAAAGCCCCAGCCTTGAATGAAGTCTCAAGGGTGAAACCCTGAAGAGTCTGGAATGTGTAGGATTCCCTCTGTGAAAGAGTCAGTTCAGTGCCCTGAGGACAATTTAGGATGCTTGGCTGCTTAGCTGTGGTGGCTGAAGGGCTAGAACTGCCTCTGCATTGAGTTGTGTTATCGTTGGTAGGGTATCCCTCTCCCCTAGGAGAAAGAGTCTTCCCTCTTTACATTCCCAGTACCCTCTCACTTATACCTGAAGTATTTAATCAGTCTCTTGGTGCCTCACCTTTCCCATCTGCCAGATGGGGCCATCAGAGCTCTTCTGGTACCTCAAGGTCTCCTGGATCCAAAGCACCACTTCAGTGTGATTTGTCTGTCTCCTTTGTGCCTTTCTTGACCTGGAGTTGGGAGGCAGGAGGACTGCCATTAGCCTAGTTCGTTTCTGCTAATATGGATTCCTGGGCAGTTCATCACAGAGAGATGGTCATTTAGTGTCTGAGTGTGTGTGTGTGTGTGTGTGTGTGTGTGGCAGGGGGTACTTGTAATACCAAGCTGTTTCCTGGTCAGAAGGTTCAGTTATCACTGGGCAGATTTAACCCATAGAGTGCTCCTTCCACAAAGCTGAAACTGACCCCACCCTTATCCACCATCAGCTTCGTCTTCACCGAGGAGAGTGGGAAGTCAACCATCCCTTTTTACATTAAATCAAGGTCAGGAAGTTAAAAAACTTACCAAAAAAGACAGGAATCAGGGTAGAGATGTACTGCATTAGATGTGTTGTGTGTATATTCTGCTGGCAGAATCGTCCCTAAAATGACTGGGTATTGCCCACACTCTCACATGCTAAGAGTAGTCTTGTGTAGAAGAAAGCTGTGTGTTGGGTATCACATGTGAGAAGATGTAAAACCAGGAGAGGAGCTATGTACCAAGGCTTATTTCTTGAATGGGTGGTTCCCCCTCAAATTCCCTTCTTGTCGGTGAGCTGTAATAACTGGTGTTGTCTCTGAAACAGGAGTGTTAACCTGAAAAGTTGATGTGATTATGGTTCTTTGAGCTTGTGTGGTTCCTGAGTTGCTTCTGAACCCTTCATAGAATGTTCTAGCCTCAAAACTGCTTTCTTCACACTGTGAGCATTTGTTTTAGGAGGCAATCTGTTGTGAGCCTAGCAGTGGGAGGCACATAGACGATCATACTGGCCTTTTACCCAGATGGCTTCCAACCTTACTGGGTCACTTTGGGTAGCTCACCTTTCTGGACCTTAACTTAGCTCCTACACATGTACAGTGGGGATCGTGGTTCCTGACCTCTGGTTTGTGCAAGCCGAGGATGGCAGTGGCACGTGATTCCCATTTCTGTCACTCTGAAACTCCAGGGTGATGTGACTTTTATGGCTGGGGAGTGTAATGTACCATCATGATTTGGTGCAGAAGGAGAAGTCTTAAGAAGCACATTGCAGATACGGTGTCACAAGTGCAAAGGCCCAGGCCTGAATGTCACCAAATTAGACACTGAGAGAACCACAATGTAAAAATACAAACATTTTAGATTTTTGCCAAAAAGTCATTTGGCCGAGTATAGTTAAAAACAAAACTCAACTGGTGGCAGTAAAAAAATTGTTCCTTCGAGTTCCAGACCATCTACTAGAATACAGTACTGCAATTGGACGTGGTGGATGGATCACATCTATAGTCCTAGCACTGAGGAAGCTGACAGAGAAGGTTAATTAAATTGAGTCAGTGAATCACTGCCATCTGTATATTTTAAAGAAATATTCATGTTTCCCCCTAAAGATGATTAATGTCCAAAGTCTTTCACGGGCCCCTAATTTAAGTTTCCAGAGAGGAAAGATTTTATTTTACTCTGAAATGCAGCAAGGGGACATTATGGGAGAGCAAGGACATTGTGGGTGGAGAGTTGTCCCTAAACAGTGTTCTAATAGTCTTCCAGAATTTAAATTTCTTACCACCCAGGAGATCGTAACCTTTAAGTGGCCACAGCCTCACATTTACTCTTGGGAACATCTGAGTAAAGATGTTCAAAGGAGGAAAAAAATGTGAAATAATATGAGAGGGGAAGGGAAGGGTTGGAAGAGGTTTAATCAGGTTGAATACCAAGGAAACAAGCCCAAATCATTTCAGAAGAAATCACTGTTGAAGCTAGTCTAATGTTCTGCTGTGGCAGGGACCAGCGTCTACACCCATCTGGACAGGAAAATGGAAATTTTCTTTTGGAAGCACACAGACTAGATTTTCAATGGAGTGGTAACCAGGATTTCCCAAAGGCAAAGGGTCTGCAGGGTAGTGGAGCTAGAAGGATGTGTTGGTCTGTTTTGTGTTGCTCTAACTTAATACCCAAGGCTAAGTCAAAAATAAAAGAGGTTTGTTGCTAATACTTTTGGGGGGCCACAGCATGTTACCAGCATCTACTTGCCTTCTGATGAGGACATCATGGGGGCAGCACATTTCAGAGGCACCCGAGGAGGGTCTCACACGTAAGACAGGAAGCAAGAGACCAAGGAGAAACCAGACACACTTAGATGTCAACCCACCTTTTAAGGAATTCAGCCATTCCCACAAGACCCAGCCCATTCTGCAAGACCAGCATTCATCCCTTCAGAGGGTGGAATCCCTAAACTTCCATTAGACCCTACCTCTTAAAGATCCCACCATCTCAATACTATCACTACGGGAACCAGGGCTCCAGTACATGAACTGTCTTATAGGGGCAAACTGTACAAGCTATAACAATGGCAATATAGTCTGTAGTATGGATATTATATTATCTGTTGGCCTCTCTCCATTACACAGTCTGTTGAGGTGGATGAGACCACATAAGGGGCTGCATCTTATCTAGCACCAAATCCCCTGTAGCCCATGGTATAGAACCTCATTTAGGATAAGTACCTAAATACTAGATGGAGAGGAGGTTGGTGATCAGAGGAAAATCTGTGTAGAACAGATTGTGTATACAGACAGACCTCCATTCAGTCAAATCTTCATTAAGCACCCACTCCATGACAAACACTACCCTTTTCTGTTTGTTTGTTTTGAGACAAGGTTTCTCTCTGTGTAGCCCTGGCTGTCATGGAACTCAATCTGTAGACCAGGCTGGCCTCAAACTCAGGGATCTACTTGTCTCTGCTGAGTGCTGGGATTAAAGGTAGATGCCAGCACCACCAGTTCCAAATACTACTCAATGTTGTTAAAATTGACTCTCTCGGGTTTCTGACTTTAGGGATATTTCATGCTACAATGTCATGAACTTGTCTCTGCTTCCTGGTTGTGCTCACCTACATTTCCAACGGGATATATACATTCTCAGGTAGACCTAATTGTCCCTGGAGGCACTACCTTCAAGCCTTTTTGGTATCCTAGAGACAAACTATCTGCCAACCACCACCATCCAGACACTGTTGCTCTTTCTCCTTCACAAAAGGCTTGGTTAACTGGGTGGAATTTACAATGCCATGCACTTTAAATTATAAATCAAGGGAGAGAGAAAGACCAAAAATACCACCTTCCAGGGTGTTATATGTCATTTTAGAAAGGCACAAAAAAATCATTGTGGACCTAGACGTCCAAGCCCCAGGCCATACAGAGTCCCAGTTCACCAAATGGGGCACCTGCTCCATCACTCAGCTGTTCCCGCTAAGACAAGAAGGTTAACATTTCGAAAATATTTCCCACTTAAAATTTCCCCAATGAGGTCTCCAGTTAAGACTAAACTGATGAGAAAGTTAACTAAGCAAGAATATCCCAATCACAGAAATCTAATTAAGAACATCTAGCTAACTGACATCACCTTGCCTTTTCTCGGTTGTATAACAACAGAGCTCTGTCTTAATGTCTTAGAGGAGCTTGGCAGAGCAGAAGGAAACAGGTGTTTTAAAATTGTTTTTTGTTTTTGAGACAAAGTCTGTACATAGCCCAGGCTAGTCTCAGTCTTGCAGTCCTCCTGGCCAAGCCACCCAAAGTTTCAGGACGGCAGGCATGCATCATCATTGTCCAGTAATACTTGGCATCACTTGACACAGCTTGAAAAGGGGCTCTTAGGGATCCAGCAGCAGGCATCTGTAGATTCTACAACTGCTAAGTATTCTATGTGGTGCCTGACTTTGCACATTTGGAGTAGTGCCGCAGAATTACAATTGGTCATATGCTTTGGTTTATGTGTCCCTACAGAAGGGCACCTCACTGACTCACAACATGGGGCTCTCTGGCATTCTCTCTAATTCACTTCCTCCTGCTTTGTCTGCCCCCTAGCAGTTTGCCCTCAGCCCTTCACAGCTACCCCTGCCTAGTTTCTGACAGGTCAGGGTTAGTTCAGGCAAGAAGCAGTCAGATGTTAAGGCATGGGATGTGGGATGTTTTCTTTGGACAAACACTCATAACACAAACATTTGCAGTTACTGCTCCTCAATTCATCACACACAATCATGCCCCTCGTGATGACAAAAGCCTTTCCCCATTCATAATGTGTAGCCACATCTGTCATGAGCAGAAACACCAGCCCCATGTGATTTTTAAATCATCTGTCGCGTTAAAGGGCTTACTTATGCCTTTCTTCCTCTCCACTGGCACAGTACCGAGACCATCTTTTTACATTTGACTTTCACAGATCCACACCCACCCTATCAATCCCAGTGCTGTGGTTCTGCTGTAGAACTATTTTTTCCAAATGAGAACTCATGAGTGACATGTGTGTTTCACACATGGCAAGTAGTCAGCAGCCACATGTTGGAGTGGCCACGATGTAGGATGGCACAAATCCAGACCATCACAGAAAGCTCTATTGCAGCAGTTCTCAACCTGTGGGCTGCCAAGACTCCTTTGGGGTCGAATGACCCTTTCACAGGAGTCACCTAAGACCATTGGAAGACACAGACATTTACGTTACAATTCTTAACAGTAGCAAGGTTACAGTTATGAAGTAGCAATGAAAGTAATTTTATGGTTGGGGGTTACCACAATATGAGGAACTGTATTAAATAGTATTAGGAAAACTGAGAACCACTATTACTTGAAAGCACTGCCCCAGCATCTTCTACTTGAAGACATCCACAGACCACAACATTGGTACCACCTGGGATTCTGTTAGCCAAATAACTTGAGCTCCATCACAGGCCTGTTGCATCAGAGTTGTTTTGTTTTTTTGCAAGGTCCCCAGGTGGTTCACTTTACATATTCAGGTTGGACCATCCTCATTACAGAAGACAAGCCCAACTCAAGTACAGTTTGCCTCTATGGTAAACTGCCATTGGCAGATTCTCCCTACCTCCTTGTATTCGTTATTTTTATACCTCTATGACCAATGACATGATGGGAGATGTCATTCTGATAAATATGTTTCTCTTATTGGTTAATGAATAAAGCACTGTTGGCCAACAGGAAAGCAAGATAGGTGGGACTAGGAGACTAGGAGGAGAGAGGAAGTAGTAGGGAGGAGTCAAGATGTAGACACTAGAGAGAGCAGAACGCCAGTCCCTCTGTCCGGTAAAATGAGACCACGTGGAAATATTTAGATTAATAGAAATGGCAGAGCTAGCCAATAAGAAATAGTGTCTGGCTAACAGTTTTATATCTAATACAGCTTCTCTGTGTGTTATTTGGGGTTGGCGAGGCGGTGGGACCAGACTGGCAGGGAAAAACTACTCATAACAATGACATACGACAACTTAATGGAGAAAATATTCATCTCAATGCATAGTTTCATAGATTGTTGTCTATTGTCCTTGCTCTCTACTGATTCTGAGACTGAGTCAAAATATAGCTACAGGAGCATATGGATACAACTGTTTACCTTATGATGAAGCCAGGCAGGGAACAGGGGCGGATATAACTTTCAAAGCCAAGCCTTCAGAAACGCATCCACTTCCTCAAGCTAGTCCCCACATCAAAGTTCCTGCAGCCACCTATGATAGCCACCAGCTTGGGACCCAGTTTTCAGCACATGAGGGACATATCACACTTAAACCACAACATTCCTCTACCTCAGGGTTCCTTAGTAACTCTCCCCTTGCTGTCGAATTTGTGTCCACTGGAGTTGGCTTCCACTTTCTAGGCTTTTTGATGGCATCTTCAGGTTCAGAGGGAAGCTGGCACCATCTATTCATCCATCTACCCTTTTCAGCGCTATGAGCAGGCGTCTCCTCAGCCAAGTGTTCTTGTGCTAGGTGTCCCCACCCTAGACACTCCATGCATTGTGATGTATGGGCTGGCTGCAAGGGTTTGGAACTCAGATTCCAAGTTTCTCTAGGTTTTCTGGAGGACTTTGTCCTGTGAATAAGACAAATAATTAAATTAAAATTTAAAAAAAAGTAGCTAGAGTACTTTAATAAAAAAAAAATAATCCCACCTTTCACTCTCAATATTTTGAAGCTTGCCAGGAGTGAGGATTTTTCTTCAGGACCACCAGCTCCCAAATAACCACACAGAGACTTATTATTAATGATACATGCTCAGCTGATAGCTTAGGCTTGTTACTAACTAGCTCTTACAACTTCAATTAACCCATATTTCTTATCTATGCTCTAACCACGTGTCAGTACCTTTTTTCGGTATGGCATGTTTGTCTCCTGCTTCCTCGGCTGGCAACTCTACTCTTCTTCTTCCCAGCATCCTCTCAGTCTGGCTCTCCTGCCTAACCTCTCTCTGCCTAGCTATTGGCCAGCTGGATCTTTATTAAACAAATGAGAGCAAAATATCTTCACAGTATATAAAAGGATTATTCCACAGCATCCTTTAGACACTAAACAAGGCAAGCACTTGTTTCTGCTGGTGAAAGCCAGGGGTCTGGGTGAGAAAGACTACCTGAGCGGGGTTGCATCACACTTGTAGCATTAGCCAGAGAAGCCCTTCCTGCTTCTTGCCTAAGACTCACGACAGAAAGGGGTTTCACTTTGCAACTACCTAATGGGGGTATAACTGAAAGCTCTGGGTTTCATACTCTGTTACCACAGGTAAAGGGAGGGAAAGGTTCCCCAGCAAGATAAGGCGCTATTAAAACAAGTAAAGTCAGCCTTGTGTTCAAGAAAGATAAAAATGCAGGGAGAACCTTCAAGGAAGGAAGGAAGCTAAGAAAGAAGGGAGGGAAGGAGGGAGGGAGGGAGGGGAAAATTAAAAAGGGGGCCGAGTAATGGTCCAGTGGTTAAAAGCACTGGCTGCTATTCCAGAGGACCCGAATTCCATCTTCAGAACCCACAGGGCAGCTCACAACCCTCTGTAACCCGTCGCAGGTGTCCTGACGCCCTCTTCTGGTCTCTGAAGGCACTGCACACAGTTGGTACATGCAGGTGCAGGCAAAACATCCATACACATACAATTTTAAAAGGAGTATATGAGCTTGTTGTGGTAGTGCAGGGTTGTAACCTCATCACTTGGTAGGTTGAAGCAGGGTGATTTTAAGTTTGGGGCCAATCAGGGCTACATAGTAAAAGCCAGGGCATCCTGACTTACATAGCAAGATCCAGATCCTGTCTTGGGGGGAAAAAAAAAAAGAGAGAGAGAGAGAGAGAGGGCGGGGGTGGGGGGTGGGGGTGGGGGGTGGGATGGGTGGTGGGTGGAGGAACACATCACAATCTGCAAAGTGTTTGTTGTGCAAGCATGGGGATCTGAACTCAATGCCCAGAGTCTCTGTGGAAAAGCCAAGTGTGGTGGTATGTATTGCAATCCCAGCACAGGGGAATGGCCAGCAAGTTCCTCTATACATGCTGGCCAGTCGCCCTCACCAAATGACAAGCCCCAAGCTAATGAGAGATTCTATCTCAGAGAAAGATAAACAACACCTAAAGAAAGACACCTGAGATTATCTGATTTCCACAGGTACACGTACACACACACACACACCATGAATGTAAGCATAATGAAAATGTGTAATTTTTTGCACTTATCATCAAATCTGTTATCAAGTCTTTGGAATCTGTTAGAAGATACTTTTGAGATGCCTCTTCTCTATGTGGGCATCGAGATGGATATTGTGTCTAGCTCAAGGAGCAGAAAAAAGTATACAAGCCTTTTCCAGGGAAAGGCAATCAGCTGGAACTTTTGGGTCATAATTTCCAATATGTACTTTAGCTTGGCATATGTGCATAGTACCAGAATTTAGAATGACTTAGACAGCAACAGATTATACTCATGGAATAAGATAAAAATCTACTGCTAATTATTAATGTTATTATACAATCTTGATAGGATAAAAGGTGCCAAATGTCCAGAACTTTCGATGCAGTTCAGCTGTTCCTGACATGCAAAGCAACAAAGGGGTGTCAGGTGCTTCCTATGGGCTATCTGAAGCCCTTGCAGTGATTCAGCATGGAGTAGCACATGGGTGTCTTATTGCTGGGACATCCAGGTCCCAGGAGAGCTGGCACAGCCTTGTGGAATGCTTAGGGGAGGATCCTACTTGTATAATGCACACATTTTCCTGGGCATGAGAACCCCATTTCCTTAGAATCAGCAAACTTTTCTGCAGCCTGTGCCCTTCTGTCTGACAAAAGCTCCCAGGAGTTCTGCAGGAGACTGCCTGCCCAGAATGCCAAGTAGCATTATAGCAATGCAGGTTCACATCCCTTCCTGCCACTAGCTCTGCCCTGCAAGAGCTCTTTCTTCCCCTCCATGGTGGTTTTTCTTCCAACCCATTTGTTTCCGGGTGGCAGGGATATGCCCTCCACGTTTCTCAACCTTCTCCATGACAACTCAGTGTGAGCAGGCTGCCAGCTCAGAGCTAGCCGAGAGAGGCCCTGGGTGCAGATACGATACAGAGGCCTAGGGCATCAGGGAATGCTGAAATTCTGTATTGACAGCAAGGCGGTCTGGAGGTTCATGTCCGGTGAACAGGTAAGAACATAGCAAGGAAAACTAGAGTGGGTGCATGTCTACAGATGTCCAACAAGGGTAAAGCAGAAACCAAAGTGTGCAAGGCAACTGGGACTGCTTTTCCTCTGTAAAGCTGTTTTGCAGTTGAAAGTGGAAAGAAATGGACCAGAGCTTGCTGCTCCTCCAGGATAACAGAGTGAATCCCTTCTGGATTCAGTTCCTAGCACCCACTTCAGGCAGCTCACAACTACCTGTAATTCCAGTTCCAGGGGATCCAATGCCCTCCTCTTGTTTCTCTGGGTAGCAGGCATTGCATGTGGGGCACATACAAACTTGTCAGCATCCACATAAAACAAAGCCAGGTGTTGGTGGTGCATGCCTTTAATCCTAGCACTCTAGAGGTAATTCCAGGAAAGGCTCCAAAGCAATACAGAGAAACCCTGTCTTGAAAAACAAACAAAAAAATTATACAAAAAAGAAATAAAAGATGAGAGAAATGATGAAAGACTAATAAAGGAGAGGTTTCTAAATAGGCTGCTAGTGGCTTGAGGTTGGAGGGTGTGCCTGTGTGTGTGTGCAGGTGTGTGTGTTTGTGGGTGTGTGTATTTATGAATGTGCACGTGTGTGTGTGTGTGTGTGTGTGTGTGTGTGTGTGTTTAAACCAGTAGCTCACACACGCTTAGGCAAGCCTTACCCACGGCCCCGGATAAATTTTTTATAAGTCCAAAGTGCTGTCCAGATGGTGTCTCAGCTGTTGTTTCCTCCCCCATACCCTGCACACACCCCCACAGCCAATCTCACAGTGGCCAGGCCCCCCCCCCATTTAATAACAACATGAATCCTTAGGACAGGATGTCAGCACAGAAGAGATGACTGTTTGACACACAGCATCTCCAGAGAAGTGTCTTGAAGACAGCTAAGTGTTAAGATGCAGGGGGTGGGGGCCACCAAGAAAAATTATGAACTAGTTAGAATGCCAAAGAAACCAGGTTGGGGTGTTTCTGCAAGCTGACACACAAGGCAGACATATTCCGCTTCAAAACATCACTGTTTAATGTGGCTTCTTCATGCCTAAGCCATACAGCAAGGGCAGGGATCCAGATCTCTGGATACACTTCATGTATGGTTCCAACTGCTCTTTCTGGCTACTTTATCTGTGACTAGTTAATACTGCGTCTCTCTTCATCTTCACTCACATTTAAGTAGAGCCTCTTCAAAGCTTTGGGTTCAGTCAGTACAGGGGACACTGAGGGCTTTGGGCGCCAACTAATAGCAGATGGTTCATCATGTTCATCTTGTCAACCAGGATTCTCTCAAGGGTCAGAACTGATAGAAATGTGAGGGTGGTTGAATAAGAATGACCCTCATAAACTCATAAACTGGAATACTTGGTTCCTAGTTGGAAGAACTGTTTGGGAAGGATTGGGAGGTGTGTCTTGTTGGAGGAGATGTGCCACTGAAGGCAGGCTTCAAGGTTTCAAAAGAATCCTCCCATTTCTAGTCAGCTCTCTCTCCCTCCCACCCTCTTTCCTGCTTGTGGATAGAGTTGTATGCTCTTAGCTACTTTCCCAGCATCATGCCTACCTACTGCCATGGTTCTACCATGATGGTCATGGATTCTAACCCTTTGAAACTACTATACTGGCCCCAAATAAAGTCTTTCTTCTAAGAGTTGTCTTGGTTATGGTGTTTTATCATAGTAATAAAAAACCCTAATACACACACACACACACACACACACACACACACACACACACGATTTATTCAGGTAACTTACAGGTTGTAGTCCAACAGCGGCTGTCTCCTGACTGAATGACCAAGAGCCTAATAACTGTTCAGTCCTTGAGGCTGATGTTTTAGTAGTCCCAATCTGGGGTCGGAGTCCCAGAGGACTGTATTGGAATCCTGAAGAAGTAGGTTCTAAGATGGTTGAAGGAATGCCTCAGGGACAGGATAGATGAACTTTCCAGAGAGAATGAGAGCAATCAAGCAAAAAGGCAAAAAAGCTCTCTTCTATGTCCTTTTACACTGGCTGCCACCAGAAGGTGTGGCTTGGATTAGGGGTGGGTCTTCCATTCTCAAATGATCCAATCAAGAAAATCCCTCACAGGTGTGCCCTGTTGCTGGAGGCTTAGTTGATTCCAGCTGTGGTCAAAGCGACCCCCAAGAGCAGCCCTGGCAATATCTGCATTAGAAACTGAAATAGCACCATTTGTCATAAGGTAAGCTAAACTCAGGAAGCCTTGAGCTGTCCCCCATTTTCCTGGGATCTCCAGACAGGACTAGGACTCCCCCCATCTCTGTGGTCTTCATTTGTTCTGATGGGTCCATCACTGGGCTCCTGCTCTGATGCCAATGTTAGCTGTCAGATCAATGAGCAGACAAGTGGAAGGCCATGGCAGGCCAGCTACTTTCTATCTCGGCTTATTATTATTTTGTATTATTATGTATTATTATTATGTTGTATTATTATGATTATGATTATTATAAAGGGGTTCTCTGTGTAACAGCCCTAGATATCCTGGTACTCACTTTGTAGACCAGACTGACCTTTGCCTCCAAGTGCTGGGATTAAAGGAATACACCACCATCCATCATTTTAATGGCCCTGACTACATAACAACACGAAGCCAATTGTTTAGGATCATGAAACATTTCAAGATGGTGTTCAGCAGAGCACGAAGCACAGGGCTTGGTGGCTGTGTATTTTTGTCACTTTTATGTCACTGTGACAAGATACCTCACCAAAGCAACTTAGAGAAGAAAGAGCTTAATCTGGGGTTTGTGTTTCCAAAGAGTTGGAGTCCTTGGCCTTCCTGGCAGCTGACAGGCAGACATGGTGCTGGAGCAGTAGATGACAGCTCACATCTCAACCCACCATCTCAAGGCGCAGAGAGATAACTAGGAATGTCTTAATAAATATCTAAGCCTGCTCATTGACACTCCTCCTCCAGCAAGGTCACCCCTTCATCCTTCCCAAAGAACTCCACCAATGAGTGACCAATATTCAAATATAAGGGGGTCATTCTCCTTCAAACCACCATGGGCCACATGCACCACAGGTCACATGCATGAAGCTAAAATGCCTTACCAAATCATTTCACCTGGTAGAAGATGTTGAAATCACATCATATGGAGATATGATTTCTGGAGTTTCTAGAAATTTTCTGTTGCTGTCATAAAACACTGAGTAGGGACTAGAGAAAGACAGTTCAGTAGTTAAATGCACCACTGGCTGCTCTTCTAGAATACCTGGGTTTGGCTCCCAGCACCCATGGTGGCCCACAACCATCTATAACTCCACTTCTACAGGATTTAATGCATTCTGTGGCTTCCATGGACACTCCACACACATGGAGTACAGATAGTTACACAGGCAACACATCCAAATACATAAAATTAATAAATCTTAAAACAAAACAAAAAAGAAAACCACTGGCCAAAAGCATTCTGGGGAGGAAAGGGCTTTTTTGTTTGTTTGTTTGTTTGTTTGGTTTGATTTTTGTTTCTTTGTGTAGCCTTGGCTGTCCTAGAACTAGCTGTGTAGACTTGAACTCACAGAGATCCACTTGCCTCTACTTCTCAAATTCTGAGATTAAAGGTGTATGCCCCCACTTTCAGCAAGGGAAGGGTTTATTCGGTTTACACTTCTATGTTACTGTCTATCATAGAGGGAATTCAGGACAGGAACTGAAGCAGAGACCATGGGGGAATGATCTTTTCTCACACACAAAAGGGGAGTGCTTTTTGGGAACCATTAAATGTGGGTGTAGGGCATAGTCTTTCTCAAGTTTCTTCCAACTGCTGTGGGATTCTATCCTCTTACAAAAGTGTACCATGGTTAAAATCGAGGATTCAAACACCCCTGCCTGGCCTTAAAGTCACATTAGGAAAATTATATGACTTACCTGAGCCTTAACTTTCTAATCTGTAAAATGGGAACAATAATGTTATACATAATACCCAGGTAGATTACTGTGAGAACTAGATGAGAAAAAGCACACAGGAAGGACAAAATATCACATGGCTTGTGCTCTTTGTGTTTTTTGAGACAGGGTCTCACTATGCACCCCTGGATGTCCTGGAACTCATGATGTAGCAGGCTGGCCTTGAACTTACAGAGAACCTCTGTTCTAGGTCCAAACTACGTTCCCTAGAACTCATGGAAAATTTGGTTGAAATATTCGCTCCCAAGGTGGCATTACTGAGAGGTGCTGATGTCATAAAGAGAGATGGTGTATGGCTGTCAGGAATGAGTTCTGTCTCTTGGGGCTAGACCAGTTTCCTCAAGGAGAGGTTGTTATGAAGCAAGCCTGCCTCTTTTGTACATGATCACTTGCCCTTCCTCTTCCTACCAGGAGTTGAAGCAGCATGGGGCTCTTACCATGCCCTCGGACTCCCTCATCTCCAGAAATAGAAGCTAAGAAAACTCCTTTCCTACATTAATTACTCAGCCTCAGATATTCTGTTGTGCCTCAGAAAACTGACTACGACACCTGCCTGTGAGAGACTTTCTATCTCTCCTCATCCTGGACTCCACCAAGGAGAAAATCTGGGGTGACCCGTCAAGGGCAGGGTAGTAGAGAACAGGGCCCACAAATTGTGGGATTCTGGTGTGAATATGTAAGTCAGTACAGCCTGTATAATCACCCTGCTACCACAGTGGGGCTAGCTTGGTTCCTAACCCTCCTACATGGTGAGGTGACAGCTGCATTTGGAGGTCAGTTTAGGGCTGTGGGCCATGCTGTCTCTGCAGCAGAGGCTGCTGGGCAGTGTGGCAGGCTGACTGCTCTTCTGACCCCACCAGCCATAATGAGATTCGCTGTGTGCAGAGAATGCCAGAGGAGAATCTGGCAAAGACAAGGAAGCTATAATTAAAAGCACAGTACCAGCTGCTGCCAAGGCCAATGCCTTGGAAAGTGTCTTCAATGAAATGCTGGCAGGGAACCAGAGTCTGACTCTGAGATGTTGCTGCTAAGGCCTCAGGACTTGGAGGGTATATGGCTCCTGCTACAGTGACCAGAGAAACTCACCACCACCTAGTTTGAAATAGACCCCACAGCTATGCACAGTGGAAGACAAATTATAGAGTTCACATGCTTCTTCCAGTTAAATTTGACTTAACATTCTTCCTTCTCTTCTACCAAAATACTCTGATTTTGCCTAGGTTTCAAATCTAGGGAGGGAGGGAAGCTTCTGCTACACTTCACAAAACCTTCCCTGACTTCCCATTGCAGTGGGATGAACAAACATTTTTATTTTGAGGCAGGCTCTTATGCAGCCCAGGCTAGCCTCAGACTTGCTAGGTAGTAAAGGGTGACCTTGACTTCTGATCCTCCTGCCTCTACCCTTCTGAGGGCAGGGTATATAGGCATGTGCCACCGTGCCTGTTTTATACAGAGCTGGAATCGAACCAAGGGCTTTGTGCTTGCTAAGCAAGCACTTGACTAACCGAGCTACACCCCTAACCTGGGGTTCTCCCTTTCTAGGTTCTCGTGACCCATCATAAAAGGAAGAATGGCTTGGAAAAAGGAAGAGGAGCACAGGAATTGTTCTTTCGTGTTTGCAGGGATGCGCTTGTAAAATGCTGGTCCTATAAGGAAAGAACGAAGGCAGCTTGTAAGCAGGTGGTGCTTCCACAGGTTTATTCTGCAACTATTAAGTGTCAGCTGAGTTCTTGATCCTAAGAAAATGAGGGCAGATGAGATTGAAGTCCCCGACTTATGGTGCTCCCAGCCTTGTGGAGTTTGCAGACAAGTGATAAAGTATGTAGAAGTTTGAATGAAAAAGGTCCCCCTAGAATCTTAGGGAGCAGTATTATTGGAGGTGTGGCCTTTGGAGTAGGTGTGGCCTTGTTGGAGGATGTATGTCACTGGGGGAGGGCTTCGAAGTCTCAGAAGCTCAAGTGAGGCCCAGGGTCTTACACTCTTCCAGCTGCCTGTGGATCTGAATGTAAAACTCTTGGCTACCTCTCCAGCACCATGTCTACCTGTGTCCCACCATGACGACAACAGACTACACCTCTGAACTGCAAACCAGCCCCCAGTTAAATGTTTTCCTTTCTAAGAGTTGCCGTGGTCATGATATCTCTTCACAGCAATAGAAACTAAGAAAAGGTCTTTTTGAGGCACTGATGGATTCTCCAGTGAGGACAGGGTGAGCACTCACAAGAAGCCCTGGTCAAGGGAGAATGCTAGACCACTTCCCAAGGAATCATCACACAGGCCAAAGCCTGAGGCAAGAGCAATGAAGAGATTTGTCTCCTCTTGCTTGAGTCTACAGTAGCCAGGTGGTCCAGACCGGTAAGGAGCCCTGGCTGTTCAAGGCCTAGCAGCTTCCATTGTCATCTTCTAGGGTACCTTCCATCTCACCAGCACCACCTGAACTTTCCCAGGAGAAAAGATGATGTGCCGGACCAACCATTTCTTCTTGTAGAAGTTTGACCCAACAACCTTTGCTTACATCCTGTTGGCCAGAATCTTGTCACAGGGCAAGTGAGGAGGAGAAAAAATGTATAACCGGGCAACCAAGCATCAAGTACTTACCTCAGTGCTTAGTGCCTAGTGCATCCTTCTCCAAGTCTGTTGTTCTGTCTTGCCTCTTGCCCTTTCACAGACATTTTCTCCCTCTGGTGGCCTTGGCTTCTAATTGTCTGCTAACAACCATCTCTTCAGGGAGGTGACTGGTTCTCTGTGGCTCTTCTGAATGGCTCAGCATTGGGAGAACAAGTCCCCATGGGTATAGTGGTTTGTGGAGGCCCAGCTGTGTTAAATATGCTAATCCACAGACTTGGGAGTTGGAGAAGGTCAAAGGTTTCACCAACTCAAGGCCAAGCAGTCCCCAAATCAGCCTGGTTTTTTTCAATGCTGCCTTGACCCAAAGCTGCAGGGGGACTGGGCTCCTAGACCGTGATGTCGGACAGAGTCGATTACCTTTGTGGGTGTCAGGTGTATCCATTGTTCTTTTGCCCATACCCTCACAGCTACAACCTTGAAGAAAAATCATTCTGAAAGTTGCAGTATGCCTATGAATAATTCAGCAGTGTTCTTGCCTGGGAGGAAGGATTCAGTTTCTGATTCTTCTTAACCGATGGAAACAGTAGACAGCATGCTGCAGAGCAGCGTCTGCTCAGATTGGAGATGGTGGATGGAGGAAGGGAGGGGGAAGAGAAGATGGATATGGGAGTATGGAGAAAAGATGTGGAATGAAACACCTTCCATGGGTCTCAGGAGTTGCCAAGTTCTTTATCTTGAGAAACAAACCTGCTGCTTTTCCTATCGCCCAGGCAGCCACAGCTGGGTAATAACTAAGTGCAAACAAAGCCTGTCCATCAAGGAAACTTTGACCTGAGCAAGGGAGGAACCTAGCGTCTGTGTGCAGAGCCTCTCCTGAACAGCACAGGTCACAGGGCCAGCCTCCCATTTCTGCTCAGCAGTGTTTCAAGACTCCGCCAAGAGGATAAAGGGAAGATATGAGGACTTGGGTGTGAAGTTCGAGCCCCAGCTCTGCCTATTGTGGGAGTAGGATTGTGGGTATGTCACCCTCCCATGGGGTGAGTGGGGTAAGGATGGGAGAACAGGGTGTGACCTGAGACTCTGCATTGTCCCATCCTGTGCCATCCCAGGGCAGGCAAAGGTAACACTTACTACTGAAGATTTTTCTGTCCTTGTGGGCCAGGCTGCCCTGTGTGGGGTCAGCTTGATACAGGTGGGGGCTCACTGAAGCAGCTTAGTTTTATTTTCTGCCAAATCACACGCCTGTGTAAATTTTCCATCGTAAGGGGGGGGGTGAATCCAAAGGGGAACATGCTGAGAAAAATCCACTGGAGGGCAGAAAGGAACACACCTCCTGCCCCCTCAGGGAGGGACAATGCAGGAGGAGCAGGGTGTACACGTCTCCTTCTCCAGTGACACAGTTAACTCACCTCGGCACTGTCCTGCTCCTCAGGGTGGGACACGAAAGAGGACGGGGCTAGGACTGAGAGGCACTTTGAGGTTCTCTTGCAGTCACCACTCTGATTCCTCATCTTTCAAGTAAGAATTACAAAAGCGATAGTTCGGCTTCCTCAAGGGTGGTGAGGAAGCAGGACTCTATAGGTTGAAATACTGTCAGCAACATTGAAGAGCCCCACTGTATTGGCTGTGGTCCTCCCCCCCCCCACCCACACACACACAGACATATCGTATGGACAGCAGGGACTAAAACACTACTGAGAACATAACACCCCTGCAACAGCCCGAGGGAACCATACAGATAGCGGAGTCGGTACTGGCTCACTGTAGATAGTGTGTGCAAGCCCATTTGAACACCTGCCAATCAGGTGCTGTTGTCCTTTGGGTCACAGTGACTTCACTTTGTGGGCCCTGAACCCCAAGAGATACCCTGAGAAAGCCCCATGTTAGTCAGCCCCTAGTCTAGAAGTAACAGTGCAGCCTTTACCCAGGAAGCTCCGTCCTCACCGACCATGGAACTTACTAGCATATCGTCTGTGAGGTGCTCTCAACTTTTGTGTCGGGAGCTGGGGCAGTTACTAGAACTCAAACCCAAGAGAACCTCCCTGCCCACAGGACTTTATCAAGCTTTACTACCTGCAGTTTGTATGACCAAAAAAATTAAACAATATAAATAACTATTATAATTGTAATATTTGTTATTTCAAATTGTGTCAAAGTGTGGGCCTCCTCTCAGGAGAATGCTTCCTCCCCCCCCCCATTCCTGTGAATCAGTGTTTTGGGGGACAGCTCCAAAGGTCCTTTCTTAAGCTACGGTGAATCAATCCCTTAGGCGTCAAGGGTGGAAGGCTCTTAAATGTTCATGTTACAGAGGCTGTTTGTGTGTGACATAATTACTAAGCAAGTCTCTAATTAAAAGGTAAATTTACCTAATTGTGCTTTGGGATACTGAGGGTGATCTGGAGCAAGATGAGGCACCTCTCTCAAACTGAGATATTATCGATACCCTGGGAACACAGCTCTACTTGTGCTGGAAACCCAGCAAGTATCAGGGGAAAAAACAAAACAAAACAAACCAACCCACAAGTGGCGCCCCTAGAGGTTACAGATGGTATGGTACATGTACCGGTGAGGACTCAAGCAAGCCTTTTCCCACTGCCACTGCGTCCAGAGGTCCCAGTGACCACTTCACTCACCAGGCCAAAAAGCCTAGATTGTCATAATTGACCGTGTCCCTTTCCAGTTCATCCTTGGAGCATTCCCTTGATTAATTTTCCCAAAAAGGCCCCCAAGGCCTTGTCTGTCAGATTGAGAGACAGGTGTTGAGCATCTCTTCGTGGGGTGGGAAAGAGGCAAGGCTTATTTCCTGTTCCCCCAGTGTGATAGTGTTTGGGCAGGGATCCACAAGTATGTAACTAAGGGAGGTCATGGCCATTAGGCTCACATCTTTAGGAGAGGGAACCAGATGTCCCCTCTCACGTGTGCGAGCACAAAGAAAGTCATGGCACACTCAGAGCGTTGGCAGCCAGTGAGGAAGAGGTCAGAATAGAGCCTGCCTTCCTGACACCTGCAGCTTGGGAGCCAGTCTCCAGATCCACAGACATCAGTTTCTGTTGTTCACACTGCCAGACAGTGATCTTTCACAGTAGCCCTGGGTGACTGACACAAAACTGATCCTGCTAGTCTACATCCTATAGCCACTGCTCACCCACCCAGGGCTCCCAGGCTCCCTTTGCTGCTTTTTCTATTTGCCATAGCCCTCTGCATCTTTGAATATATTAGATAATTACTTTTTCTTTGCATGTATTGCTTATCTAGTCCCCCCCACACAAATACTACGACATAAGCTCAATGAAGACCAAAGAGGTTGTGTGTGTGTGTGTGTGAGAGAGAGAGAGAGAGAGAGAGAGAGAGAGAGACAGACAGACAGAGGGTGAGAGAGAGAAAGAGAGGGTGAGGGTGTGTGTGTGAGAGAGAGGGGCCTGAGGGTGTGTGTATGTGTGTGTGAGAGAGAGGGAGGGAGAGAGGGAGAGAGGGAGAGATGGTGTGTGTGTGTGTGTGTGTGTGTGTGTGTGTGTGTTTTAATGGAATCTAACTATGCAGCCAGGCTGGCATTGAACTTGAAATCCTCTTGACTCAGTCTTTATAAGGCTGACACAGAGTACATTACGGTGACAAACACCATTGCAGTGGTTTGAATGAGAATGGCCAGTGTGGGTTCATACATTTGGTCCCCTTTGATGGAACTGTTTGGGAAGGGTCAGGAGGTGTGGCCTTGTTGGAGGAGAGGTCACTGGAGGTGGGTTTAAGATTTCAAAAGACCACTCCACCATTCAGCCTCCCTCTATCTGCCTCCAACTTGCACAGCAAGAGGTGAGCTCTCAGCTGTCACCACGGACTGTACCCTTCCTAAACCATAAACTCATAAAGTAAATGTCTTCTTTCTTAAACTGCCTTGGTCATACTGTTTTAGCACAACAACGAAAAAGTAACTAAGACATCCACCTTAGGACAGAAGTTTTAGCCGGTTCAGGGAGGGAACTGTGCAGAGCTGCTTATCTCTAACGGGGAAGCCAGCTAGCCTGGCACGGGTGGACTTAGGCCTGGCTACAGGCAATCGGAGGGGAAAATGTGACTCCGGAAGCTCAGGACAAAGTCCTAGATTGTTATTCTTCCCACCTGAGCATCACCCCTACTGCAGGGGCCACACACTGTACCTGAAGAAGACACAGCACTGTACCAGGGGAACCAGAAGAGATTGCCAACACACAGTTTTTAAATCCCCAGAGGGAGAAGCTACCTTGGAACACAGGCTACCACGCAGCATGAGGAGGGGAGAGTGGCAGTCATCAGAAAAGATGAGACCATGAGGCCAAAATGGTTGCGCTCAGCATTCGCCTAAGCTTTATTCTGCCGGGAGTCTGGAGTTCTGAGGGACTGAAGCAGGACAGGAAGGTGATGAGGTTCAGTCCTTAGAAGAGGACCTGGGTAGCTGCTGGAGTAGGAACTGGTAGGGGCAGGAAAGCCTTGTAGAGAAGGCTATTCCAGCAGCTAGGCACACCCATGTGCTCTGTGGTGGTGTGATCTTTATCGCAGCACCCTGTGAGACCAGTTAGGTATGAGAACACATCTTTGTTAACCCCTGAGAGGCATGCACAGGCACAGTAAGTGTGGGCGGTCTCCCTCGGGGAAGGAAAGCCAAACTCCACACCATGTGTCACTGCCAACTCTTCTCCCCTGGCTGAGACAACCTAAGTAGCTTTGCCATCCTTTATCCCCCAGCAAGAGAAAGACTCATCCCTAGGCAGATACCCTTCAAAACGCTCTCACCCCAGTCTTTTATCTTGAAACCTTCCTCCCTCAGGATGTTGCCATGACAACCATGGCTGACCCAACCTTCAGGAAGCAGCAGCTGCAGTTCAGAAAAACTGTGGTCCTGCTGCTGCTGCTCCAAATTACTCAGCTTGTGATGCAACTCTAGCAGCTTGCAGATCTCTCTCTCTCTCACACACACACACACACACACACACACCTTCTGTGTCTATCCTCTATCCTTTGCACACATTTTTTCTTGCAACACCCTACCCCCAGCAGTATTGGCGGATTGCCTGAGTAATTATAGGAGCTCATTCTCTCCACCCACTAGGGATTTAACCAAGTGGTAAGCATAAGCACAGGACCCGAGGAACGGGGACCGTTCATTCCCTGGGACAAATACTGAAGACCTCAAAAAGAAGCTTCTTCCTCCCTGTGGGTATCATGTGGGGGTTCTCGTGCCCATGCCTTCACCCCAGATGTTTGCAGTGGTAGAGGTCAAGGTCATCACACAAAGACACGGAGGCGAACAGAGCCAGCATTCCTGTGGCAGCCAGACTCTGGGTCTGAACCCTGAGCCCTGGCTCCTGTGGCTAACCCTTGGGTTCTGTTCCTCCTTGGCTTTGGGTGGGTGGGTGGGGGGGTCAATGTACTCTGTCATCAAAGCCCAAGTAGAGTCCCATGCGCTCAGCCCCCTCTGAAGGAATTGCATCCTCTCTGTGTGTCCTACCTTCCAACAACCGAGAGAATGCATCTTGGTTCCAGCTCTCTCTTTAGATAGGACCAGAAAGCAAGGGCAGATGTTGGAAGGCTTCATGTCAGGGCCAGGCCAGGGGATTCTGGAATGATGCTCCTATTAAGGAGTGGTGGAGAGACAGAGCAGCCTCTCCACAGAGATGGCCTGAGGCTAGGAAGTCAAACCTGTGTTGCCACACCTGGAAAAGGACACGTCCTGGCACTGAGAGGCTGCTGCCAATGAAGAATGCATACATCTGGCACTCCAGAGAGGACGTTCCCAACCCAGACTTCCTCCTTCCCAGAGAAGTCTGTGCTAGTAGCTGGCCTTTGCTACTCATCTCTGACTCACATTTTACCCCAAATGCTGAAAGATCAAACCCCACCATGCATGTGTGTGTTGTATGCATACCCATGCATGTACACAAACATGTAAAGGGTCTCAGGAGGAGAAAGGGGTTTTAAACAATCATCTGCTGGACCAGGCAAGCCTGTGGTTCTGGCACTTAGGAAAATGAGGCAAGTGGAACGTACGAGGCCAGCCTGCTCTATACAGCAAGTTCCGGGCCAACCAGGGCTATATGGTGAAACCCTGTCTAAAACAAAACAAAAATAGATGAAATATGTCGGTCTGAACAAGGCCATCATCATTCATTCAAGGAACATTCACTGAGTAGTGTGGTGACAATACTTGTAATCTCAACATGGGAGGTGAAGACAAGGATGAGAAGCCCAAAGTTACCACATACACTAGGCAAGATGATGCACAGCTGCAATCCCAGCACTGGGGGGGGGGGGCATGTGCACAGCTGCAATCCCAGCACTGGGTGTGTGTGTGTGCACATCTGCAATCCCAGCACTGGGAGGGCATGTGATGTGCACAGCTGCAATCCCAGCACTGGGGGGGCATGTGCACAGCTGCAATCCCAGCACTGGGGGGGCAGTGCAGCTGCAATCCCAGCACTGGGGGGTGTGGTGCACCCTGGGGGCACAGCTGCAATCCCAGCACTGGGGGGGCATGTGCACAGCTGCAATCCCGCACTGGGGGGGCATGTGCACAGCTGCAATCCCAGCACTGGGGGTGTGTGTGTGCACATCTGCAATCCCAGCACTGGGGGGGCTGGAGTGCACAGCTGCTCCCAGCCTGGGAGGGCATGTGATGTGCACAGCTGCAATCCCAGCACTGGGGGGGTGTGTGTGCACAGCTGCAATCCCAGCACTGGGGGGGCAGGGGGCGCTGCAATCCCAGCACTGGGGGGGGTGTGTGCACAGCTGCAATCCCAGCACTGGGGGGGTGTGTGTGCACAGCTGCAATCCCAGCACTGGGGGGGGCATGTGATGTGCACAGCTGCAATCCCAGCACTGGGGGGGGCATGTGACAGCTGAACCGTGTGGGGGGGTATGTGCACAGCTGCAATCCCAGCACTGGGGGGGGCATGTGGCACATCTGCAATCCCAGCACTGGGGGGGTGCACGCTGCAATCCGCACTGGGGGGGGGATGTGTTGCACAGCTGCAATCCCAGCACTGGGGGGGGTGTGGTGCACAGCTGCAATCCCAGCACTGGGGGGGCGTGTGATGTGCACAGCTGCAATCCCAGCACTGGGGGGGCATGTGATGTGCACAGCTGCAATCCCAGCACTGGGGGGGGGTGTGCCGCGCACCGCCTGGGGGGGCTGTGATGTGCACAGCTGCAATCCCAGCACTGGGGGGGGCATGTGCACAGCTGCAATCCCAGCACTGGGGGGGGGATGTGCACAGCTGCAACCCAGCACTGGGGGGAGGGGGTGTGCACAGCTGCAATCCCAGCACTGGGGGGGGCATGTGCACAGCTGCAATCCCAGCACTGGGGGGGGCATGTGCGCTGCATTCCGCTGCAATCCCAGCACTGGGGGGCATTCCAGCTGCAATCCCAGCACTGGGGGGGGGGCGGTGATGTGCACATCTGCAATCCCAGCACTGGGGGGGATGTGCACAGCTGCAATCCCAGCACTGGGGGGGGCATGTGCCGCTGCAATCCCAGCACTGGGGGGGTGTGTGCACATCTGCAATCCCAGCACTGGGGGGGGCATGTGATGTGCACAGCTGCAATCCCAGCACTGGGGGGGCATGTGATGTGCACAGCTGCAATCCCAGCACTGGGGGGGCATGTGCACAGCTGCAATCCCAGCACTGGGGGGAGGGCATGTGATGTGCACAGCTGCAATCCCAGCACTGGGGGGGGCATGTGATGTGCACATCTGCAATCCCAGCACTGGGGGGGCATGTGATGTGCACAGCTGCAATCCCAGCACTGGGGGGCATGTGATGTGCACAGCTGCAATCCCAGCACTGGGGGGCATGTGATGTGCACAGCTGCAATCCCAGCACTGGGAGGAACACAGCTATAATCCCAGAAGTGGAGAGGAGCCATGCACAGATGTAATTCCAGCAGTGGGGAGGTGGAGGCAGGAAGATCCCTGGAACTTGCCATCCATCTAGTCTTGCTGAATCATTGAGCTCCAGGTTCAGTGAAAGACCAGTCTTCAAAAATAAAATGGAAGTGACAGAGGAAGATGCTAAACAACACACCAGAGAAACAAGAGTGTTCATGTGGCCCCTCCTCCACACTCATTCTCAACACAGCACTGTTTATATAAAGCTTCATGATTCAGTAAAGTCTTCTACTTCTAGATCCTCACAGTGACCTGAGAGGTAGGTAATAAGAGCAAAGGTTACAGACACATTTACATTTGTGAGTGTATATTTATAAAGGAAGCTTTGGGCTGAAGAGATGTCCAGCAGTTCAGAGTACATAACGCTCTTACAGAGGACCTGAGTTTGATTCTCATCACCCACATTTGGTAGCTCATAATCAACTGTAACTTTGGCTTCAGGAGATTCAACATCCTCTGGCCTCTGTGGGCACCTGAACACACCCACACACCAGAGAGAGACAGGGTTTTTTGTTTTATTTTGTTTTGTTTTATTTTGTTTTAAGTAAATAAAGGCATTTGGGCATGATGGTACACACCAGTAAATCCCAGCAGTTGGGAGGCAAAGACAGGATGATTAGAAGGTCAGCTACATAGTAAGTTCAAGGCCAGCCAAGGCCACGTGAGACATTATCTCAAAAACAACAGGGATTGGGGAGAGGGATCAATCACTGAGATGTTTGCCTTGCAAGCATGAGGACCCAAGTTCAGATCTCCAGAGCTAAGCACAAAGTCAGGTGTGGTAGTGCACACCTGGTAATCCCAGCAATGTGGAGATGAGAGGCACAGGGCCAGACCCTGCAGTGCTCCAGCTAACTAGCCCAGCCTCTGTAGTAAAGTTCTAGGCCAGTGAGAGGCCCTGACTGAAATGGAAGGTGGAAAGCTCCTCGGGAACATTACCCCAGGTTGCCCTCTGGTCTTCACCCAAACACACACACACACACACACACACACACACACACACACACACACACACACACCTGCCCACACATATGCCTCACATATTTGCACCCATACACATACACACATATGTGCAAACACACACAGACAAAAGACTCTGCTGCTCAGAAACATTGAGGAATTTGCTCAGATCACACAGTTCCTAATTTTGAGACCAAATTGACTGGCACAGCCACTCTGTTTCCCACACTGGGGCTGGTTGACTAGAACAATGCTGCAGTAAACAAACAACACAGTCTCTCAAAGCCCCCTTTGAGGCACCAGAGTGGGCGGAGTCAGCAGGTTAAGGGAGGAGCTTCTCTGCACTTCTGACAACCCTCTTGCTTGCACCTAAAGATATCCCCAGTAGTGACTGCAGGTTCAGGATAAGCACCACAGACTCCATTAACCACAGAGCCAGTTCTGTGAGTCATGAGTATCTTCTCATTAGCACAACATCCCCAAGGAGACCAGCATGAAACGCAGTTTAGGGTTTCTGTCCTCTGAAAAGTTCTGGGCTGTTGGGATTCGTCTCTGTTGCTTACTGTTTGTGCCACGGTTGTCACTTTTGTTCACCAGCATCCCTCTGCCAGACTACGTTTCCCAAACGATCTTGAAAAAGATACGGCCAAACTTAAGCCAATTAAAAGAAGAGAAGGGCGCTGGACCACTTCCTGGCTCAATAAACAGGGGAAATCCTTATGAGCAACTGGAGCCACCAAATCCAGGGTAACCTTGGAAACCCTAAAGCTGATCATCGAAAAATGACTGTCACATAGGTCTCTGGATGTCATGTAAAGGACTCTGTACATGTAACTTGGGTGGACAACTAATGTGTTGTCTCCCTTGTTCATTGCTAACTCCTACACTGTAACAGTGTTCAGCCAGTGGAACATATCCTTCAGCCCATGACACCATGGAGGACATGATGCACTATGTTAGTATTCCCATAAGAAATAAATATGCTGGCAATCAAACTATGACTCTCAGAACTTCCAATTCATACTCACCGAAACGAGATATGGTATTTCATATTACAGGTATCATTAGTCAGCAATTTTAAAACCAGAAGTGGAACCACAGGGAAAACCAAGGCAATGGGAAGAGAAAGACAACCCTCTCCCCAGAGTCTGGCTGAAATCTGTTGCCAGCCGAGTTGAGAAATTAAGCCCAATTAATCAATTGTGAAGGTATCTCCTTTCTAGAGCTATTTCAAAGCAGAATGTTAAAACAGGGGCCGAAGAGACCACTCTGTGGTTGAGCGCAATGGCTGCTCTTGCAGGGGACCAGGGTTAGGTTCCCAGAATCCACATGGCAGCTAACAACCATCTGTAACTCCAGTTCCAGGTGATCCAGCACTCTCTACTGGCCTCCTTAGGCCCAGGCCCAAGCACACAGTCCACATACATGCACTCAGGCAAACAGGCATATAAATAAAAACAAAAAAGGCTATTAAAGTAGCAATAAATCACGCTGAACACCTTAGCATATATATGACCTTGATTATGACTTTGCTCTCTTCTCAGATGTAAGCCTGAGATTTCCTGGAATTTCACAAACAAGACTATAAACTTTGCTTACAGTAAAAACATATCTCCCTCCACAACCTTGTGACCTATGGTTTCATGGATAATTATGGGGGAATAAGCTGGGGGAGGAGCCTGCATCCCAGAGTCTGATCGAAACCTCTTAGCTGAGAAGCAGTTCAAGCAGTTAACCCTTGAAGGCTGCCGCCATTAGTATTCCTTTCATACCTAGATACTGTGTGTTAAAATAGCTGTGGCCCTCTGCTCAGGGCCTGAATGTGTATGGCCTTGGGGGGGGGGGGGAAATCTCATCCCTTTCCTACACATTGCCCAAGAATTTCAAACTGTTTATTGTAAAGAGAGCCTCCTTCCTGCAGGTTCTGACTTACTGTAATCACGTTAGATGCCCCCCAGGAATCCTCAGAAATAAGATAGTGACTTCACTTTCCATCTAAACCCTGTATGTGACTATGGTGAAAGTGACAAACTGTGTGTCCCTTCTGTAACTCTTACACTTTTCTCTACTCCTCCTGGTTTCCCTTAAAATATTCTTAATAAAAATCTCAAACTCTGTTTAATTCACTGGCTAGTTCTGAAATTCTTTTTTTAGCATCAAAGCCATGGACCTGACTTGGCCTGAGTCAAAGTCCCTGGAATTCTAGAATTCCTCAGATTGCTTGAGGGTGACAGAGAGGAGATACAGCTCCCTAAGTTGTACCCCACAAACATGGCAGTTTTCCTCATCCACCTGTAGTGCGATCCAGTGCCCCTCAGCAACCACACGATGATCTCAGTTTACTGACCCAAAGAGAGAAAACAATTCTCAGAAAGTTTTTGAACAGCATAACTTCAGAAGTCATCAACGCCCAGCAAGTGTTATGGTTTGGCAAATAAAGGCATTTGCTGCCGTGTCTGATAAGCTGATGCCCATATGGTAGAAGGAAAGATTCAGCTCTTGGAAGTTGTCTGACATCCACATATCAGATCCCTCCACATATTTGCTTGTAAGCATGTGCGTGCAAGCACACACACACACACAATTAATGTAAAATAATTAAGTAGAGGTCACCCAAATCATATATCTATATATGGCTTTTGTTAAGACAGCCACCGCTCTCTTAAGAAACCTACACTTAGGTGTAGTTATCCTTTCGCTAAGCATCTTTTTCTATTAATGCCCATGGTTAAATGCTTAGATATATTCTCAATGCACTCTGGCTCTAGACAGCTCAGTAATTAAGAGGACCTGAGTTCAGTTCTATGTTGAGTGTCTCAAAGGAGGTCCCAATTTCAGAGAAATGGGAAATGGGCCAGAACTTTTAAAAATATGCTCCTGTTCCTCAAAGAATATTCATTGAGGGAATGAGCAGATGGCTCTAGTTTCGAATCCGTGACTGAAAAAAGTGCCTTTTGACTCATTTAAGGCTCAGCCCTCGGTGCACCAGTGGTGGTGGCAAAGCAAAGATGATTGTGTACTAGGTCACTCCAGATAGACAGCAGAAAGCCCAAAGAGGCCAAGCAATGAGTTAATGGGTTTGCATGGTAAGAAGTCCCGAAATTGGATAGATCCAATACAGTTAACTCCAGTATCTCAGCCATTCTGGAGGGAGCCAGGCTACATCTCCGCTTGGCCATCCTGCCATCCTGTACATCCCGGAATGGTCGCCAGGCCAGTTTTCCTCATGGTCCCACGAGTGTCATAGTCAGACATGGCAAAGTCAGTGGAGAGAAGGGGCTGTAGCTTTCCCATGACTCATTTCCAGGAGGAAACCTTTGCCAAGAGTCCTCCAGCAGACCCGGTCTTTCGTATTCCTCCAGAAACAATCTCCAGCAGAGAAGAATAATTGCCATGATTACATTGGGTCAATTAGGATGTATCCTTGAGCTGGAATACAGTTCACCTTCCTCTAGGGGTGGATGCCTGGAAACCAACCAAGATGCTATTCCTGTGAAAGAAGCAATCTAGTGGCAAGCGGCACTCAAACACTTGACTGTATAGTTGTTTAGTACCACTCCCATACACATACACACAATGTCAGAGAGACTATCTCCCACAGTGTCAATTCACTCTTATAGTCACTGTTTACAGTAAAAAAGGAAAATAAATCATGTACAAATCGGTAAGTAAGCACCATGTGGCTAACAAATGTCCTATCCAAAATGGAGGGAAAAAAGAACATTATACACACACACACAAATACACACAAATAAACAAAAAGCCAGCCATTTCAGTACGTATCTGGAAAGCTGTAATGCATAATCCACTAGAACAATGGCCACCTTTCCATGGGTTCCTTTTGTTGTTTGTTTTGTTTTTCCAGATAGGGTTTCTCTGTGTAGCTTCGTAGACCAGGCTGGCCTCAAATTCACAAGAGATCCTCCTGCCTCTGCCTCCTGAGTGCTGGGATTAAAAGCATGCACCACCACCGCCCTGCCTTTGGGTTCTTTGCGTTTCCAATCCTCCTGCTGCTTCTATCTGTGTGAGAGGGTAACAGCCACACACACCTGTTTCTGGTTTATATAGTGCTGGGAATTGAACCCAGGGCCTTTGAGCATGCTAGGCTCTCTACCAGCTGAGCCATATCCCCAGTCCCTGCAACCACACTCTAAAGCAGCTGTTCCCCACAAGGTCTCTTTAACGTTGAAACTTAACGTTTCATTTTTTGCAGAGATAACATAATCATTCATCAGAGGCAAACTCTGGAAGAAATCAGAGACCGCAATAGAATTATCCAATGAGAGGTGTGATAATTATTTTCTTATATGTTACAGGAGGGGAAAGAGTGAGCTTGGTTGTGTCAGCCTTCACCTACATTCTCATTATCAAGTGCTCAGCAGAAGGCATAGTTCTGGGTCTTCACCCTGGATGACAGGCCCAGGAGCAGACCATTTGGCTACCTTGTTGTAAGGCTTATTGCTATTTAAGGTTGTTTTCAGAAGCATTGGTAAAACAAACAAACAAACAAAAGAAGCATTGGTTTTTCCCTTCAGTTTTATGATATCCCTGGAAAAACTTAAATTTGCAGTATTTAGCATGTTAACAGTCTGTAGACAGAATTCCTGTCCAGCACAGTCCTGCAGCCCTTAAGTCCGAAAAAAAACACGCAAAGACTTACATTAATTATAAACTGTTTGGCCAATGGCTAAGGCTTCTTATTGTCTAGCTCTCTCTTAATTATTAGCCCATTTCTATTCATCTATGTATCTCCATATCATCTTGGCTCACCAGAGAATGCCCAGGCATCCTACCTTCCCGGTACCTTCCCGGCCACTGCTCTGTCTTTTTTCTCTTCCCAGAATTCTCCTAGTCTGGTAGCCCCGCCTACACTTCCTGTCTGGCTACTGGGAAATCAGCATCTGTTCACCAACCGATAAAAGAAACATATATTCACCGCATAGAGAAGGGCACCTCCCATGGTATGTCCACAACAAATAGTAAGTAGATTTCACTTTTGCCCCATGCCCTGTTGCCCATATAGGCGATCGTGCATTCCTTACACAAATAGGACAAAAGCTATCAGGGATGAATGGAATACAAGGTGTGTGTTGGGGGGTGGGGGGTCATGAGTGGTGCTGCTATTTGTTTCCTAAGAAGGTGACATTTTTCCCAGAAAGCATCCCCAGAGGTGGGAAGCTACAATCTACACGAGAGCTGGGGGGAGGGCTGTAAGAGCATCTAGAGTCATACATGTGGTAATGATGTTTCAGGAACTGTTACATTTTTTCAGGGTGTGCTACAAAGAACGCTGGCCCTGAGCTCCAAAACCCGAACTTGAATTTCCAAGCCAATCCCTTAACTGTGGACTTTTTTTTACCTCTTATAAACCAAGGAGAGGGTCGAAGAACACAAAAGAGGAACCAGTGTGAAAGTGTCTGGTGTACAATGTGCTCAATGTATGGTGGTCAAAACAGAACCTTAGTTTCCTATTGTAAAGGGAAGACCGGCTTACAGATTCAGCCAATCACACAGCACCGCGCAGTCACAAAGCCCTCCCCGTGAGGGTGGGGACTGCCCAGCTCACTTTCCCACCCGAATCTGCAGGCCTGATCAGAGCTTGCTGCCATCTGCTGGAGAGAAAGAGGAAGTGAACAGCCAAGCGTCGCTTAACTGCAGGAGGACAGAGTGGAGGACGCACCATGAAGAAAAGAAGGGTAGGAAACAGGCTGTGTGTGTGTGACCTCTTCTCCTTTGAGACAGGCAGAGCCCCCTCCACTGGCCTTGTCATAAGAATAGCATTTCAATTAGTTCTTATTTTTTAAGTGGTAGGATATTATTTGAGGAAAGAACTGATACTCTGTACAACATGGGTGAACCTGGAGGGTATTATGCTAGTGAAGTAAGCTACTGAAAAACAAAATCTGGTTAAGAACATCCAGTGATCTTGCAGAGGACCCTGGTTCGGATCCCAGTACCTGCATGGTGGCTCCCAACCATCTTGCAACTCTAGTTCCAGGAGATCCAATGTCCTCTCCTGTCTCCTTTCAGGCACCAGGCATGAACACACTTTATACACACATACACACACACACACACAGGCAAAACAGTAACACAAAATAAAATACATATTTAACAAAGCAGACAAAACCAAAACTGAGTCCACAAACACAAGTCACCAATTATCATGGTTGATCTCACTGATTCCAGAAACCCACAAGGAGGGAGGAGGGAGGTGGTCCCAGCATGCTATTCTCTGACCCCTACATGTGTGCTGCACGGCACACATTAAATAAAAACGTGTAAAGACAAACAAGGACTGCATAGTCTCACTCACTTGAGCTCTCTGTATCTGAAGTTGTCATGGTACAGGAAGTAGGATGGTGGTTGTGACCAAATTTCTTACTGAGTTCAGAGTCTGAGTTTCCGCCAAATGAGAGCAACCAGGAAACCCACGGCACAACCACGTGAATGTAATTACCATCACTAAGCCACGCGTATGGAAATGGGTCAAGTGATAAAATTTTGTTTGCATATATTTGAAAATTTTTGTTTGTTTATATTGTATACATGCGTGCCCTGCATGCATACCTGAAAGTTGAAGAGGGTGTCAGGTCCTATTAGAGATGGTTGTGAGCCACCATGTGGGTGCTGGGGACTGAACTCAGGACCCCTGGAAGAGCAGTCAGTGCTCTTAACCTCTGAGCCATCTCTCCAGACCTTGTTTGCATATTTTACCACAAAGAAAACCCAAAACAAACAAACAAAAGCAGTAACCGATAGGACCAAACCCATGGGAGTTGCATGTCTCCACACAACAGAACCACAATAAACAGCGACAGAATGAGGATGGGGGAAACAGCCTCAGACGCTGGGTGATGGCAACAATGGGCATCTTCTATTTAGCAGAAAAACTTTCCACGTGACAATTACTACTTTTTCCTTGAGGTGACAAATTGGTTGCCTTTCCTGTCTTTATATCAAGGCCAAAAATAATTAATTGATATTTGAGACAGGGCTTCTCTGTGTAGCTCTGGCTATCATGGAACTCACTCTGTAGACCAGGCTGGCCTCGAACTCACAGAGCTCTGCCTGCCTCTGCCTCCCAGTGCTGAGATTGGAGATGCGTGCCGCCACAACTGGCTCAAATTTTTCTGCTTCAGATAATTTTGAGGACAGTGCAACACTGAGTTCAACTGACCAGTGCATTCTGCCTGTTTTCCTGACCTTTCATGGCAGTCACAGCCAGTTTTCTATAGCGACAGAGTAGTAAAATCATGGATTATGGAAGTTCATAGCCACCAGGGCTCCAGGTATCCTTGTGAGATTGGAGGGTCCTCTCTCCTGCCATGTAAAAACATACAGATACAGAAATCATTATAAATAGTGGTTCTCCGATGCCACATGACAGGCAAATGGCCAGCAGAGGCTGGCCTTCGCCATCAGGGCCTTCCCACCACCTCTGCACAGCATGGGGAGAGCTAAGGACCTCCCTGGGGCCTTGTCAGTTCAGGCACTGCTTAGCAAGGGGCAGGTGTTTTGCAGACACCCCAAGCCTACCAGCATGGCTGGACAGGGTAACCACAGGACTGAAAGCAGGTACCAAGCCTCCTAGCACCATGAATCCCAAAATGTGGTTTGTGCAGTGTCTGACTCTGAGCAGCCCTGAGTCACCGTGGCCTCCCCACCTGTTCACCGGATTACCCCCTAGACAAAGCCACAGAGACACACAACAGACTGCATTCCCAACTGTGGGGCTCAGGAGAGACATTCGTCACCGAGGAGTTTGATTTATTAGATCTCCATCCCAGGATTCCTTGGCTTGGCCTGTTCCTAAACCTTCAAATGGCCTTCATTTGACCCCACTGGATGGAGTGGCTTTCACTTTCTACCAGGATAAATCAACTTTATCCCCTCTCGAAGCCTTACACCATTACGCCTGCACAGGAAGTGCATTGAGAGAAGTCAGTGGCTCTTCCCCAAGTCAGAGCTGTGGGGTTCTGATCTGGGGGAGACTCTGCAGAGGGCTGGAGACCTGAGCAGCTCATACTGGCAGGGACACAGGGCTCCAAGGACACTGCTGGAGGTTCCAGGCAACTGCTTTGCCCTGCAGTTCAACAGCTGCTGTTGAGTTAGATCGCACATGACACCCTAGGCTGCTCCTAAGGCTGGGGTACGTACTGTCCTCCAAACAGGCTGCCCAGGTCAGGCTAAGCTATGGGTGATTACTAACTAGTCTGAAGGTATTACTTCCTTCCATAGATGGAGACAGGGACCTTGGAGTCAGCTCAAGACACCCCAAGACCAGGTTCTCGGCACAAAAGAGGTTTGTTTGCCCCAAAGGGACAAAGGGAAGGGAATAAGAGACAGAAAGGAGATAGAAGATGAGGGAGAAGGGGAAGGAGATGAGGGAAAGGAGTAAGGGGCATCTGTCCCAGAGTGGAGGACAAAGGACTGCCTCTGGATAGAGAGGAGGCAGACGTGGCCCATAGGAAAATGGCAGTTTATAAAGGAAAATGGGAAACCCTGTGTTAGGATAAGGTGTTTAATTTTAATTGGGTGTGTTAATTAGGTGAGACAAAGAGGGTTTTGGATTGTCGGACTTCTATACTTTGATGGCTGGACCTTAGTAGTCAGCCCCAGGAGGAGAAAGTGGCCAAGGGAATTGGCCTTGGTAACTAGCTTTAGGAATGTAATCTGATGGTTTTTAGCCAGGCAGAATGGGGGAGAAGGGCAAGGCCTGCCAGGGCCATGTTTGCCATGCTCGGGCTGGCTAGAGTCCCTTCCCTGGGTGGGAATATGGGTGCTTCCCAAGGCTCTTGCCTTCTCCTTTAACGTGTCTTTGGGGTAAGATGGTTAATACTGTCAACTTGCTGGGATTTAGGATCACCATAGAAACAAACCTCTGTGTCTGTAAGAGATTATCTAGATTAAGTTCATGGAGGTTGGAAGATCCACCGGAAATGTGGGTGGGGCCATATGGGTTGGAGCCTGGAGCTAACCTGTAGCATTCCCGGCTCTCTGCTTACTGACTACAAAGGCAGCATGACAGCTGTGGGAACAGCATGCTCTGGAACACTCTTGACTTCAGAGGCTGAACTTTTGCTGGCCTTGCAACCAAGTTAATAATATGCCTGGAGACCATTAAAGCTATGTACTTGACTTGTTTCCTCACTGTGTGTTCAGCCTGTTTGTCTTGTTAAGAAAACAATGTAGCCAACCTAACTAGGCCTCGGACTTACCCTATAACCCACTTTTACAGGCTAAACTGAATGGACGGCTTTACTCCATATTCCCTGTCTCTCTTTTGTGACTCTTTCACAACCCAGAACTGCGCGCGCGTGTGTATGTGTGTGTGTGTGGGGGGGGAGAGATTAGTTAAATCATCAGATGAAAATGGCAGCATTGAAAACGATGATTTAAGTGTCCACCATAAATGTTGGAAACAGCATGTGGCTATAGGTTGATAACATCTGTTTGCCGTTTTGAGTGCTATTCAGGGTCACTAAGGTTCAGTAAAGTAAATTCTTCCCTTGTAAACTCTGGCTAAGAGAAATTAAATCAGGCCATTCTTCCATCCTTTCCTATACCATGTTTTCTATGTTGTTCAATAACTACAGAGCAATGCCCTAGCGACAGACAATGCACAGAGGGGGAGTGGAGAATTCCGATTTGGGGTCACTCTTGGTATAGATTGTCCCAAGAGGAAGAGTCTCTCATTAGAGATGTACTGTCACAACCAGCTGCCCCAAGCTTCTGTTACCATGATTTCCCCACCATAAGGGACTGTGCTCTCAAACTGCAAGCCAGAATAAGCCCTCCCTTGTTTTGTATCGGGCATTTGATCACAGGAATGAGAAAAGTCATTAAAACTTCGGGAAAGCATTAGAAGCAAGTGACCACCACATGACTACCCGCATGACAGGAGGTTGGGGAGCCACTGGGTATGCCGGGAAGAAGTACACAAGGGGCAGCCCGGCATGACACATATCACCCATCCTCAGCTAGGAAACCAGCTGAATTGAGTAACTCATTTCTGACTCTCCTGATTATGAAGCAAAGCATCAACTCTCACCAGAGCCGGTTGACCGTCCTTTCCTGGGGTGGATATTGAAGCCAACAGGCAGTTTGTCTCTGTCAAGTTGTCCCTTTGGTCTACACTCAGATCAGAAGAAAATCCTGATGGTTGTCCTATAACACGAGGACATCCAGGACCTCGGGTGGAAACATTTTTCCAGCTAGTTATTAAGAAGTCAGTCACCCGAGATAATGCTGTGGAGAATTCTTCAGCTGGAACTTGTAGGAAGTGATGCTATAATTCCACGGGTGGCCTGCAGGGAGCAGCACTTCTCTAGGAATGACTCCACTGTCTACTTCAGAGACACAGCAGGGATTTAATTAATTGGCCAACGAATAAGAGTTACTTTTAGAAATTGCTACATAATATTAATGTTATAGATCATGCCAATATGTTTCCAGTACGTAATTCCAGCCCTCCAGATTTTCATATAGGGATGCTGTGTGTGTATATACTGTGTTAGGTATGGTTGGAGATAAACCAGACTTGCCTGAGGGATGGAAGGTACTGAGTGAGAATAGGAGGAAATAAACCAGGAAATTGATGCTTGTTCTTAGACCACCCTGCTGAGATTTGAGTCTGTCTCCTTCCAGACTCAGGTTAAAATTTACTCGGATTTTGTTGACTTAGTCTTGAGACAGGGTTTCAGTCTTTGGCCCAGACTGACTTGATCTCACATTTGTAATGGGCCCCCTGCCTCAGCCTCTTGAATGCTGAGATTATGGCCCAGCAGCCTCCATTCTTCATAAATTACTCAGTCTAGCTGGGTATGTAGCTCACGATAGAGTGTTGCCTAGTTAAGTAGTGAAGCCCGGCCCTCAGGAGGTGGAAACAGGTTATCCTCAGTATCACTGAGTTTCAGGCCAGCCTGGGCTACATAAAACCCTGAATACATAAACAAAACAGGATAAAACACACACTTGCAGGTGTTCTGTTATAGTAATACCCCACCCCCAACCCCTGGTTAATAGCTTGCCCAGGAAAACCAAATGCATTTGCAATTTTCCCCAAGAGCAAGCCATTACTAAGTCCTTAAAAAAAAAAAACAAAAACAAAAACAAAAAAACCCCAGTAATCTTGGTTTTTCAAATCTTCATTTCAAAACCCATTCCACATACATATCCTGTAGACAAGCTGCAGATTTATGCGCATTTACACATTTTTAAAGCTTGTATATTTACATTCAAATGCACTGATCCCAAAGCACCCTGCCTGAGGCCACCCCCACCAAGAAGGGACAACTGAGAACCGGTAGCCTGGCCTTGGCAAGGGCCCTTCCCAGGGGCTGCTCCTCCTGTGCATCCCTCAGAATGCTTCAGTCTTCTGAAGGAAAGGGGGGAATGGATGCCTTTGATCCACCAGTGCCTGCGCACCCAGCCCCTCTTAAACAGTTTTTAAAGATTTATTTTATGTGTATGAATGTTTTGACTGTATGTATGTACATGCACCATGTGACTGTCTGGTGCCTATGGAGGTCAGAAGAGGGTATTGGATCTCCTGGCAGTGGAATTACAGATGCCTGTGAGATACTGTGTGGGTGCTGGGAACCAAAGCTGGGTCCCCTGTGAGCGTCATGTTCTTAACCACTGAACCACATCTCCACCCCGCTCCCAGTCTTGTTTGGAGAGAATGATAAACACAGGCAGCTTCTGGGTGCAGAAGACTGCCACAGATGGGGGACAGGTTCCACAGTCCTTGGCCTTCTAAAAGGCAGTGGTCTTCCACAAAATCTGCAGGCTGGTGTTAGTGTCACTGTGACAACAATATTGAACCAACCAATGGCTACCGGCTCCCCACAGGCCCACTCTCCCATGTGGAGGACTCGCTGACGGATGATGAAGCTGCTGCCGGGAGAGGAGGCACAGGGTGAGCCAGCTGGGAAGGGGACAGGCCTCGGTGCTGTCAGGGCAGCAGGGCCACAGCAGCCTGAGGCAACTATAGCTCTCTTGGGCTGTGGATAACACGGGAGTCTTGGCTTCTTCACTCCTGATCAGACTGTGTGTATTTAGGGAAAGCCCCGGGGGGTCGAGAGCTCCCAGTCAGAGCTGGGAAAAGATCAAGTGGGATCACACTTTTCCTGCTCCCCCTAGCAGGTTCTTAAGGCTTTATATGGAGAAGCTCACTTGTAAATAGGAGGGGAGGTCTGGGTGGCCCTTCAGCCAGGGCAGCTGCTAAGAAATAGAATACTGTGAACCCAGGGTTGGGCCTCAGGATGTGCTCTTCCTTCTCCAGAGGTGCGGAATAAGTAAGAGTCCTGGACAAAATAAGTGGAGAAAAGTTGCATAGGAGGAACAGGAGTAAAGAGAGAGTCTAGGGGTGTTCTGTGATCAAGGACGGAGCAGAGTCACAGATGGGTATAGTGGGTACTGGGGAAGTTTTTCAGTCCTCAGCCAGTGGGCAGGCCCTGCCTGCCCTTGTGAAACATTTTCTCTTCCTGACCAACAGATACCACTCACAGCCAGGCCTCATCATGACAACCAGGTAGCACCCACTGTGGACCCACCTACTTAGTGCAGACCCAAAGTCAGGGTTCAGGCCTGGAGAGATGGCTCATAGGTTAAGAGGACCCAGATTCAATCCCAGAACCCATACAGTGGCTCAGATCCAGGGGTTCCAACACTCTCTTCTGGTCTCCAAGGTCAGGGCTCAAGGTGAAGCAGAGGGATATATCACCTCCTTTGAGAATGAGGGTACCCCTCCCCTAGTGGTACTCTGATGGAGAGGAGCCAAGGAGAGTCAGGCCTCCCTCCTGCCCTACCAAGGGAAGGTGGGAGTTGGGAGAGGAGTCCTATCACTTTCCACCCCGGGGGAGAGCAGAGGCCCCAGGCTGGGTGGCCATGATGTGGTAGATGGATTCCCGGAAGCGCTGGTCTCGGCTTAGCCGTTTGGCCACCTCCTTCAGCTCTTCTATGTTGTTGGCTTCTAGCTGGGAGGTCATGAAGGACTGGGATGGCTTCACTGGGGAGACAAAGCCCCATTGCCCTGTGAATGGCACTCCCCCATGCTGAGCCCACCCTTCCTCCCTCATCCCAGCCCTATATGCTGTTGAGCTTCACTTAGTCCCTTCTGCCCAAGGCTGGGACAGCCAGTTTCAAGGACAGACTGCCCAGCCTTGTCTACTCGTTCTCAAACCTGCCCTCTTCCTGCCTTATTGCCAACAGCCTGTGCCACGTGACCCCACGGAGGCATACGGATGCTCACTGTCATTCCAGGAAGTACTGGACCGTCGACGGTGGAAACGGCAGCTCTTGATGCGACGAGTGGCCGCCTTATGGATGTACACGGAGTTCTTCATGATGACAGGCATCTTGGCCTCCAGCTCTGCATTCCGGATGCATTCCTCAAAGAACTCTGTGGGGACAGAAAGGAGCAGCTGGCTGCATCTTTCTCTGGACCCGTCCTTCTAAGCACTCATTTGGTCTGGTGGGAGATTTTTCAGTCTATCCATCACAGAACACAGTTCCTCAAACCACAACCTGTAGCTATCATAGAGAAGTCTGCTGGGAACAGAGCTCTGAGCTTTGGAAAAGAGGACAAAACTTCAGGCTTTCCTCCCATACCCTCACCCCAGGCCCAGCTGCCACAAAGAGGCAGAGCCAAAGAGACTCCTACAAGATGGCGTCTGGAGAAGGAACTCCAGGAAGGACTACCTCACATGCAGACCCTGTTCCAGCCTCCAGTGGGCTTGGTTTATGGGGCTGAGCTCTGGGATTAAGGCTGGGCCCTGGAAGGAGGCCTTACTTTTCAGGTGGCTCACGTCAGCCCGCATCCTCTCTTCTTTCTCCTTGTTTCGAACCTTGGAATTGAGCCCTTGTTCCAGGCTCCGCAAGGCTGCCTCCGCCTCCCGAAGTCGTCTCTCCAGGTCCATGCGTACCTTCACTTCAGCCTACATGGAGGGGCAAGCAAGACAGAAGCCGAGTCCAGAAAGCAGTCGCCACCTCCCCAGAAGCCTGGACCTGAGTTAGGATCACTAGGAGACACACCTCTGGTGTGTCTGAGGGCAACTCCAGAAAGGTTTAACTGAGGGTAGAGGATGCACCCTGAGTGAGGGTGGTACTGTGCCATGGGTTGGAGTGTCACCAGCTGCCTCATGCTCCCACCACCCTGATCTCCCTGTCATGACAGACTACATTACCTTAAACCATGAGCCTTCCTTCCATAAACGCTTTTGGCAGGAATGTCATCTCAGCAATGAGAAAAATGGCTAGGACACCTTTCCCAATCATCTTAGGCTTAATGGGTGTTGCTTATCCATAATCCAGATGGCTGGGCACAGTCCTGTCCCTAACCCTTGTCTAACAATGATAAAGAGATTGCTACCTCTTGTGATAAACACATCCCTCAGTCTGGCCGGCTGGACATTCTGAGAGAGGAGTTTAGGGCAGCTGTGAAGTACAGGGATGTGCAGGAGTCCCCAGCGGTAAGAAGGGCCCAGAGCACAAGGCCCACATAGCCTGCACACCTTGAGCTCCCTCTCAGCCTGCTGCTTCTCTGCGGTCAGCTCCTGAAGGGAGTTCTGCAGGGCTTGAGACTGGCTTGAGTAGAACTCCCGTTCCTCCTCCAGAGCCCGTGAGCGCTCTTCATTCTCCTTCATCCTGTGGGCAGGAAGGGTGCTTACCCAATGCTCACCTACAAAGATGGCTGCCCCTGCTAGAGACAGCTAGAGAAAGGCTGAGTCCTCTTCGGATCCAGTCAGATGGGTATGAGAGAGGTGGTGTGGAGTGATGGGAACCCTAGGCTTAGAGGTTCAGGGATTGCTATTTTTCTGACCTCAGAAAGTCCTCCTGACCCCAGTGAGGCTCAGTTTCTTCATGGGTTGGGTAGCTAGAAGCTAAGGGAACTGTTCTGAGGACTTGCTGATACTCTGAATGGTTTGTCAAGTCAGCTTTGGGAAAGCCAGGTCATAGGCAGCTGGAACTCAAGTCCAGTTGCGTAACTTGAGGGCAGTCACAGCTCCCAAGCCGCTGGAGGACCCTGTGGTCACAGGTGCCTCACCGCTTCTCTGCCAGAAGCTTCTCTGCCAAAAGCTCCTGCATCCGCTCCTCGATCTGCCTGAGGTTGCTATGGAGACCATCACTGGCAAGTGGCTGCTCACTCTCATTGGTCAATGGCTGTGGTTGGTTCTTATCTTCCTCCAACATCTCTAGAGTTTTCTTCTTCTCTATGGAGAGTTCCTGGCACAAAGGCAGGGAAGGGTAAGAAGCATGGGTTAGTTCTGCAGCGTGGCTGCCCTGGTCTCCTTGCAATTCCAGGGAGTGATCTACTCTTCCCTCAGTCCTCCACGATGGACAACTGGCATGCCTCCTTTCAAGATCTCCTTTTTTACAACATGGCCAGGTTACTTCTCTATCAAGACACAGATAAGGAGAAACCCAATGGCTTCCAATAGAGATGGTACCCATCAGGGCAGGTCCCAAAGTCCTGATCCCAGCTCACTTCAGGTGCTGGACTTTAAAAAACTGTGAAGACTTGGTCAAGTGAAATTCACAGTTTTGAAGATACAACCCAGAGTGTTAATCCTACAACAGACGTGCAAAACTCAAGGGAACATGGAGCAAATACCTACCTAGAAGAGTCAAGGAAGTTTGACTAAAGAGATATTTTGGCTGAGTCTAAAGGCAAATGGTTCTCCAAAGAAGAAATGAAAGGATATGTTGTATAGAGGCAACAGTAGGGCAGAGGTGTGGGGAATCAAAAAGCTTGTTTTCCTTAGGGTCTCAGGCTCTGGTTGGAGCAGGGGCTGGAGGGGCAGCAGGGGAGGAAAGGTGTGGGGGGGGGGGCTGTACTCGCATGCTATGCTAAGAAGTTTGCTCTCTATCCTTGACAAGCATTGCTTGCCCCTCCCTCCCCCCTCCATCTCTTGTATTAGATGAAGGTGACCTGGAAGTTGATTTCCCTTCACACTCAATTTCACCCAGGAGCAGCTAAGTGAAGGGACCACAGAAGGATGTGGTGGGTGACTCCATCGCCCACTCTAATCAATCCTGCCCGTGCTATAACACCAGCACTATAGAAAGCAGGTTTCCTGAGGCCACGGTCGTCACAAGGGCAAGCTAGAATGTTTGTTCTGGGTCTGGGAAGAACCAGTCAGTGCTTTGGGTTTCATGTGCCAGCTAGAGTTCCCAACCACCTGCAGACAGTTTATCCTTTAGATAAACTCCACTTCGTGCTCACTCTCCTGTGGGTAATCCCTGGGAAATCCATGGGAAATCCAGTATTATGTAGCCCAGCCCACCAGCTTGCTTCCTGGGCAAGCAGGCCCCTCACCTCCAGTGTGTGCTGTAAGGATTCTGTGAGATGCCTCAGCTCCTTCTTCTCTTGCTCCACACCCTTGAGGCATCTTGCAGTGAGTTCTAGCTCCCTGTGGGGATGGAGAGCTGGGATGGCAGCGTTCACCCTTCCCTATTGCCCCTCACAGGGCCAGGATACTCCCCCTGCTCCCCCCTCCCCAGGGCCAGGGCATCCCTCCTCTGCCCCCTCCCAGGGCGGGGCATCCCCACCCCACCCCCGTTGTCCCTCCAGGGCGGGGCATCCCCCCCTCCCCGTTGTCCCTCCAGGGCGGGGCATCTCCCCCCCCCCGTTGTCCCTCCAGGGCGGGGCATCTCTTCCCCCCCTCCCCGTTGTCCCTCCAGGGCGGGGCATCTCTTCTCTCCCCCCCCCCCCGTTGTCCCTCCAGGGCGGGGCATCACCTCTTGATCTGCTCTTGCTCCACTCTGAGCTCTTGCACCACCTCCTCGAACTGCTGCTTCTCGGCCTCCAGCACCTGGTTCAGGCGCTCAAGCTCCTGAAGAAAGGAAAGTCATAGGTGGCACAGGGCCCTAGGCTCAGGACGATTCCTCCTTACGCTAGCCCAGGGGACACTCCAGGATTTGGCTCAGCCTGGGGCATAAGGCCAAACTTGTAAGTCCCGAGAGCCCAGGCTCTATTCAGTGGCATGCAGTCTCAACTAACCCAAACCATGATGAACCTGGCCCATGACAACCATTAGCAAGAGGAAGGGCAGGCCTAGAAATGTTCCCAAGGGTCCTCTGACAGAAACAACTGAAATTCTGGATGCTGTTCCACTGGGTATCTCTAGGAGCCAACATCCCAAGGTGAGATGGCTATGCCTCAAGCATGAAACAAAAACAAACAAACCTGTGGAGTGTGTATTTCCAGGACACAGAATGACATCAAGTAGAGTGGCAAAGCCAAGCTATTTCCAACCCAAGAGTCAGTTTTTTTTTTTGTTGTTGTTGTTGTTTTTGTTTGTTTGTTTGTTTTATCTCTAGGGATGAATCAGGTGGACACCTTCCCTCTCCTCAGATGCATGGGAATAGGAGTGTTGGAAGGACCCCAACAGATCCCAGGGGACCAGACCAGTCAGGGAAGCCAGACAGCCTGACTATTTCTCCCAGCAAGTTGGAGCCTCTAGGCTAGAGGTCCTGTTTTCCCCGGGCCAGTAGCAGATGGTATTAGGGATCCATTTCATGAAATTTAACTCACAGTTTTTGTTTTTTTAAATGTCATTTTATGCTATGGGAGCATTTTGTTTCTGCATCTGCTTTCTTACTTTCCAGTTCAAAATTACTCTCTGGTCACCCAGGGCTTTGTTCTCAAGGAAAATGGCATCCTTGCTAGGGAGTGGTACTGCCTATGGAGGGCAATGTTGCTTTGAAGGGATGCAGAGAGGGAATAAAATATATAGAGGAGAGAGTCTGATTTTAATCCACACGCCCAAAGTTTCTTACCCAAGTTAGTTACTTCTTTCTAATCTAATCTTTATTGCCACATGATTACAAACTGTTCGGTTTGCCAAATGTGGTCCCCTCCTGGGCTGCTCCCTGGCGCTCTGATGCCTCTGGGTACATGCATGGCTATAGCACACTGGCTACAGGTAGCAGGGCTCATGGGAGTAGCTGAGGCAGATGGGATGTGAGCAGGAGAGCAGATATCCTTTGGAAAGATGGTGTGTGGTGGGCCATGATTCCTTTCCCCTGGCATAAGTAAGGGTCCCCTTAGCCTGGATCCCCAGGAATGAAGACATATGAAACAGCTCCAGTCAGCTCAAGTAGCTGTGTGAGAAAACACATTTGTGCTGTTAAAAACCATGGACATATGGGGGCTTTTGGTTACTGCAGAAGCTATGGCCTAGCCTATACCTATCTATATTTGACATGTCGTATCTAAATAAGATATAAATTAAATTTGAATTCTTGCATATATCCCTCCTTACAACTGAAGACTTTAGACCTTAAAAAAAAAAAAAGAAATATGAAGTCAGATGGTGGTAGTGCACACCTTTAAGTCCAGCTCTTGGGAGACAGAAGCAGGTGGACCTCTGAGTTCGAGGCCAGCCTGGTCTGCAGAGCAAATTCCAGGACAGCCAAGGCTACACAGAGAAACCCTATCACAAAATAATAATAATAATAATAATAATAATGAAATATGAAACTCTGCTTTAATGCACAAGGTGTTGCTTAGAGCCTCTCTGCCCACAGAGTCAACACACTTGACTGATTCTCCTCAGGTAGTGTTTGTCAGCAAGAGCTGCTGAGAAGCCGTTAGAACTCGCTAGCTGGAAGCACCTGAGGTCCATAATGGCTTGAACAGGTCCCAAGGCTCCTGCTGTTTCAGAAATGATCACCCAGGACTCAGTAGAGGACTCTACCCTTCAGCCTCACTTCAGCCCCCTGGAAAGTTCCCTAGCCCTGGAGCTTACAGCCATCTCCCTTCATTTGCTGTTTCAGAAATGATCACCCAGGACTCAGTAGAGGACTCTACCCTTCAGCCTCACTTCAGCCCCCTGGAAAGTTCCCTAGCCCTGGAGCTTACAGCCATCTCCCTTCATTTGCTATCTCTGGAGTAACTACACTGGCATAGCTTCTGTTGAACTGCCAGTAGACGGACAGTGTCCAAAAAAATCAGACCTTCCCTCCCAGCGCTCAAGCACCTGGGAAACACTAGCAGAAGCCAGGCAGTGCCTCCAAGAACCCAAGGGGAAAGTAACCTTGAACACAATAAGGCAACAACAACAACCCATTTGCCTTTTGCCATTTTCCTTTCTTCTCCTCTCAGAGGTCCCAAGTATACATGCTAAGATGTTTCTACTCAGGTCAGTGGCCAGCTATGCCCAGGGTAGCATTTGCTGCCGCCTCCAGGGGCCGGCAGAATGGGTGGCATGAACCAGAGCCACCCAGCACCAAAAATCTGTTTCAGCTTTGAACAACCTACAAAAGCCCCACCCTCTGCCAGCTCTGCTTCTCTCTCTCTCTCTCTCTCTCTCTCTCTCTCTCTCTCTCTCTCTCTCTCTCCCTTGCTCAAAGCCACAGATATGAAAGCATTGGGGAATGATGGAAGGGTCTGTAGAAATCTTCACAGGGAACCAATAGCAGGGCTCACCTCATTCATGGGACAAAACTCTGCTGTCTCCCAGTCTCTCGAGCCAACTCTGCCCTTGCTCAAACTTTCCCTCTCCTCAGCAGCTGCCTCACTCCTGGCCTTTTTCACACTTCCCTCCAGGGGCTCTCTAAGGCTCTGAGACCTGTGGAACCCATCCCACAAAATAAGAGCTAGCACATGGTCCTAAGCCAAACAGAAGACCCTCGGGGCCAAGGGCAGCAGCCAGCACTTGAAGAAGCAAGCAACCCATGTTGTCCACCAGTTCCATTTCAGCTCAAATATGCCTCCCTCTCAGTTTCCCTCACTGAATTCAGCTTCTCCTTGGACCATCAAATAAGATTAACTTCTTTTCCCTTCAAGTATTTTAAAAAACCATCCTGTTCCCAAGTTTCCTGTCCTCCAAGCTAAACACATCTTGTTTGCCATGCTTCACGGACCATGATTTCTTGTCCTCAATAAAACTAATTATACCCATGAAAAGAAAGCAGCTACAGAGGCTCCTGATCAGGAACCTTAATACAGGGAGGAGTCTTTGCAACTAATTTACAGGCTCAATGCAATTCCAGGAAATAGTCCTGTGAGATTTTTTTCCCTCATAGTTCTACTTATTCATTCATGCTACATCTATTTACCAAGTGCATACTATGTTCCAAGTACCTGCTGAGCCCTGCATGGAGGATCTAAAGATGCTCCTGTGGTTTCTGTGGTGTAGTGTAGCTACTAAGAAACCCAGACCAGGATTTTAGATCAAATGTAGGAATCCAGCATTACTAAAATAATCAGGTATCCCAGAAAGTACTACAAAACAAGATGCATGTCCTGCAGGACAGAGACTCAGTACCAGGTCAAGCTGTCCTGGATGGAAATAGAATAGAAAACTCCACAAGGCACGCCAGCAGCAGGACTTGGGAGTAGGGTGGGAAAGAGAGGGAGGAGGGAGGATGGGATGAATGAAGCATGATCCCCAATTTCCTGACCTGCATAAACCTCGGGTGGTACATCGCCTAGGCTGGGCATGTAAGGAGAAACCAGCCCTTCTAGGGAAGGTAAAACCAAGACATCTTGATCTCAGACAAGGCGTGTTCTCAGCATCTTTGAACATGTGGCTGGGATGTGAAGTCAGTTGTTGGGAATCAGAGGAGGGATGGCAACAGAGGGAAGGAACTAGAGGTATCATGCTGGGAGTCATTTGCACACACATAGCAAAATGAAATTGAGGATTGTAATCTAGACAGAGCAGAGAGAGGAGAGGAAGTTCAAGTATTACCTAAAAAGAGGAGGCTTGCACAAGTTCATTCATGCCAACTGCTTGTAATTTTGTAAGTGCTTATCATGTGCCATCCAGGCCAGGCTCTTAATCTTAGCACTCAGAAGACAGAGGCAGATGGTTCCCTGTGAGTTGAAGGCCAGTCTGGTCTACATAGTGTGTTTCAGGCCAGCCAAGGCTACATAGAGACCCTGTCTCAAAACAAGGTATCATATACAGTTTGAAGAGACTATCAGAACCAGTCAGATGACAGGACTGTTAAAATTATCAGATCAGGAATTAAAAATAAAACAAAACAAACAAACAAAAAAAAACAATAAAAAAAACCAAACCAGATTGTGGGTTATATGCTAAAGACTAACAGAAAACTATAGGTATGTAAAAATAGATGACTAATATATGTAGGGAGATGGGAATTACACACACACACACACACACCCCAAATGTGAGAATCAAAACACAAGCCAATCGCTGGGCATGATGGTGCACTCAGGTGTGATGGTGTACTCTTGTAGTTCCAGAACTCAGGAGGTGGATGCAGGAAACAAAGATGATCAGTTCAAGGCTGACTTAAACTACATGTCACTCTGCCTTACAGAGCAAACAGCAAGCAAAACACAAAGCAAAATGACAAGGCCACAATATGGAAGAATAAAGAATGTCTTTGCTGATACATCAGAGAGCTTGCTTTCCATGTCTCCTCATGTGTGGACAAGGTAAGATGTAAAGTACACCATCTACTGGCAGCTGCCTATGGAAGAGATCTCAGAAGAAAACAAGCTTTTTTGACAGCTTGATCTTTCATTTTCTAGTCTCCAGAACTCAGAGAAATATATTGCTCTTGTTGAAGCCACTTGGCCTGATTTTGTCCTGCTAGATCAAACTGATTAGGATCAATAAACCACACCATTCAAAGATGGCATATTCAGAATATTCACCAATAGAGGCTGGACTCTGCAGAAGACGACACACCTTATCACACTTAAAAGACTAGAAACCACATAATCTTTGCTCTTAATAAATAATGAAATTATACTAGAAACTAATAGCAAAAGAATAGCAATAAAACAAAGTGCTTGGAGGTTAAAGAATATATTTCTGAGTAACATGGGTCAAAGAAGTGATTTCAAGAGAATTCCCCCAAATTAAATATTGAGACCTAAGTCTAAAAATTATAACATCACTTGTTACTTATTTGAGTGAACTGAGTGTCTGTCCATACCAAAACAAAAACAAACAAAAAAAATTATGAGTATTTATAGTAGCTTCATTCATAATTGCTGAAACCCAGGGGTCCCTCAGTGGGAAAATAGATAAACTGAGGTACATACAAAATTTATTCAGCTCTGAAAAGAAACTAGTGTTCAAGCTGTACAAAGGCATAGTGGACGTTTAACTGTACCTCACTAGGTGAAAGATGGTGACCTGACAAGGTTGTGTGGTATATGACTCCAACTCCAATAGTACATGCTAGAAAGAACAAAACTTTGGAGCTGGTAAAAAGATCAGTGGTTGCTACCGTTTGTGGTGGGAGAGATGGGCACATGGAACACAGGGTTTTTAAGGCAATGAAACTATTCTTTGTGATGTCACAATGGTAAATTAGTGGTAATGTACACTTGTCAAAATCTACAGAATGTGCTACACTAAGAGTGAAGGCTGCTGGGTGGTGGTGGCACACGCCTTTAATACTAGCACATGAGAGGTGGAGCCGGATCTCTGTGAGTTCCAGGCCAGCCTACTAAACAGAGTGAATTTCAGGGCAGATATGCCCAGGAAGTTCTCCATGCATTCTTGGCTAAAAACACCAAGGCTAAGAGTCCCAGGCTCTCTCTGACACATGGAAAATGCCAAGGCTACAGCATGGCTACAGGTACATGGCTACACCATCATATGGCACATTTCCCTGAATTCTAGTCTTCTGGCTTCCTGGCAAGCCAGAAGAACACAGAGCAGCTGCTGTTACTTTTACCAAGCATTAGAGATGAGGAACACGAAGCCCAGAGGAATCAGACGGCATTCACATCTTGAGTGTTGAGGCTGAGATCTAGCAGGTCCCCTGGCTGCAGGATCTGGTTCCTCCCCACGGGCCAGGCTATCCCCCAGAAACCTTGCACATCAACAGAACCATCTTGTCTGTGGGATACAGAATTCTTTCTATGTGGCCTCAAACCCCTCTGCCAATCTCTGATCTAGAATAGGAGGGAACAGTATTGGGGACAAATATACCTATCCTATTGGCTAGCAAACTAAGGAGGATGAACGTGGGCACCATGACTCAGCGTGGCCACACCAGGAGCAGAATCCGGGCTCTGTCTTTGGTCTAGAACGCATCACTGACAGGGAGTTCTCTTCCTGCTGCCTGCTCCAAGCATCCCCCACCATATCAACATCTGGGCTTGCACCTTACTTGTATTCTGCAGCTGCCAGTGTCCCACTTCAGTGTTGTGGCATTAAGCGAGGCCTGTGTGCCCTCGGTCTCCGCTGCCCTAATTTCCAAGCTAAGACCTAGATAGTGTATCTAAATTTTCCTCGGGCCAATTTCTGCCCCAGATTCAACCTCTGTTGGCTAAGTCTCCTCTCCCCACTTGGGGCTGTGTCTCCCACTCCATCACCTGCTGGGCCTCCTGAATTACCTGTCCTTAACGTTTCTGACAGTACCCCAAAGTCTCACCCCAAATGCACGGGAAGCTATGGAGAAAAGGCCCAAACTCTAATGGGATCTAGATGAGAGTGAGCAGACCTCAGTGCTCAAATTCTGGGGGAAGAGAAGCACAGCACTACGGCGAGGCCAGTTCAGGGTCCTACCCCTTCAGCTGCCCTTCCTGGGCACCAGGCACACATGTGGTACATAGACATGCATGCACACAAAATACTTTCTCTTTTTCTTTTCGAGACAGGGTTTCTCTGTGTAACCATGGCTGGAACTCTGTAGACCAGGCTGGCTTCAAACTCACAGAGATCCTCCTGCCTCTGCCTCCTGAATGCTGGGGTGGGTGTGCACCACCGCCGTCAGCCTATGAAATACTTTTAAAGAACTAAACCCCACTTTCAACGCCATACCTCCAAATTAAAATCTTGAACCTTGTTTTTCTTTTATTTATAATCAATGAAAAGACTCTAAAGTCTATTTGGAAGAATAGATGGACATAGGAGGCGAAATTTTGGAAGAAAAATGAAAGTAGATTGTCCTAATGGTTTGAAATTAAGCTACAATGTAAAGTTGCAAGAATCAAGTCAAGTTAACTCACTGTGGATTTTTTTCCACAGTGACCAGACTCTCATCTTAAGCTGGGTGCTGTGACAGGACTTGGAGGCTTTGGGGTCCAAAGGGTCCTTGTTTGTTTGTTTTTGTTTTTACTTTAGGGTCTGTTTTAGAGTTCCACGAGGAGCTGAATTCCTGAGCTGAGTCATAGCCAGGCACTGAGCTACAGCTGATGGCCTCAGCCCCGTGTCTGGCTTGACAGAGTACAATGGACAGGGACAAGGCCAAAGGAAGTGGATTGGGTCATTCCCTGTACATAGGCTCCTCTGGGTACCACCCTGTAATGCCAGGCCTCACCCATGCAGGAGTGGCCCATAATTAATAATTACATGAGCGGAATGCTAAGAAAAATCACTCAGCACACATTGTACACACAGCGTGTCAAATACTTTCAATGCAACATCTTGCATAATCTTTATGACATCCTCAAAAGGATAGGTTTTATTATTTCCCTCGGGTTTTTGGGTGAAAATATCAACATTCAGACAGGTTAAATAACTTGCCAGGGACCATCCAGTTAGAAGGACTAAGGTCAAATACAACCACAGCTCCAGCTTTGCCTCTGCTTACCACACACCCTGCCCTTCCGGTGTGGGAATGGAGCAGGCTCCAATGGCTCAAATGAGACAAAAGTCCTCTTGGTCTTGGGCTACTTTAAGCCTGTGCCAGGCCTCCATGGGACACATATTGTCAATGTCAATAGAATGAAGGGATCGAGGAGGTTCTCAAACCCCATCACTCTTATGGACCAGAATCTCCCACCCCATAACTGAGGCCATTATAACCCCCTGTGGATACCATCAAGCCACTTATAAAATGTTTAGATGGCTTTGTCTTTAAGACCTGCCCACTCATTCTTTTCCCGAGAGTTCACAGGAGAACTAGGCTTCCCACCAAGAAGACGTTGTCATCTGGTGGCCTCGATACTGCTCCATCCCATCTGAGGCCTCTCAAGCAGGTCTCTGCATGCCCAGTGCCCCCCTTCCCCGCCACCAGTACCATCCCCAAACTCAGCAGTTCTCAACCTCCCTAATACTGAGGCCCTTCACTATATATTCCTCATGTTTTGGTAACCCCCCAACCATAAAATTATTTTCATTGTGACTTCATAACTGTAATCTTGCTACTGTTACAAATCATATTATACATATCTGTGTTTTCCAATGGTCTTAGGCGATCCCTGTGAACGGATTGTTCAAACCCCTTCCCCCCCACCTCCAGGGGTCATGGCCCACAGGCTGAGAAACCCTGCCCTCATGCCAGCCATGAGGGCAGTTGAGTCTTTCTGCACAGTCAGGCTGTGTGCTCACCTCTCTCTGCTCCCTCTGAAGGCACAGCTCTTCTGTCTCCTCCATCAGCTTGTCTGTCAAAGCAAGCCCACACTCACTGAAAACCGCTCAGGGGTCCTTTGGGTAGGGGTCCCAGGTGGCCTCTGCCACTTATGCCATCTCCCAGGGAAGGGGGTCTGCACCGCTTCTGCTCCGCTGAAGGGAAGCTGTCTCACTGGCCCGAGCGGCCTTTCAAGTCATCTTCCTTGTTTTGTGCATCCATAGGTCCATCCACCGAGGACCTGCATGGAGGCTCAGGCAGGTCTTTGCAGCCTGTGGTCTCTGCAGACTCCTCCTGCCATCACTAGTGTCTGATTAGTTGGAGAGGGCACATTCCAGGAAAGGAGGGGTGTGCTTAGGGCAGGTAGAGAGGAGCCAGGGCCTCGGATGTCTCAGCCAGCTCCCAGGAAGAGGGTCAACCCATTCTCATCATCCCTCCCAACTGGGGAGGAGGCATTTAGCAGACAATTAGAGCATGGGCCCTGGATCCTTGCAGCTAGGTTTACAGTGGGTCTGGAGAGGAGATAGACCCGGGGCTCAGGCAGGATAATATTTTTTTCCAGTTTTAGATCCTTCAACTGAAGGCCTGACACATACACACACCCAGGGATTTTCCCCTTAAGCTGATCCTACCCCACCTCTAACACCAGGAACCATTTCAGTCTCTGCTTTAAGGAGGGGGTAACTGAGGTGCATAGAGACTGAGTGGTCTATAGATCCACACAACAGACAGGCAGGTGACAGGGCTGGATCTAAAGCCCAGCTTCTGGCCACTAACCAGTCTCTCCTGCCTCGAGCTCTCTGGTCTAAAGGACCTTTATCACACCATGAAGTGCCAAGCTCCCTTCCAAGTCCCAGAGAGACCTCCCGTACCATTCCCACCAAGTCCCTCTCTGTCACTCAGGTCCCCAACTACTGCCGTCAGGGAACTTCGGATTCCAGTTCACCCCTGTAACCAACCTAAATATTCCTGCTTTTCCTTTGCCAGCTGTAGCCCCTGTGCCTCCAGGCTTTTGATCATAGCTTCTCCTAGCTGGGCATTTTTCCAGGTTCTGGGGAGGGAAGACAGATGGGAGAGAGGGAAGGAGAGGAGAAATACAAACCATTAAACCAGGAGGAAGGCCTGGGGAGAAGGAGATTGCATATGTTCTGTGCTAGCCTCTCCTTTGCCCTGCAGAATCTCAGCTCAGTCGGGCACCCACCAGCATTGATCCGTTACAGTAACTGCAGGCTGGGGTTGCAAAGTGGGCCACAGGGACAGAGCCAAGAGCACTCACTCACAGAGGAGGCAAGGGACTGCTTGCTTCCCTTGCAGCCTTCTACACCACTGCATGCCCACCACCTGGTTCAAGGCTGGGTATTTGGTGTTATTGGTTGAGTTAGAAGCATGGACTGGCTTGCATGGGCACAGGCTGTGTTGGCCAGGTGGTTTCTGTGAAACACTATCTCTGGTCCTTGCTAGGGTTAGTTACAGATCTGGGAGGCAAGACAGATACTGAGGTGCTGGATATGAGGAGCAGGATTGGCTAACTCCCAGGAATTGGAGGCTAATGATGTCTGCCTCTAACACCTGTCATTGCAGACACTTACCCAAAGTCATGACTTAGGGGACCCTGACAGCCTGAGCTGCTTCTGCCCACACACCCTAGCCAGTTCCCACAGCCCTGTCTCAGGACCCGGCAGAGAGGCAAGTGGGCAGAGCCAGCCTAGCCCATCCACTCATTCTGGCCCCTCAGAGGCCCTGATGGCAGATACTTACACCTTCCCAGACTCCTGCAGCATCTCCAGCCATTGTGTCTGTTCAAACTCAGACTCAGCAGCCAACAAGACATTCCCCTGCCAGGAAGAGGAGCCAGAGTGAGAGAAATCCACTCCAAAGGAGAGGGAGGCAAGATCTCTCACCCACCCGAAACAGGCCTGGACCCTGACAGTCCTCTCAGGCTAGACTGCACAGGGCTGTTCCCAGGGGAACAAGACGAAGCTGCTTTGTCCTGAGGACCCTGGGCTAGGGGAGGGTCCCCACTCACATGGAAATCCTGGTGTGAGATCTTCATGGCATAGGGCATGCTGGGTTCTTCTCTGGCCTCCACCAGGCAGCCGCCCAGTGGGATGACACCCTGTGGGAGAAGCAGAGCAGGCAGCTCCCATCCACCCCACCCACCCCACCCAGCTCCCACCACTTAAGAGTCCCAGGAGGCTCCTGGAGAAAGCCAAGGGCTTTGCCAAGGACCTCAGGCTGGACACAGCCCAGGGTTATGACACCAAAGCTAGGATTGATTCCCAGAAGAAAAAGAGCTTGGGTGGGCACTGTGACTCAAGAAGTAAGTGTGTGTGTGTGTGTGTGTGTGTGTGTGTGTCTGGAGGGGGAGCCCAGTGCAGAGGCTGGAGGGGGTGTCTTGAGACCTGAGAGGATTTGTCCTCCACATCCTAAAACAAATCAAGACAACAGGTAGTTTCCTACCATCCCCAAATGTCCCCAGCAGGCCCTCCTTCACTGTGGCTCTGGACAGTAGCCTCCTTACCTTAGGATGTATATTGAAGTACTTATTGGTCTCAAAGCTCTTTTTTTCACTCTCAGAGTAGTAAAGAAGAAAGCTTTCTTTGATGATAAAAAACCTGTGGGGGAGGAATGAGAAAATGGTGAGATCTTGTGGGTCGAGAACACCCTGGGGACCCTGAACTCACATGGGAGCCCATGGGGACCCTAGTTCACACCGCACATTGCACAGAGCGGCCTCCGATGGCCTCCTTACAGGCACCGAAGGAGGGAGGTCCTTGACTGGCATCCAGGACTGCCCTCTTCAGCACAGTAGAAACCTGTTGTCCTTCTCCTCGGGTCCCTTTACCCTCTGTACTGTCCAGTACTCACTCCAGTCATGTGAGAGCACCTGTCCAGGATGAGGGTGAGACACGTCATTCTAGACCGGTGTTTCCGTGTAATCCAATGGAATTGGATATCAGCTGTGGAGGCTGCTGTCCTGATACCTCAAGGTGATGCCTACATTCTCTTTTGTCTGTCTCAGACTGGGATTCAAGTCTAACTTGGTATCAAAGTGGCCATGGTAGCTTTTGGATACTGGCGGGGAGGCAAATCCTCAATGCCAACAGACCTGTCTTGGGGACCCATACAGAACTGTCAGTGGAAGCTTTAGGAAGTCATGAGTGCTCCAGGGGGTGCACCCCTGGAGTGCTCCAGGGGCATGCTCCATGGGGGATGAAACAAGGAAGACCCTCAGAGCTCCCAAGGCTCAAAAAAGACAGAGTTCTTTCTCCTCGGGGATAAATGCTCCGATGTGACCGGAAAAGGATCTGAAGAGATCCCGAGTTATAGGGCATGCACATGCATGTGTGTGTGTCTGTGCATGTGTGCATGGGCCTGGGTGCACACACAGGGGAAAGTGACATATTGGAACCTGCTAGGACAGACTCACAATGGTCAATAGTGTGACTCTCTTTGCTGCTTAGCATTCAGTGACAGGACACTGGTGACAATATAGGCCATAGTATTTGTACTTGGAAAATCAAATACTGCAGAACCACCCCCAAGACATGTTGTTAAACTGTTCACCTTGAGGAGCTTGAGGAGATGCTGGTGGCATCAAGAATTCAGAGGACCCCTGCAGGTTCCGCCACCCTGGCATGATGGTCCCTGAGACTACAGAAGCTTTGGGCAGAGTGGAGGGGCAGCCTGAATGGCTGCAGCAGTCCCTTTCCTGAGGGAACTAAACCTCAACTTTGTACTTTGGTGTGAGTTCATAATTTTGCCCCTCCAAATACACACATGTTTGAGATGGAGGTCTTGCTATGTTGCCCAGGTTGGTCTTAAACGCATAGATTTGAGCAATCTCCCCATCTCAATCTCCCGAGCAGCTGAGACTGCATAGCAATCTGACTTCAGCTCATTTTCTGTATGGTGCCAACCCTCTTCCAGCCACAAAACAGTTGCAGCCCTGGTGGACACTGTGTTTGGATTCCTGCACTTGGAACCCAGTACCCTCTGCCAGAGAGGGCCCCTGGGCTCCTGGAGGACGGGACCATGCCGTAACAGTCCCAAGGGAAAGGCAGATGTCTCCTGACTGTTCCGAAAGAATGTCACAGTTTGGCAAGAGCTTAGACCTCCCATTTTCCAGTTTGGGGATGGGGAGTTTGGGTAAAGACACTCAGCTCCCTGGGCCGTAGTCTCCATAGAACAGAAGTGATGACACCTATATTATGGGATGGATGTGGGGACTGACTGAGGCTATAGTTATAACCTAGCCTGTAGGTGACGGACCCAGGATAGGATAGAATGGTGCACGACCCAATGTGGTCCTTCTGGGAAATGCACACAAGCAGAACAGAGCTGCCTCCCCACACCCGCAATGGCACCCCACAATGGTGCCTCATGAACCCCTTAGTATGTTGAATTTCTTCCTGCAGAGTGACTGTATCTGGACACAGGATTTTTAGGAGGAGACTGTGGTACAGTGACCTAAAAAGTAGGCAGGACCATGATCTAATTAATGGAGCTGTGACTTTATACAAGAGGAACCTGGGCTGGAGGTGTAGTTAATGGTAGAGTGTTTGCCTAGCATATACAGAGCAATCTCTAGTACCATGAAAACTAGCATTGTGGTACACACCTCTAACCCCAAATATTCTGGAAGTAGAAACAAGAGAATAAGGAATTCAAAGTCATCCTCAGCTACGTAGTGAGTTCAAAACCAGCCTTGGCCACAAGAGGCTCACTAGTGGCACATGCCTCAAATCCCAGCACATGAGATGCTGAGACAGAAGGACTACAAGCCTGAGGCCAGCCTGAGCTGCAGAGAGGGCCCCCATGTCAAGAAGAATTAGAGAAAGCAATCTTTTAAGAGAGGGCAGGTACCTCAGACACAGGGCTCACAGGTATCAAGGCCTGGGTTGAGAATGTACTCGCTTCTAAAAGGATCCAGAAGGCTGAAGCAGAGGAAGCAAAACTACAATTCCTACGTGCAGACTACGAAGGCTCTCTGGTTGGTGTGGCCGCAATAATGGCAGCACTTATATTCACTGAGCCTTTACCACTCCAACCTACCCCTGGCTCCACATGGGTTCTTCTGTTCATACATCTAACACCCACATACCCACCCAGGCAAGTGCCCCTGCACTTTCTGTGTGCAGAAATGGAGGAGAGAGGTGGCAGGAGGACCTGAAACTACCTGGTAGAGACTGGCTTTCTCTCAGAGTAGTAAAAGTGGGAGGGCTTTGAGTAGGAGAGCCATGACCTGACTCACATAGTAAAAGGCTAGCCCTGGCTGCTGCATGGGGAACAGGTTGCCCTGGCATAACGGGGAATCTGCTAAAAAAACAAAACAAAACAAAACAAAACTATCACCACACATCACTGGAGGTAAGAGCTACATAGAATGGGTAGAGACATGTAGAGTTCCCAGGATTTTCCCAATACAGAGTCCCCAGATGTCATTCCCCTCCTAAAGCAAGCATGGAAAAGCGGAGGAGATGCTCCAGGCAGCCTTTGCTCCATGGTGCCCATACTTCAGCAGGCCAAGAGTCGCCATGAACTGCCACCTGAGCCATACCTGGCACAGACCTGGAGGCAGAAGGCAAGCTCCAACACACCATGGCTCTTTAACCAGACCCAAAAAAATCTTTGCTTATCTAACTGCCTTGGTGGTGGCCACTCTGATGTCCTTTAGCTTCTCCTCAGCAGCTGGGGCCCATACAAGTCTATACAAGACTGCCTAGAGAGGCACCCATCTTCTCATACCTTCGTCACAGTTGCCCTGTTCTAGACACTTTCATTCAGTATGCAAGGCTGGGGCAACCTCCTTTGGGCCCTGCAGAGCTGGGCAGCCAGTGTAACAGGGGGTCACAGTCACCACGTCTACGCATTAGCTTCTGTGAGGCAAGTAATATGACAACCAGAGAACCTGCCTCTCAGAACAATGTTAGAGGTGAGTGGGGTCTTTCACATCTAAGAGGGGCTTAGATGTGATGGAATCTACAAAGCCCTACAACTGCAGAAGAGGGATTAGAATCCAAGACTGCCAGGCCCTCTTCCTGCCTCCTGTATGGTTCATGGAGCTGCTGTCTTGGCTCAGGACATACACCCAGGATAGAGAGGTAGGAAATCAAATTGCAGTGGCTACTAGCAGTGGTGGGTGAGGCACTAGTCTTCCTAGGTCTCGGGTCCCGTGTTGAGGATGATAATTAAAGGCTATTTCCCATGCCTGGGAGGGAAATGAGTCCAATCACATAAGGACTTCGCTCATAGTAAACATACAGGAAGTGTTCATTATTGTTCTGATTACTGTTGTGCCTTACCCTTGAGTTCAGTGTCTGTGCAGCCACCCTGCCCCTCTTCCCATTTGTGCTCACACAGCAGCTACTGAAGAGGACAAGGCTGCAGTCCAGCTGGCTGGCTTCCTGCTTTCCAAACACATGTCACAGCCCCATCCTCCCCCTGTCTAAAGCTCCCCATCTCCAGGGCCAACATCTGTCCTTGAAGAAGCTTTACTGTCAGCTTTTGCTTTTAGCTCTCCTGGGTTACGGGAAGCCTGGAGTCTGCGCACAGGAAAGTTTTCCTGTCAGTCCTGGCTGTCTCTCCTCCTCTGATGATGATGATTGTGTCTCAGGTGGTCAGGTTAGCCTCAAACTCACTATAGAGCTGATGCTGACCTTGAACCTCTGATCTTTCTGCCTCCATCCCCCGAGTGCTGTGATTATAGGCATGGGTTACCATACCTGGTTTATGGAGATCTGAGAACTGAACACACAGCTTCATGCATGCTGGACAAGCAGTCTACCAAGTGAGCCATACCTTCGGCCCCCACTCTGCTATTTCCACCCCCAGACGGAAGAATGTAGAAGTCAGCGAGGTGTGCCCTTTGCTGCACATACTTTACTGACATTATCCTATTTAAATGTCTCTAAGTGATGGCCGGGCTTTTGTTTCCTAGTATACCAGTGAAAGAACTAAAATACAGTGAGATTAAGTGGTGAACTCAGAGCTCTGCTGGTAAAGCAGAAGTTCTGGGCTGCCTGTGCTCTGTGTGGCCGGTACTCCTCACCACTATAAGCAGCCGTTTGACTCCTGTGAGCTGATCACTGTACAATGGCTGCAGGGCCCACTTGGCTCAGGTCAGAGACCCGTTACAGAGCCAACTACTTCACCTAAACAGGTATCGTGCTGGGCCCTGACAACTTGATAAGTTCCTGCCCCCAAGGAGCTCAAGAGCTGAACGCAGGAGAGAGAGTGTGTGGAAAGAAAGAATCCTAAACTAGCTCCTGTTTATCAAGCTCCTTCTTTGTACTGGGCCCTGTTTGAGCAACAACAGTTGGTGTAGTAATTCATTCACTGCTTAGTCAAGATAGGCTACGAAACTGGAATGCAGGGACATTAAATAATATGCCCCAGATCACACAGTGTGTAAACAGGGAAGCTAAAAATAGAAAGTGCTAGGATGTGGAGTGACACTGTCAGGCCATGGGGGTACACAGCATCATGGAAATCTGTGTACCTGGGAATGCTGTGACCCTGGTACCTGGGAAGTACCAGGATGCATGCCTGTGACATTATAACATGGCAGAGTGCATTGCAATGTCACCCAGCCCCTGGAGAATACACAGAGACTACAAAGCACCAGGGCATAGAGCAACAAGGGAAGTTTGTGTAAAAAGCAGAAGCCCCCCAGGGGATGAATGGTGTAGGGTCTGGCCAAGGTCTGAGAGGAGTTCATAACTGATCAGGGGTTTAAAGAATAAGACATGCCTCAAGAAGCTGGAGGAGGTAGGAGAGGAAGCAAAGTTCTCTAGACAGAGAAGGGTATGTGTAGATAACAATGTGCTCAAGGTTATCAAAATATGTCTGGTGTTATGTGCGGATCAGTGCTAAAGGGGTGGCCAGGGTTTAGGGGGAGTGGAAGGAGAGAGGGCAGGTCTGTAGATGGAGACCGAGAACAGGGAGTGCACCCCCCACCCCGCGCCCCTTACGCAGATATCAAACAAGTCCTGGGAAGTCGGTTTGTTATTTTAGAATTAAGAGAGCTGGCCCCGAGGAAGTCACATCTGGGCAAAGGTGTGAACCAGAGTTATGAGAAGGTAAAAGTCAACAGACCAAGCTGAATAGTTAGACAGGAGCATGACCTAAGTCCCATGACACCATGGCCAGGATTCTAGCGTGAGTGACATGATGACCAGAGGTGTCATCTAACATGAAGGATTTTCACAGTGTGGCTTCCCTCCCCTTCGCCCTGTGCTCAGAGTAGAATAAGGGCCCAGCCAGAGCTCAGTGGTTAACACTGAGATCCAGTGGAGGGGGAAAACCATGTTCAGAGCACACATGCAGTGTATGTATATCAGGCCTTGTTAAAGAAGGATCAGCCCGGAGCTGGAGAGGTGGCTCGCTGATTAAGGTACTTTTCCAGAGGACCTAGGTTCGGTTCCCAGCACCTACATGTCAGCTCACAGCCATGTGTACCTGTAGTTTCAGAAGATCCAATCTCCCCATGTGTACAGATACACATGCAGGGCAGAGCACGCACACACACACACACACACACACACACACACACACACACACACACACTATTGATAAAATCTCAAGAACAATTAAAGCCAGCAGCAGCCAGTCTGCACTACTGAGCCCTTCCTTCACTGTTCGGGGGGGTGTAGACGGGGTGAGAGACATTTGAAGTTGGGCCATCCTCCAGGGCAGACAGGAGGTGTGATGGCTAGCTACAGAGAGAAAGGCCCACAGTAGCAGGCATGAACCTAGGCCGACAGAGTGACATTGTATGCACATGGTATACACACATACAAACAGGCATGCACATGTAGATGTAAATTAAAAAAATAAACAAAACCTAAAATCAACACTCAAAGACCGAAAATAAAAAGTGTTAAATAGGTTTCAGAAAACAGAGGAATGAGCCTATCTGAAGGTGTCTGCCCTTCTGTGATGTCCCTCAGCCTTCCCTTTAAGTGTAGTTTGCGCTGCCCACAGACCATGTGTGAGAGATTAGAGGTGTGTGGCAGTGGAGATGGGCAGCTTGGGAGTGGGGAAACTGAGGCACAAGCCCAGTTTCAATCAGAGTATACACCACCTGACAGCAGGACATCTGGGTTCAATACCTCCTGGGGATTAGCGGAGACAAGATGCAGGATTTAGGCTTCTGGGAGATTTCAATCTTGGAGCCAAAGGTATCTCACTCTCAAGAGGGCAGCAGGAACCTACCCAAGGAATGGTTTCCCAGCCAGGATGGCTGAGTCCTGGAGGCATGATGGTGACCTCAGAAGGGTCACCTAACCCCAGGAGTAAAGAAGACTGTGATCAATTTACCCTCTAGACCCCTCTCAGAATCCTTTCTCTCTTAATGAACACTGTGATTGCCTTCCCTTCCTTTGCCTGGAGGAAAGTAAGCTAACAACGAGGGCATCTTCCCTCCACTGTTCTGGCAAGGTGGGGTAGAGGTGGGGGGGTACTGGAGGCTTCTCCTAAGACAGACCCCCTGAGGAGGAGAGGTTTTATAGAACGCAGCCAACCATAGCCAGCTCCATCCTGCCTGGCGGTTATTTGTGCAGCATGTAGCCCCTCCAGGCCTCTTCCCCTCAGCTGCCCACTACGGCATTGATTTTCCTAATGGCGAGCCTCCGCAGTGGTGGGTGTTGGCTGCCCTGCCCCAAACCTCCTTGTGGCCACTAATTAGCTGAGGTCCAGAGACTGCACTTCACAAATGGAAACTGGAGTCCAGAGGCCTTAATCCAGAGGCCTTACTGGGAAGCAAGAGGAGGCTGGGCTGGGCATCCGGCCTACTTCTATACTCTGCCTTTTTGACTGACTGTTGCTGACTCAAGGGAAAATCATGTGTGTTGGGGGTGGAGGATGGGGAGTTATCCTCCCAGAGGTGGGAACATGAACAAAGTCTAGAGCTGGCAGGTAAGTTGCTAGCTGTTTTCTGTCAAGTGTTGGTGGTGCACTCCTTTAATTCCAGCACTCGGGAGGCAGTGGCAGTCAGATCTCTGTGAGTTTGAGGCCAGCCTGGTCTACAGAGTGAGTTGCAGGACAGGCTCCAAAGGTACACAGAGAAACCCTGTGTCAAAAAAAAAAAAAAAAAAAAAAAAAAAAAAAAGAAGAAGAAGAAAGAAAGAAAGAAAGAAAGAAAGAAAGAAAGAAAGAAAGAAAGATGCTAGCTGTTTTCTGAGACCCAGAGGAGGGAGAGTCTTTGCATAGTGACAGCTCCTGAGTGAGGAAGGTGACGGAGGTGACAGTCTCTTTCAAACAGTTGAGAACTTGACTTGGCACTGAAACTCATTGTTTTGACTTAGACTGGTTTGTTTTGGGTGGCTGTGGGGACTGCTAATGGAGATTCTCAGTGACACAACAGCAAATGTTCTGGCCTCTACAACATTGCTTTTAGCTGAGAGGTTTCTCCGGGCACTTACCAGTCCCAAATCAACTGCATGTGCAGTAGCCAGGTCCCTCTGTGCCTACAGGGGAAAAGGGAACCAGGAGACTCAGGCTAGTGGTCCAAGGTACCTACCACACATAATGGATGGATGCAACCGGGTAAAAATGCCTGGCAGGAAAAGGCTTTTTGTTGTTGTTGATGTTGTTGGGCTTTGTTTGTTTGTTTGTTTGTTTTTTTAAGACAGGGTTTTTCTGTAGCTTTAGAGGCTGTCCTGGAACTCACTCAGTAGACCAGTTGGGCCTCAAACTTACCTCAAACAGAGACCCACCTGCCTCTGGAGTGTTGGGATTAAAGGAGTGTGCCACCAACACCCAGCTCAGGAAAAATCTTAAACGAGGACAAAAAGTCAGGCATGATGGAGAGAGAAGGCTGCCTGAGGTAGCTGGACATTGTGCACAATAGCTCTGGCACAATAGTCCACAGTAGCTTCTCCGCCCTCCTTCCTCCCCCACTCTCCAGGCTCGCTCCTGGCCCTTAGTGGCTACAGTTCAGACAGTGTAGCCCTGTGAGCCTCCTCCCATATAACCTTCACGCTGCTCCAAGCCGCCTTTACTTAAAGTATCAGAGAGTAACTCAACTTAGGAGGGGCTCAAAGGGGCCTGTATCCCATTAAATCCCCTAGAGAAATTATCCAGAAGTAATAAAAGAGTACGAAACCGTCGGCAAAACATGAAATCCCATCCACACTTCCATTTGTTCTGAGGTCTTACAGGAATATTAAATTATTCATCAAAATTGAACATCAGAACTAACCATACCACATGCACATGATCTGTGTGCGGTCGGAAGCACTCAGACTCATGCTGTGGGATGGAGAAGGGGCTGTGGTCCCAAGAATGGTCAACCCCTCCAGGGAGGGGCCAGAACAAAGCCTGAGTGTTTTAGACACCAGCAGTAAATCTTACTTAGTTGGCTTGAGGTTGAACGAGGTGCAGAAAATGGTCCATTGCACTTGCAGCCAGCTTTGGGAGGCTCCTGCAAGTCCACATCAGGTTCCCCTTCTCCCAACACCTGTCAGGGCCGTTTGTGTATAGAAAGCCAGGTTTATCTGGGGCCTTCCTTCATATGGAGTTGGTGCTGAGAATGGGGCCAAGGTTGCTCTGGCTCTCCCCAACACCTGTCCTTTGGACAGGACCAATCTACCCTCTGCCCCATTGTGTGTGTGTGTGTGTGTGTGTGTGTGTGTGTGTGTGTGTGTGTGTGTGTGAAGGCACAGCTGGAGGGGTTACCAACACAACTTCTTACAGAAGGTTTGTGGTTCTTCTGTCTCCTGAGTGTTTCAGAACAGCCAGTGGTCTGCTGGATAGAGATCACATCCATCTCCCAGCCCACTTTAAGCCTCAAAAAAGGGATGGAATTGGCTGTGGAGGCCTCTGCAGAATCTGGTTAGAGACAGGTGTCTCCTTCTGCTCAGTCTGGCCCAACTTAACCTCAGTCTCTCCAGCCCACATGCAGTCTGGCCACTTGGGACCCGGGACTCAGTTCATTCCTCAGAGAATTCCCTGCAACTACAGGCCGGTGATTCCAGCGGCCAATTAAAGTCACATCTTGGGGACAGCACAGAGAGAAACTGGATGGGCTGGCCAAGGTCACAGAGGAAGGAAGGCTGAGGCAGGGCGGTGACTAGAGGAGTGGGAGGGGTCCTGGGGCCCGGGGTTCACGTCTAAGGCGGGGAGGGGAGGTGTCCCGGGACGCGGGAACTCACTCACCGCCGGGACCACTTGGCCGACGATCTCCCGAACGGTCTCTTCCACAGAACCCCGTAGAGCTGCACTTTGGTACTGATGTCCAGCGCGTCCGCGTCGGCCTGCTCCAGAGATGGCGATGGCGACACGGAGTTGGACTTGGACACGAACATCCTGTCTCGGAGTCGCTGTCCCGGCTGGGCGCACCCCCTTTGTGGGACTGGAAGGGACAGGGAAGACTGCGGGAAGCAGTGGGCGCGACGAGTGAAGGCAGCTCGGGATGCCGTCGGGGCGCGTCCCAGCGAGCGGAGCGGACGCCGAGGGGCGCGGGAATCGCAGCCAGCGGCTGGGACGAAGCTCGGGAGCACCGCCGACCCGGAGGGAACTCCGCGGGGAGGGCAGCTCCGCCGCAGGCTCGCAGCATCCACTCCCCCCACCCCCTCCCGCGCTGGCAGCCTCAATTCTGGTGGCCTGGATTGGCTGGGAGTGGCAGGTGAGCCGGCCGCAGGCCAGCGGCGAGCGCCAATCAGGGCTGGCGTCGGCCGCAGAGAGCTCCGCTCAGTGAGTCTGCAGGGTCCGGGCCTGACGCTCGGCCCGGGATTTGGCCACTGCACCTCCCCACCCCCATCCAGATGCCCAGCTCTCCCCCAGCTCCTTAGAATCTGTGGCTCCTACATCAAAAAGCTGCCAAAATGTGCTTGGTGATGAGCAGGAGTCACTCCGTAAACACCCGCTCGCCTCTGGGCGTGGGCGTGGCGGTAGGGACCTGGACTTGTGATTCCAACCCAAGCTTTCAAAGGCTCTGCAAGCCACTGGACCGTGTTTTTCTCACCTGTAAAGCAGAGACGCGCGCCTACCTCTTGGGGGCAGGCCGGTGGCCAGCTCAGACTTCGGTAAGTGCCCAAGGACCCGCCTAGGAATAAAAGATTCCAGCGAAGTTCAGGGCCCTTCCCTGACCCCGCAGGTGGAGGTGGGTTTGTTTCACTTTGCCCAGCCGTGTCTGGTCTGCCTGAACCAGATTGAATTTCTTTTTCTGTCGCTTGGCAGTCTGTGTAGGCATTTGGCACTCAGTGTCAGTCTCAAACTGTCAATGCAGTTTGTGATCGTGATTTATCTGTGGGCCTCCTGTGTTCCCTAGGGCCAAGTGTGCTCTGTCCACTTCCGCTCTCAGTGCAGGCATTTGTTGACTTTCTGGCCAGGCATGGTGACTGCCTTTGGCCTCCTTCTTTGCAGGTGGAAAGGCACTCCAAGAGTGAAGAAAGGGTTTTGTTTGCATACTGGAGCCGCTCCCCTCCTTCTCCTTCTAGTCTTTTCCAGGCCCTCAGAGGCAGTCATGATTCACCCTAGACCTTAGTGAAACTACTTTCCTCTCTCAGGATCTGGGATTCCTCTGTGTGAAGTAAAGAAGTAAAATGGCATCATCAGAGCTTGCAAATAAATGGGTAACCTGGGAGCCAAGTCAGTTTGCTCAGACTTTACTAATTTGCCCTGAGCAAGCACCATTGAGGTAAACTTAGTACACCATATTACAAGGGCTTATTTGATGAATGCATACACTGTGTGATGACCACCCAAAGCAAGATGCAGAGCTCTCCAATCCTAGCTCCCTTCTCAAGCCAACCCACAATATTTCCTCACTTCTCACCATTTGCTTAATGCTTTAAAATATTTGACCTGAATGCCCAACAGGGCATCTTCAAAGACCTCCCCGGCATCATTTTGTGTTGTCTTACCCGTCCAGCTTTTCTTCTCTATAGTCCATAAAGACTATTTTTTTGTCTTCTGAGGATCAAACCTGGAGCCTTGTGAAAGCTAGGCATTCATTCTACCATTGAAATATATCTCCAACCTCTTGCTCAAGTTAATAATCCTGATGCCTGGATACTTTTCTTACTTTAGGAACCCTGCTTTTCTTAGATACAAACAAACAAATAAAACTTGCACCAAGAGCCTGTGGTATTGTGTTCCCTGGAGCACAGTAGGACCTTGAGTTGCAGTGGATAAACTCAAGAGAGCAGCATGCACAGGTATGTGCGTAAGGCACCTGAATGCCTCCCACAGGTTACTGAAGCTTCTGGGCTGCCTTCCTGATGCAGCAGTAGCAAGGGTGCCAGCTGCAGCAGTAGCCACTAGGAGTCAGACTCCTGGCAGCACAGGACAGCAGCAGCTAATGTTCTGTGGCATGAGCAAGGTTTGGAACATTGTTCTAGAAACTTCTCCCTAGGCCTGGCTCTCTGACCCTCCTGACAGCCTTTTAACAAATTCATTCTTGCTGTCCTGAGTCAGGTCAGTGTCAGCTCTGGCCTTCCTTGAAGTAAAGGCCAATGATAAGCTTGTGAGTAGAACCACTCATGAGAAATTTTTCAAGTAGGGGGGCTGAGTGAGCCCAGGGGCTCCTGGGAAACAATCATGATGGCAGAAATGGAGCCTAGGTTTCTTCAGTGGCAGAGGGAAGCCGGTCTCTCTCTGCATTTCATCTGCATGCAGGACATCCGGACAGCCTTCAGCTAACAGTGAATGTTGGGTAGAAAAACTCTAAGAGGCAAGCAGTGAGATACTGCAGTGATTCCTTCCCCTTGTTAAATAGCCCAGATGACGCCAGGTCAGGCATGGGCAAAGCTTTTCTGTTTCCTTGTGTCCTCTGCCCAGTTGATGGGGGTCTTAATGCCACTGAGAGTTCTGGGGGAGACAAACAAGCCAGGGCCAAGGATGCCTAAGAGCTTGCCTGCCTTCCTTCCTTCCTTCCCTCCCCCCTTCCTCCCTCCCTCCCTCCCTTTCTCTCTCCCTCTCTCCTCCCTCCCTCCTTCCTTCCTTGTTTTGAGACAGGATCTTGCCATGTAGCCTAGGTGGTCTCAAATTTGTCATCCTCCTGCCTCCACTTCTAGAGTGCTGTAATTAAAGGCGTGTACTGCCTTGCTTGGCCAGGACTGTCCAGTTTTAACAATCAAATGAGATTAGGGTGGAAACTCAGGCTAAAGTTGCCCCCCCCCCCCGTCTGTTCTTAGTGTGCTGTCTGCAGCTCACCTAATCTAGCTAATTGTGACAAGATGCCAAGGAAAACACTTTATTTTTCATTTCCCCATGAGAAAAATCAAGGTTAAAAACACTTGTCTAACTCTTAAGTTTGATGACTCACATGTCCCCAGGAATTTATCCATTTCTTTTAGATTTTCCATCATTTTGCAACACAGGTTTTTCAAAATATTTCCTCATGGTCCTGGATGCCATTAGTATCTGTTGCAACAGTACCAGGCCCACCTCTATGCCTTTCATAGCTCCCACTCTCTTTCTGAGACAACATCTCACTGTGCAAGCCTGGCTGGCTTGGAAGTCACTATGACTAGGATGACCTTGAACTCACAGAAATTCTCCTGCCTCTGCCTCTGGAGTGCTGGGATTAAAGGCATGTGCCACCATCCCTTGCTCTAATTGTCCTGATATTTCTGTCCTCTTTTTCTTATGGTGAAGTTTTGCTAAAAGTTTTCAATCTTGTTTGTCATTCTAAAGAGCTAACTCTAGGGGCTGGGAGATGGCTCAGTGGTTAAGAGCAATTGTTGCTCTCTTGTAGAGGACAAGGATTCAATTCCCAGCACAAGTGGCTGCAACTCCAGTTCCAGGGGACCCAGTGCCCTCTCTTGATTTCCGTGGGGTACCAGAGACACACTTGGTACGAATACATACGTGCAGGTAAAACACTCATACATAGAAATAATCTTTAATTTTTTTTTCTTTTTTGAGACAGGGTTTCTCTGTTTTTTTGTTTTTTTTTTTTTTTTTTTAAAGAACTGTTTACTTCTTTTTACTGTTTAACTCTGTTTCGTTGTTTTTCTATCTTATCTTCTTAGTCCTGTTTGGCATTTGGTGGCTTGTTTTTTTTTTTTTTTTTGCTTTGTTTGTTTCTCTAAGACTCTGAGATGCACTGTTCAGTTGCTTTTTGTTTGGTTTTGTTTTAATTTTTTTAAGTTATCTACTACTCAGGAGAAACACTTCCGTGATCCTATTATTCAGGAGGGGCAGGAGGATAACAACTTAGAGACCACGCTGGGCTACATAATGAGACACTGTCTCAAAAACAGAGTTGGGTCCTCAAGGTTACACAGCTAGGTTCTTTCTGAAACATGGTGGGCATGTGTGTTTGTGCGGAGTGGGAACAAGCAGTCGATCAGATATCTAGATTTGTTCCTAATCTAGACCTTCGCACTGCAGCGCGAAGCTTGTGAACTGAAGTAGAATGCTGAGCCATTTGAGTGTTCTCTGTGGTCGTCATTTCTCACCTGACAACTTTCCTCAGGGTTCCTTAAGAGACCATTCTTAAAATTTATTTTATGTGTACATATGTTTAGTTGCCTGGGTTTTGTGTGCACCTGAGGAGCCCTGAGGAGAAGAGGGTGTCAGATCCTCTGGAACTGGAGTATTAACAGTCCACTCTACCTGAGCAGCCTCCAGGAAGGAGCTGTGCAGATGAAACCTAATGGATGCAGCTCTCTGCTCTTACACAGGCTAGCTTACACACCCAGGAAAAGGCAATAAAACTCTCCCTGCAGGGGATGGAGACAAGGGTTTCACTGGACTTACACCCCACTGGGCTACAAAGGCTTCAAACATGCATGGCTCTTTCCTGTGTCACTTCGTCAAGCCACCTACCCGCTCTGTCCTATGCACAGGCACGCACACACACACACACACACACACACACACACACACACACACCCAGGAATGATACAACTCTGGCTTCTCTGAACTACTGCAGCACCCGAGTATCCCTAGAGGAGCAACAAGTAGAAGTGGCCAGCCCTGGGCTTCAGGTCAAGCCTTGCTGCAGCATCAAATGTCTCCATCCTCTAACCCTAATTGTAGGACTCAGGTGCTCACCCTGGATCCCACAGAAAGGCTGTGGCCAGTTTCAGATAGCCTTGGTTCCAGTGACTCTTTGCTGTTCTAGTACTTTAGTGCACTGTCTGCTCAGCCGAGTTTCCCTCCTGTGATGGCTGCTTTCCTAGAGATGAGCTACTTCAGGTCAGGAACGGGGTACGCAGTAGGCACTCAGCAAGTGCCTACTGCATTGACGGATCTTTGCTTGGTGGTTTTCTGCTTTTGTTGGCCAACCAAATGGAGGCCTGTATCTCAGGCCCTTGGCTTCCTCTCCTCTAAAATGGAATCTGTGGAGTGCCCAAGAACAGATGTGCGAGCCACCTTTCAATGACAGACTTTTGAGACATTAACTGGGAGACTCAAGGATCATTACTGGGCTCCTGAGGGTGCTGTGTTCTCAGCCTTTGCTACTCTCTGCTCCCAGCTTGATTCACATGCAGTTTTTCCCTTGAACTCTGCCCCACACAGCAGGATCCCCCAGAGTTCAGGCTTACAAGCTGTCACCCATCTGAGCACAAAACCCAAAGCTGACCATGTGAGTCAGCATCATGTCCTTTGCTGGCTACCACTGCTTTGACTCTAGCCCCCAGCTCCCGACTAAATATTACCACACACACACACACACACACACACACACCCCTACCATTCTGGCTGTCATACACACACACACACACACACACCATTCTGGCTGACACACACACACACACACCCCACACACACACACACACCTACCATTCTGGCTATCATACACACACACAACACACACCCCTACCATTCTGGTTGTCATACACACACACACACACACACACACACACACCATTCTGGCTGACACACACACACACACACACACCCCAACCATTCTGGCTGTCACACACACACACACACACACCCCTACCATTCTGGCTGTCATGCGTTTCCGTCTTTTCCCTGCTCCCCCCCCCCCCTTCTAGAACACTGCTCTTACTTCTTAGCCCTGCTTAGATACTCAGGACTTCATTTGTAATGCCCTTCCTCCCGTCATTCCCTGGGTAAACTCCTTTTTGCTGTGTTCCATTCCTTCTGTGATTGCACTTTCTAATGCCAGGCAGGGTTGGCTGCCTCCACAGTAACCTTGGAAAGATATGTATTCAACTCATTTCTGTTTCGGTGACAAAAAGCAACCAACATAGGAGAGGAAATGATTTACTTGGTCAAGTTACAATCCATTTTGGGTAGGTCAAGGCAGGAACTCAAGCAGCCAATCATATATTACATCCAAGACCAAGAGCAGAGTACATAATTGCTTGCTTGCTGAGTGCCCAGCTGGCTTTCTCTATTCACACAGGCCAGAGCCTGGCCCATGGTATGGTACCATCCCCCTCAGTTAACAGTCAGGACAGTCTTCCATAGGAATGCCTCCAGCAGGCCAACCTGCTCTAGATAGATAATTCTTCATTCAGACGTCCTCCCCGGTGAGCCTAGGTTGTGACAAGTTGACAGTTAAAATTAACCAGCACAGGAGGTAATGTGGGGTGTATGCACTGCCACGGGTCAGAGCAAAGCCAGGGAAAGTTGAAGGTAGGGGAGGAAAATCAGAATATTATACAGGCATGGAAGACTTTCCTGGACTTGGTGATCAGTGTTCCCAGACCCTGCAGGAAGGCGTGCCTGCCTGGGGGAGCCCACCTGAAGCCACCCTGCTTCAGATCAGGGGTTTCCCTGCCAGGGCTCCCTTGCACTAGTGTCGGAGATTAGATTGTTCTGCAGGCAGCCTGTTGCCCTAACTACCCACAAGTGCTCACATCCAAGGACACTAGGGTAGATGTTTCCGGAAGTAGCTAGAAGACCTTGCTGGCCTGCCACTTCCCAGCACTAATCTGAGCTTTTGGAACCCCAGGGCATCACTGGACAACAGACTTCTCAGAAATGCTTACACTGCTGCCCCTTGAGGGTGCTATGTGGATTAAAATACATATATTTAGTTTCTAAGAAGATGGCTATTTTATTTGAGCCTTGGAAGATGTGTTGAGTTTGGTTAATAAACCCGTAAACCATTTATTGTTATAATCTCACACATTCCCAAAACATCCCTGAGGGAGAGCCAGGGAGTTGGTGCCTCGTGTAGAAATAAATACAAAATTCAGCAGGCCAGAGGGCAGTGAGTAGGCACCAGTGTTGGTTCCGTCTTTGCTCAATAAAAGGGTTGATGGTAAATTGCTCTGAAACCCTCCAGAGTTTATATCAGAAGGGGGCCCTATAGCAAGGTGTGGCGGCGCATACCCGCAGTCTTGGCAATTAGGAGGTAGATCGTGAATTCAGGGCCAGGTTGGGCTACACAATGAGACCCTGCCTGAAGTGGGGGGAAGGGCTTTCCAACACTCAACACCATGCTAGCTTGGAATGTTTGTGCAAGTCCCACAGGTTAATTTTGGGTTCTCAAAGTACTGAGTAAATCTGTCTGTGGCCAACATTCAGGCTAATCCCCTAAACATACCCAGTCTTGTGGGACAAAGGCCACAATTGAGAATAAAGGCCTGCTTCTTCTGCCCCTCCCTACCTTTTGTCCTGAGCCAGAAGACCCAGCTAAATCACAGAAAGAAACATAAGGGCTGGAGAGATGGCTCAGTGGTCAAGATCACTGGCCAGCTACTTGGCTGGTGTCTTTCCCTCTCCTATTAAGTGAGGTAGAGTATAAATGTTAACAAACTTCTAAGACTTCAGATTCCACTTCTCTACGAAGACTCCTGCAGAGGGGCAGGGACCACAAGCAGTATGTCCTCTTTGCTGGTTTTCTCTCTTTTTAAAATCTTTATTATTTAATTTTTTTTTAAGCTGGTTTTCTTCTCACCCCTGAGACAGGGTTTCTCTCTATGTAGCTCTGGCTGTCCTTGGACTTGCTTTGTAGACCAGGCTGGCCTTGAACTCACAAAGATCTGCCTGCCTCTGTCTCCCAAGTGCTAGGATCTAGGATTAAAGGTCTGAGCCACCACTGCCTGGCTTTAGTTGGCTTTCTTCCCTTTTTTTGAAGAATGAATATATACACCTGCAGGCCAGAAGAGGGCGCCAGATCTCATTAGCGATGCTTGTGAGTCACCATGGGTTGCTGGGAATTGAACTCAGGACTAGATTGGTTTCACAGTGTAATGGTTAGCACTCTGGACTCTGAACTCAGGACCTCTGGAAAAGAAGCCAGTGCATTTAACCCCCAAGCCATTTTCCAGCCCAAGCTGGTTTTCTTAATGAAGAGATGTTCACCAGAAATCTAGAGCACCTGAGATTCCTATGGGGCTCTAATGGTGTACAATAGCACTTCTGTCATTACTACACTGCCGAATGAAGCAATCTGTTAGGAAGTATCTGAGCTGGGTGTGGAGCTGCACACCTGAGAGGCAGTCGCAGGTAACTCTCTCAGGTTTCAAGTTTGCCTCGTTTATAAAGCAAGTTCCAGGACATCCAGGGCTACACAGAGAAACCCTGTCATGGGCATGGGGAAATCTGAACTCCAAGCACAGGCAACAACTTCTGGAACAGGCTTCCAATACCTCATGAAGTAATAGTAAGAACCAACAAACAGGATTGCATCAAATAAAAAAAGCTTCTGAAAACAAAAATCAGAATAAAGAGACAGCCCACAGATGGAAGAAAATCTCTTTATCAGCTATTCAACTGTCAGAGGATACTATATACCCATTATATACATTAATAACTGAAAAAAGTATCCAAACAACAAACAATGCAACCAACAAACGAGCAAATGAACAGATATATCTTCAAAGATTGTGCAAATGGAAAACAAATGCATGAAAAAATATTTGACATGAAAAACTGGTTTCTGTATATATCAGGGAAATCTAAGACTAAACACCAAGATTTCACCCCAGCCAGTCAGATGACCATCATCAAGAAAACAGCAAATTCTGGCAAAGATGGGCCAAAGAAGCCTTAAACACTGTCAGTGGGAACACAAGCTAGTTAAACCACGGTGTCAGTCGTATGGAGGTTACACCTCTCCTGGGTACCCACGGTAAGGAGAGCATACTGAATACACACCCGTGCTTGCTGAGGTGACAGGCAGGAGAACCAAGTTATGGAATCAGGTTAGCCACTTATCCACAGATAAATAGTTACAGAAAATGTGTATGCATACGCAGTGGAGTATTATTTGGTCACAAGGAACAAAATTATGTCCTTTGCAGGAAAATGGGTGGAACTGGAGATCACTCTGCTATGGAAAACAAGCCACACAACAAATACTACATCTAACCTCACTCAGCTATGATGTCAATTTTAAAGAAGATCACCCACCCCACCCCAGACCTTGTGTGGGGCACATGCCTTTATTCTCCAAATCAGGCAGACCTCTACATTCAGTGCGGGCCTGGTCTATATAGTGAGTTTCAGATGAATTTGGACTACACAGTAGGACCTATCAAAAAACTAAAACAAAAAACAAAACAAAAAACCCCAAAACAACACAACAACAAAAAACAAAAACAAAAAAGCCCAAAAAGAAAAGAAAAAGGTAACAAAGAAACCATGAAAGCAGAAGGCAGACTATTTGGGAAGGAGCCAGCAGAAAGAGGAGAAAAGCGACAGAAGGTAATAAGGGAATGAATATAATTCAAGTATATTACATTCATGTACGCAAATGTCATAATGAAATCCAACATTTTGTGCAATTAATATCACTAATATATATTTTTTGAGTTGGGGGGGGGGTCTCATGCAAACCAGGCTGGCCTTGAACTATGCAGTGAACAATGCCCTTGCCCTTCTAACCCTCCCGCCTCCACCTCCTGAGTGCTAGGATCACACAACCAACCACCATCTGTAGTATTGGAAACTGAACATGCACTCTACCAACTAAGCTACATCCCCAGACCCCACTGCTTGTTTTGTTTTGTTGAGACAGGGTTGCACTCCTTAGCCCACTTTGAACTCATGGCAGTCCATGTGCTTCTGTCTCTAAAGTGCTAAGTCAATACGCATAAGCATGTCGTTAATAAATACAATAAAGATACATGTTATTAATAAATTAAAAAAGAATGTGCCAGTGAGATGCCTCAGTGGATAAAGGTGTTTGTGGCTTGTCAAGCAAGCCTGGCAGCCCAGGTTCAAACCAACCCAGGGAAGGAAAGAAACTCATGAAAGTTGTCCTCTGCCCTCACAATGAGGCATGTCCGTGCTTCTAATGAGGCAGCGCTTCTAATGAAGTATCTCTTTGCAGACACAACTGATTCTAACATTTATGTGCTCACATGCAGCCCTGACCTTTGGAAGGAGTGGACGATAACCCACTTGCCTGCTTCTTTCTTTTGGAAAAGCTACTTTTACAAATTTTATCAGTAATGAGCAGCAAGGGAGGAGGTGGTCATCACAGGACTTGTCTTTTAGAACAGTGGCTTACTGGGTCCTTCATTTCCCTCCCCTCTTCTAAAAGGTACCTTCCTTCTGTCCTTTACAACCTACCTTTACCTCCAAATGTTTAAATCACATTTTGTCTGTATGGGGGTGGGGCACACGAGCCATAGTACAGGTGTGGAGATCATAGGTCAACTCGTAGGAGTCAGGTCTCTCCTTCCACCATGCGGGTCTCAGGGGTTGAACCCAGGTCATTAGGCTTGTCAGCAGTTGCCTTTATCAGCTGAGCCATCCTGATTGTCCACGTTTTGATGTTCAAATCTGTCTCAGATCTGGTTGCCAATCACAGATATTGCCAATGTATAAATAAAAAGCCATTCACCTAAGGTATGCACTAATAAAAATTTAATATCATAAAACAAATCAAAAAACAGCAATTTTTAAACCATTCACAATTAAAGTGGAGAGACACAAAATTATAAGGCAGCCATCCATGGAATGAGTTTATGTGTACAAAGGATTCAGAGAAAGGGACGTTTGAAATCACCGTTCAGGCCACCAAATCAGAACTGTGGTGTTACCACCCCATCAGACTCCCAGCTTACAGGAAGATACCACCAGACAAGAGCAAGGCCAGTCTCTGTGCTTAGCAGCTGTGTTGGACTGAGCGCACCTAAAGAAGTACATGTCTGCCTGTCCTCCTCCACCAGCCACACACCTTCAGGTCTCCTGAGCTGAACTGCAATGTCTCAAGTACAAAAAGGCTGCTGTTGTATAGTGTCTCCAGCCGCGCTCTTCAGGGGCAAGGCCCCTTCAGTACTGAGCAGAGATCTGCTGCTGCATGGACTCTGGTAGAATGAATGGCTGCCAAGGGCATCGCCCTGTGCTGCAACAGTCTGGGGCTCTGGCCCAAAGGCCAGCATTTTAGGTTTGTGCTGTTGGCATACAGTTCCCATGTTCAGAACTTCACAGCCATGCGTTTCAGGGCTTAACACACTCTGTTGCTGGTGTTTCCTCCTAGCTCTGACCCTTGGAAATGACACTTCCGAATGGCGCTCCCTTTCTTTTTTCTAATGATCCAAAACCCCAGAGCAGGCTGACTCGGTGTCTTTAATTGAGTAGTTTGGGTGACAAGGTGAAAATGGGGAGAATGCCCTGCCTCGGTGGGCAGTACTGGCATCCCAACCGCTGGCATCCCAGGCCACAACGTCTGCCTGTAAGACACAAGCTGGCAACAGTCCACACAGGAAAGCAGAATCAAACAGGAACACCGCTGCTCTGCCCCACTGACACTGGGGGGGGGGGGAGCAGCGACGAGAGTGCATCAGTATTTTCAACTTAAATTTACCTTTGAAGAGCGTTCTTGGAGTCTCTATCTATAGTCTCCCAGAGAAAAGGGCTCCAATTGCAATTAAGACTGCTTTGGTTATGAGGAAGGATGGCCCATGCTTATCAATTACTTCTTTGGTAGCCCATAGTTTCACTGGTAATCATGGCAGCGGCTGAAGTATCACTAATGAGTTCAAATGTGTTACCGCATTAAGGCATTCACACCTCCGTAGGGAGTTTTGAGGAGGGAAACAACTGAGACGCGTTGGAGAGCGAACATCAGGTGGCCTCTCCGAGGTCACTGCCTGCCACGTGCGTGCGCGACCTCTCAGTCTCCTGCCCTGCAGCATGGTTCCTGCTGCCTAAAATGCATTTGAGCCCCACTAAGATTCATATGGCTATTTGAGCTTGCTGACCAGGGAAGGGATGAGCAGTCCCCAGGCAGCAGCTCAGGGCCTCGGCAAGGCCCCAGCTTTGGAAAGCTCATTACTACGCTCTTTACTACTGAGGCCTGGGGTGGGGCAGAGGGGGGGGCACAAATTTATAAGTTTGATGGTTCTGTCCTTGCCAGAGTCCAAGGCTCTACTCAGCAAGATATTCTAGCCGAGCTTATAAGCGAGACACCAAGGCACTGCTTATGAAAGAGACCCTGGTAGCTCAACAATCCCTGACCACTGCACGCAGTAAGGCGGCAGAAGTTTCTTCTACCCACACCAAATGAGACACAGACATTGGCTGTCTACTTGACACACTAAGTTTCTAGAAACAATCACGACAGCTGTGCTTTAGAAGGGCTTGATGAGACCAAACCTTTGCCGAGACAGCTGTTTGTGCCTAACCAGGGGTGAGTCACCCAGACACTGCGCGCCTTCTCAGGTTAGCCTGGGATGCAATGGCTACCAGCCTCCACACAAAACCGCACCCATTCTGCTACGTTTGTTCCTCACCGCAGCCAGCAGAGGGCGCCACAGTTTACTTCCACACCTGCTGACGCAGTGACACTGAGAAATAAAGGAAACCACAGACATGCAGGCACAGGTGTCATAGAAAAATACAAATGACTGCACCCACTGCTCTGAGGAAACTAGTCTTGGCTCTGTCTTTATGTAAAGTGTTCTTGAAATGGTACAGAAAATATAAATTAATACAGTATTATACACTTATCTGACAAAACAGGATTTAGGCAGATTTTGGCAAACATGGAAAAATTACCTTTGTTGAATACTTTTGCTGTCTCAACTGCTTAAATTATCAGAGCACTAGTGATGTGTCAATCACACATGAGGAGGTGACTTTCTTAAGGGCTTGATAAAGCTGTATTTGACACAAGGCTAACTGGCTGTCCTGATGGAAAGTCATCTCTCGGAAGCTCCGCCATCAGCAGGCCGTGGGCAGTGTGGAGGGGCGGGCCAGAGCACAGCATGGGGAGAGGAGGACACAGACATGATTGCAAGGAGCTTGAGGCCAGCAGCAGACATTCCCTTCTGCCCCTCCTGCTCCCTCCTGCACGGGAGCTAGTGAGCCCACACAAACATCCTCCACTCGGGACAGACTGCTGGCGGCTAAGAGAATTACTTAGAACAGCAGTTCTCAAGCAGTGGGTTGTGACCCCCACAGGGGCTGCATATCCGATATTTACATTACAGTTACAGCAGTAGCAAAATTACAGTCATGAAGTAGCAATGAAAATAATTGTATGGTTGGGGGTCACCATAACATGAGGAACTGTAGTAAAGGGTCACAGCATTAGGAAGGTTGAGAGCCACTGACTTAGCAGAAAAGGACAACATACTTTGTAATTGTGTTACTTTACAAAAGGTTACTACAAAGATGTCAGTTACTACCCAAATTCCCAGAAAATTTAACATCCCTTAATTTCACTGTGATCATACTGTTGTAGAAGGAAAGCCTGTGCCTGAACAGCATCTGGCTCCGCTGGAAGAATGTGCTGCAGACAGGTCCCTTGCAAAGGGTACTTGAGAAAATGCTATCAGACACCAGACCCCTCTTCACAGGCCGGCCCCATCGCTACTGCTCTACTGGAAAGAAGGGCAGGCTCTATTTAGGGAGGCACGTGCAAAGGAGTTGTCCAAGACTCTAGACGTCTCTTGATAGATACCTCTTTCGGTAGAGGTCAGCTTGTGTCTACTGTCCTTATTTTCCTTACTCTAACCTCAAATTAGTCGCCATCACCGTTAGCATCTAAGAGGGTTGATTGAGCATTGTCACCTTCTCTCAAGGCATGTGGCACAGAAGCTAACGCAGCAGTCTTACACGGTGAGAACCATGTTAAAAACCAATGGGTAAAGTGGTAGAGCCTCTAACTAAGGGGGAAAAAACCTTTAGCTTAATTACAGAACACTGTGTTTTCATAATTACTATTTCACTGTATGAAGTTCTCCACTTTTCTTTAAAACTAAACTCCATCTTCCCTGAGAATAGGGTTAAGAGAAACATCAAAACTCAGTATGTCAAAGTCCCTTTAAGGACAACACGAAGTCTGTGTGATTACAGTGTTCCTGCTGCACGCTGTTTCTCTTCTCCACGATTGACTCTCGTCTCCCCGGACTCTAGGACACAAGTGGAGATGGGCAGGGTGAGTCGAGAACTAGGAAGCGAGGGGCGCCACACGCCAGCTCTTTTTCCTGGATGGCAATGGCCGTGGACTGAGGCTGGAATCTTAGCGGTTAATGCTGGTGTCCTATCGATAGGAAGAGTGGGGTGAGGCAACCCAGAACCAGGGCTGCCACTTCAAGGCGGCTGAGGCCTCTCCCTCCAGTGCTATCAGGTTTGTGGCTGTGTCCCATTCCGCCCACCTCAGGGAGGACATGGACGGTGGCAACATAAAGAAATGTCCCGGCAGAGAAAAGCATGGCCACTCCTGTGGCATTGACCTCTGAAAGGGCTTCTTTACTGCTCTGTGAATTAGAAGAGACATCAAGGGGAAAAGTCACATCAAAGCCAGAGACAGGAGCACGTCCCAAGTAACCCTGAGTATTTATACCTGCTGCTGCTTGGTACATGTAGGCATCTTGAGATTGGAATTCTGTCATTTATGGAGAGGTGGCATGTAAAGGTCTAAGAACACCAGTGACAACATACAATTACAGCTTTTAAAATTTAGTTGAAATTCAGGTTTCATTATACAGACACTATGATTTTAGAAAAAAAATGAAATAATGAAATCAAGCTAGTTAACATCTATCACTTCAAATGTTTGTTTTTTTCAGGGAGAATATTTAAAATTTACTCTTACCATTTTGAAATTAAAGCTATATTAACTACAATTGCTTTTCAAAGTGTTGCTTGGTTGGGAGGTTTCACTGATACCTCTGAGATGGAATTTCAGAATTTTAAGCATAATTCACTTATTCTAATAATTAACAAGTATCCTCTGTGTAGCAGGTCAGGTGCTTGAGAAACAGACTAATCAAGATGCAACAGAGGCAGGGGATTTTCTGAGTTTGAGGCCAGCCTGGTCTACACTGTGAGTTCTAGGACAGTCAGGGCTACACAGAGAAACACTGTCAAAATAACAAAAACAAACAAAAAAGACAATAGCTATCTTCACAGCACTTAAAACATCTCATTCATTTGTAGTAGGCTTTCTAGGACCACCAGTCCCCAAATCATGACATGGAGACTTAATAATTATGAATGCTTAGCCTTATCTTATGCTTGTCCCACTAGCTCCTAAAACTTAAATTTAACCTGTTTCTCTTTGTCTATGTTTTTGCCTTGAGGCTTTTTACCTTTCTTTCATTCTGTATGTCCTATTTTTCCTGCTGCTTCTGACTGGCTGCCTGGCAGCTGCCTGGCTAACTCAGGGCATCTCCCTCTATTTCTCCCTTGTTCTCTCTTCTCCCCCAGCCAAGATTCCTCCTCCTACTTAATTTCTCTGCCTGCCAATCCCACCTATCTCTCTATTGCCTTCAGCCATCTTTGTCCCAGCTCTACACTACTGCAGGCCACTGAAAGCCTGTCTTGCGTGCCTTCTGTGCCTGCCTCAGCATTAAATGCTGGATGGTTCTGATTTAGTATTTACCTGCCAAACAAAATAAGCATGGCTGGTTAAGTGACACTATTTTAAATACTGTAATTCTACTATATATTTATGTAAATATTCTTAGAACTGTTATCAAAGTTTCCCACTTATATGAATAAAATATTAAATTCATAAAAAGGACTAACTTGGAATTAAGGCATCTATCATATACAGTTTTTTTTTTTTTATTACTTTACATATCGATCCCAATCCCCTCTCCCTCCCTCTTTTCCTCTCTCCCACCCTTCTCATGGTCCCACCACCACCCCTCCCTCCCATTCCCCCCCCCACTCCACATGTGGGGTGATGCCCTCCAGGAGGAGTCATCTAAATCTGTCAAGTCATTTGGAGTAGGGACTAGGCCTTCTCTCCTGTCTCTAGGTTAAGGGAGTATCCTTTTGTACACCAGGGACACATCCCGGTTCCACTGTCTGAGGTCCCTTAGACTGCCCAGGCCTTCTAGCTGAGACCCATGCTCAGGGGGTCTGAGTCAGTCCCATGCTGGATTCCCAGCTATCAGTCTGGGGGGCCCGTTGGCTCCTCCTTGTTCAGGTCAGCTGTCTCTGGGGGTTTCTGCAGCCTGGTCTTGTCCTCCCTCTCTTCATCTGGATTCCAATTCGGCTCAGTGTTTAGCTGTGGGTGTCTGCTTCTGTTTCCATCAGCTACTAGATGTGGGCTCCATGATGGTGGATAAGTTAGTCGTCCATCTCATTATCAGGGAAGGGCATTTATGGTAGCCTTTCCACTGTTGCTCAAATTGTTAGTTGGGGTCAGTCTTGTAGGTCTCTGGACTTTTCTCTAGGTTCAGTTTTCTCTTCAAACCTATAATGGCTCCCTTTTTTTATGGTCTCGGTCTCCCCCATTCCTCCTTTCTCTCTTCTATTCCTCCCCTGGCTCAATCTTCCTAGTCTCATGTGCTTTCCTCTTATACAGATTTTTATTCTCAACTTTTGTCTTAGTTTGAGAAAATACTGTATATCAAAAATTCAGGTTTGTTGAGCCTTTTGATACTGTGACATAATGCCATCATCTACAACATTCATGCTAGACAACCATACAATTGAGTTAGCAATAAATAAAATTAGATAAGATAAAACAAATTACATCATGTTTCAGTCAGTTTATGGTTTTGTGTTGAGTCACAGTTATAGCTCTGTGTCCTATGCAGGCTGACCACCTATGAGGAGAACTACATACATGACCATGTAGTAAGGGATGCCCATACTTACCTTACTTAGTCCTAAGTATGTCAGCATGGACATGGCTGGTGCTGCCAATGCAAATACCAGCAAGTGCTTTCTAATTCGATTCCGTTCGAGGCCAGCATGCATCAGGAAGGAAACCAGCCCAAATGCTGCTGGAGCCTGGAAATGACAAAGTAGCCCTATTATCACTCGACAAAAGGCTGGCTTCCATATTAAGAAATGCATGTGGTGTAATCTCAATAGGAACTCTAACAACAGAAACCTAGGCATCCCATCAAGGGTAAGCCTTGCCTTTTAGGAATTAATGTTCTCACAAAGAAAATCTCATATATGTATGTATGTATACACACACACACACATATATGTTTATATATAAATATACATATATATGTATTTCTTGGTAGTACTGTACAGAAACTTATTGAGTTTTTAAATTCTTATCATTATTTTATGTGAAAATGTAGCCACAGTGTGTGTGTGTGTGTGTGTGTGTGTGTGTGTGTGTGTGTGTGTGTGTGTGTAGTGGTCAGAGGACTTTTAGGAACTTGATTTGTCAAACTTGCTTAGCAAGCACTTTTACCCACTGAGCCATCTTGTCAGCTATGTGATCACATTTCTACAAAAAATAGAAATTGAGGGCTGGACAGGTGGCTCCGTGGTTAAGAGCACTGGCTGCCCTTCCAAAGGTCCTGAGTTCAATTCCCAGTGACAACATGGTAGCTCAAACCAGTGACAACGGGATCATGTTCCCTCTTCTGGCATGCAGAGTACATATAGACAGAACACTCATATACATAAAATACAAAATAAAATAAATCTTTAAAAGTGGAAATCAATAAGAATTCATTTGTGTATACCAAAAAAATAAAGCCCTTCAAATAATTTAAGAAAATAAAAGTAAAAAAAAAAAATTAGTTATAAACAAATATATTTAATTTTCCTAAATAGATAGCAATTAGAAACTTAAAAATAGGGGGAGGTGCTATCAAGATGCCTCAATGGGTCAAGTGCTTGCTGTGAAAGCCTTGAAAACTGAGTCCAAACTTCAGGACCCAGGTAAAAGTAAAAGGAGGAAGCCAACTTTACAAAGTTGTCCTCTCACCTTCTCGTGCTAACAGTGATACATGTATGCCCAATGTACACACACAAATACATTTCTAAAAGCAAAAAAAAAAAAAAAAAATCACATTTCAGAAATGCTTCAAGGACCAAGACAACTTTTAATTACAAATATGTTCAATATCCAATCTTGGCTTACCTTGTGTAGCATTATTGCCACAAACACAATTAGCTGGACACTAGTCTGTGAAGTAGAAGCTGCTGCTCCCAAAGCTACACCATCCGCTAAATTTGGAGACAAGGAAACAGAAGATGCTATGAAGGATGGCAGTGCAGAGCCGAGTGCATGGGTCTCAAAGCCAGGCAGAGCTGGACTTCATCTTTCAGATGGGGTCAATAAAACATGCATTTTTAGGGGTTTGTAAGGGCTGAAAAGGAAAAAAATATATGCAAAGAGCTCAGCATCTGGCCCTGAGTAGTCCGTATGTTAGCTATTTTTATTGTTAAAAAAGTATGAAATGCAAAGATCCATTGATGAGTCAAACTGTAATAGTGCTAAAGAATTTCAAATGGGGCATTTCTGTCTCCAAGATTTGAGGCCTCAATACAGAAGAGTCGCACATGATGGGGGCTGTCTTTATTTGGGTTACTATTGCTGTGACAAAACACCATGACCAAAGCAACTTGCAGAGAAAGGGTTTTATTCAGCTTACACTTCCAATATCACTGTTCATCATCAAAGTTAGTCAGCAGTGGAACTCAAATAGGACAAGAAACTGGAGGCAGGAGCTGAAGCAGGGGCCCATGGGGATGGGAGGAGCTGCTTACTGGTTTGCTCCTCATGGCTTGCTTGACCTGATTTCTTACAGAACCCAGGACCACCAGTCAAAAGACTGCACCATTCATGGGCCCTCCCCCATCAATCACTAATTAAGAAAATGCCCTACAGCCTGATCTTACGGAGGCATTTTATCAATTGAGGTTCCCTCCATTCAGATAATTCTAGCTATGTCAAGTTGACATAAAACTAGCCAGGACAGGGACTTTGACTGAATGGGTGTGTCAGAACAGGGTTTAGGACTGGAGTTGTATGAGGAGAATTCTGAGTAAAGTGAGAACACTCCAAGAAAACATGACAAGAGTCTTCTGACTTGTTCAAAACACGGAATTGTCCTTGGAATGACGTTTCCTTTCTCTTTCCAGATGTAGTGGATAGGAGTGAGTTTACTTCAGATTCCGCATCATTGCTTGTTGTTGCTATTCAATTACATGTTTATCCTTTATATGTCTCTGTGGACATGTCTTTGCTACGTGTGGCTTGAACTCATGAGAACTTTTGTATATGTGTAAGTGTGTACAGGCACTCATGTAGGGCAACAGCGTCAGGCCCCCTCAGAGTTTGAGTTAGAGGTAGTTGCCTGATCTGAGTGCTGGGAATTGAACCCAGATCCTCTGGAAGAGCATTACATGCTCTAAACCACTGAGGCATCTCTTCAGCACCATGTGACCTTTCTTAACCCTCAGCGTAAAATTGTCTAGGGCTCTGAAGAAAGTTGGCTTTTGCATGAGACTTTAGTCTGCCACATTTATTGACTCCATTCTAAAGGCAGGTCCCACTGCCTGTAGAGTGTGATGTGGGTGAATTTTGTTAGAAGCAAGAACAGCAGGCTAGGAGTAAGCTACTTTTCATACACCTTTATTTGGTTCTGACAGAATCCCACCATCAGGTCTAGGTTTGGGTTGTGGTGCTAAAGCCAAGGCCCACCAGCAGTGCTGAGGCTTCTGCTTACCACCTCAGCTGACACTGGGCAGCAGGGCTGGTTGATGCTCAAGTGCCTAGGCTCTTTTCCAGACAGATCTTAGGGCAGAGGTCAGCAAACTTCTTAAAGCTCTGCCATGAAATATCTGAGCTTTGCAGGTTACTTGGCCTCTCCTAACTATTCATCTCTGCCACTACTATACAAAACAAGCCACAGGTGATATATAAACATATGGGTATAGCTGTCTTCCAAAACAGCATTATTACTTTAAATAGCATATTTTTCCAATGATATGAAATATCCTTTCTGTTTGGTGGTGCTGAGGATTGAACACAGGCCTTTCACACGCTAGACAGATGCTTTACCACTGAGCTACAGCCCGGACTCTTTTGGACAGGGTCTGGATATATACCTCAGGCTAACCCTGAACTCACTAAGTAGCTCAAGTTGGTTTTGAACTCTGGATCCTACTGCCTCCGCTTCCTGGGTGCTTGGATTACAGGTGTGTGCCCCCATGCCCACTTATGCTTTGTGTTTAGGTAGTAAAAATACAGAAATTGTTCTTAGCTTGTAAACTTGACATAGACATAAAAGAACTTGTGCTTGAGCTAGAGGGCTTTGTTCAGCAACCTCCCAAGGGCATTTAGTGTGGAGCGGCTCACTGAAATCTCAACTTACCTGCAGCATGGACAACCAGTCCCAGTGTGGTAGTGATTTTGGAACTGCTAGGCCTTGCTGTTTCTGGATCTATATGAGAATGAGAAAGGATCACTAAGTAGTAGGACAAAAAGCACAGAAACATCTGTCTGAAGATGGTCCGTTCATTATTATTATCATTGTTACTAAGAGCTGGAGTTTCACTGTGCAGCCCTGGTTGGCCCTGAACTCAAAATCCCCCTGCCTCAGCTTCCCAGCAAAAGCAGCCACAAGCCAAAACAAGAACAAAATCCTAATCCATCAAAGCCTATAGCTCTGGGAATGTCTCTAAACATACTAGCCTTGCTTAAACCCATATCTGAGTAGTCTTCTCTGGTGGATAAACCCTACAACACTAGAATTATCCCTTCTTTTTAGGGCTCTGGTTGTCCCGAGTTGTGTCCCAGAAACACTGGGAGCTTTCTGAGACAAGGTCTGAAGAAGTTCAGGCTGGCTTCAAACTTGCTATGTAGTGGAAGCAGGCCTTGATCCTCCTGACCTCACCTCCCAAGTGCTAGGACTACAGACACATAATGACACTTGGGAAGACTGAGATCCTATCACAATTTTAGTTGCCCCCAAGGATGCCAATTACCAACCCCTGTAAAGCTAGGTATCTCTGTTCCAAATGTTATATTCCTCAGAGTGTGCCTAGAGATTCTCTGCTGTCTTTAGATGGTAGTGCTAACATTTTGTCCAGTTTATAGTTTATAGGTAGCCACAGGAGGCTGGACTGATGGCTTCCTGCTACACCAAAAGCAGACTGCTGGTGACACTGATCTTGATCATCTGGTCAAAGCACTGTTGGACTTCTTTGTTTATATCTTTCCTCCCTGTATCTAATAAGCAGATCAGAATTTACTCACTATCAAGTGCTTTTGTTTGTTTGGTTACTTGGTTTGGAGTTTTGTTAGTTGGTTGGCTTCTAGATAGTGTCTCACTGTGTATCCCCTGGCTGGTCTGGAACTCAGTATGTAGATGAAGATAGCCTCCAATGCTCTGTAGTGCTATGTACTAAGTTTATAAAGACCAACATTCCAGTCAGTGGGCTACAGAATTTAGACTGCCTAAGGGTTCCACAGCACAAAACAGATTAAGGACTTAAAGCCTAGACTCACACCCAAATGTAACTGCTTTAAACCCAGCAGGGTTGACATATCAATAAACAGTTGTGCCAGGCACAACTCACTAGCTCCCCCAACGGAATAAAATGCCCCACAACACCTGAGGAAAACAGAAGTTTGGCAATAAGTAAGGCCATTGGTGTAGACCGAATCATTCAGTTGCTTGTAAATTTCCACATTGAAAAGTGGCCACACAGCCCAGAAAGCTACTCACCGTCAGTGGAATGAACATGGGAGCTGCCAAACTGGTCCACTAACAACATGAAAACGAAGCCCAGTACAAGGGACACACCTATGTAGGCGTGCAGCTGTGTGTGGTCGTGGCTGTGCTCATGTTCATGGACAACTGATATTTCTGCTGCTTTGTCTGATGCAATCACATTCTGCTTGGTTTCACTGGCGTGGTGGTGTTTTCCTGGAGCAAACAAACCACAAAATGTAACAGCGTCCATTTGTGTTTTAAGTGCTACTTAATTTACTGCAAAGACATCTAATTCATATATTGAAATCGAGGCATCCATTAACTCCTTAAGTTAAAGGCTGTAATGAAAGGATTCCCAAATGCCTTCTGCTTTTGGCATGCAGACCTTCTCACTGCCTATCAACTCAAACTCCTGGACATGGAAGCAAATCACCATGGAAGAATGTAGTTACATTTCAAAGGGCCCCAAACCTAAGTCTCATGCCAGTGTCCTCAGAAACCACAGGGAGCTTCAGTCTGCTGAGACCAGGTGGAGGCAGGGCATTGGCAATGAAAGCAACTGTGCTCAAATTCACACCTTTACACCGATGCTCATACAAAATTTGCAAATAAAAAGCTAACAGGATAGAAAATTTAACTTTTGTAAAAATATTAGTGAACACACACAGACACACATACAGTCACGAGCCATTGAAAAGGCATATCCTTTCATTTAAATTTACTTCTAGATCATCAAGGTGGTTGGGACACTAACACCCAACCAAACCAAGGATATTCCTAATTGATATATTGTCACATGTTTGGTACTTCAAACATAAATGCTTAAAGACCAACTGTTCTTTTATTTAATTTTTTTGTTTGTTTGTTTTGTTTTGTTTTTCCAGACAGGGTTTCTCTGTATTACTTTGGAGCCTGTCCCAGAACTAGCTCTGTAGACCAGGCTGGCCTCAAACTCACAAAGATCTGCCTGCCTCAACCTCCAGAGTGCTGGGATTAAAGGTGTGAGCCACTGATGTCTGGCTTTTTAAAAAAAACTATATAATGTCTTTTGATTATATTCTTTCCACTCCTGCAACTCCTCCCAGGGTCCTCCCCTCTTCCCTACTCACTCAACTTTATATTCTTTCTTTCTAAACAAAACAAAAACAAAACCCAAAACACCCAACAATCAAAACAGACTAAAAGAGGAGAAAATTAAGAAAAAAAAAATACTCAAGCAAAACAAAAGCACACACAAAAAACCCACAGGGTCTATTTTATGTTAGTCAACTACTCCGGGGGATGGTGCCTGCTTTGGAGTATGGTTGATATACTAAGTTTCCATTGGAGAAAAGTAATTGTCCCTGTCCCAGGAGGTTTCAATTGCAAACAGCTTCTTGGCTAGGGGTAGAGGTGGGACTTTGTGTCCACTTCCCCTTTTCACTGCTGGGATTTGCCTGCTTTGAACACTGTGGATATAGCAATATATCATTACAAGTCACTTTATTGCTATGATCCTTTAGCAGGGTAAGAGTAAGCTTCCCTGTCTAGTCTCAGGTTCTTGGGCACTCTAGCAGTATCAAATATAGGTTCCATCTCCTGTAGAAGGTCTTAAATCCAATAAAAAAAAAAAAGACTGATCACCCCCACAACAAAAGCCAAAAATCTTTGCATGTAATCAGCCGTGTGTATGCATGTAGAGGCCAGAGGTAGATATCAGGTATCTTCCTCTATGGCTTTCCACTGTATTTTCTGTATTTACTTATTTGTAGGCAGGGGAGGGGGATGTTAATGCATGTGTGCCAGAGGACAACGTGAGGGAGTCAGTTCTCTCCCTCCACCTTGTTTGCCCACCATGTTACTTTTGGAGTCAGGGTCTCTCACTGAGCTTGGAGCTTGCTATTTTGGCTACAATGGCTGGCTGGCAAGCTCCCAGGATTAGCTTACCTATCTATGCTCTACTCTCCAACATCTCCCCTCCCAGTACAAGGGTTACACATATATACAACCATGACTGGCTCTAATTTTGTTTTTAAATATTTATTTTATTTGACCAAGGTTTGTACCAAGGTCCCAGAAATCCTCTAATTCCAAGCAATGTGAGACAAGACCCAATTCCCTGGGTGGGCTGTGCATGAAGCTATGAGGGTAAAGCCTAAGTTGCAACAGGGTGTCACAGGTACTAGGAACACAAACCATCTTCTGCCAAAAGTTGCAGCACTGAGTGGAGCCAGCACAGGAGAGGCCACAAAAGCTACAGGGGACAGAGCTGTGGGGCAGGGCTATATAAGTCCACTGGAGCACATGAAATGCCACCATGAGTCCTAGTCATTGGACACTGAATGGCAGTCTTTGGTGTTTGGGTTTCCAGTTTGCTTTGATCTGATCTCTCCATAGTTTGGAAAGTGGTTCTCAACCTTCTGTAATCTCATAGGGAGTGATACTACTGGGAGGTGTGGCCTTGTTGGAGGAAGTGTGTCACTGTGGGGTGGGCTTTGAAGTTTCCTATGCTCAAGCTATCACCCAGTGTCTCAGTCTACTCCCTATTGCCTACATACCAACATGTAGCAACTACCTCTCTAGCAACATGTCTGCCTACATGCTGCCATGTCCTGTCATGATGATAATGGACTGAATCTCTGAACTGTAAGTGAGCCACTAGTTAAATGTTTTCCTTTGTAAGAGTTGCCATGGGAAAGGTGTCTCTTCACAGCAATTGAAACCTTAAATAAGACACCTTCCTAACACTGAGACCCTTTAATATAGTTCTCTCCATCCATAAAATTATTTTGTTGCTACTTTATAACTGTAATTTTGCTACTGCTATGAATCAGTGTAAATATCTGATATGCAGGATATCTGAGCTGCAACACCTGTGAAAGGGTTGTTCAACTCAAGCTGAGAACCACTGTTCCATACTATCTTCCAAATGTTTACTCTGTGTCACTGTAAAATAGGAGAGAAGTAACTTGATCCTTACTTTGCAGGGGCTCGCAGTTAAAGAGACTGCCTTAGGTCTTTTAAATAGTTTGGGAGCTGCAGAGTATGGGGACTTTTTGAAGTCGAATTGAATATATTTTATATTATGAGATGATCATGAACCTCTGAGGGCCAGGGCCAGGATGTGATGGTTGGAAGTAACAGTTTGTTCTCTATAGGCTCATGTGTTTGAAGACTTGGTTCTGAGCCCTGGTGCTATTTTAGAAAGTTATGAGACTTTTCAAGAGGTGGGTCCTTACTGGAAGAAATGGCTTGCTGGTACAAGCCTTATGGGTTATATATACCTCTGTCTGAATCTCTCTCTCTCTCCCCCCACTTCCTAATTGACAATGCAATGTACCAGCTGCTCCACACTCCTGACACCATAGCTGTGAGTCACTCCTGCAGCCAGTTTTTCCTGCCATGATGGGCATGTTCCTCTTAAACCTTAAGCCAAAATATCTCTCTTCCCTCAAGCTGGTTCTTCTCAGGAATTGGGTCACACCTTCCAATATGAAGATACCAGGCCCAGATAGTAAACTCACCTACCAAAAAAAAAAAAGCTGTTCAGTAATATCTTCCAGAATATGGGCAACATGGAAATATATTTCAACTCTCTGAGTTCAAATCTCCAGTACCCATGTGGTGCTATGTACCTGTTTTACTGGCACTGAGGAGGCAGAGGCAGGAGGATCCCTTGCAGCTCTTTGGCCACACAGTCTAGCCAAACTGGTGAGTTCCAGGTTTAGTCAGAGACCTTGTCTTAAGGTTGAGGATATGATGAGATGGCAGAGTGGGAAGAGATGACTGCAAGCAAGCCTGACTCAGTCTTAAGGACCTACACGGTAGAAGAAGAGAACTGACATCCACAAACTGTCCTCTGCCCTCCACACATGAACTGTAGTATGTGGGTACCCAACCCCATACAAAATAATAAGTAAATGTAGTAAGAAGAAGGAAAGGTTCAGAAAGACAGAGGAAGAGACCTAACATAACCTCTGGCTTCCATACTCATGTGTAAACATATTAACACATAACATACTCACATGCACACAAAGTAAGAACTGTTACACTTAAAAAGACTGAAATCACTCATTATTGCAAATGATTATTAAGTAGTCTTCACGAATTATGGCATTCAAAAAACTGCTAAGGATGTGCTCAATGTCTAAGGTGCCTAAAGATATCTCTTAAACACCTTTTTAAGGACAAACATGAACTGTATCCAGGAGAAATTCCACTAATTGCTCTACCAGCATTCCTCAAGTAAGGCCTTTCTCTCACCCTCCAGAACCTCTTCATACAGTGCATGCACCCCTTCAGGCACGATAACCGCCAGTGCAGTTCCACAGAGGAGACCAGCACCCAACACAGTCACCAGCTTCAGCCGTTCCTGGAAGACAACAGAAGAAACGGTTACAAGAGTGGGCCTCAACCTCTCTAGCGCCGTGACCCTTAACACAGGTCCTTGGTGACCCCCAACCATAAAATTAATTTTGTTACTACTCCATAACTATCATTTTGCTACTGTGAGCAATCGTAGTTTCATAACTATAATTTTGCTACTGTGAGGAATCGTAGTAGAAATATTTGTGGTTGTGTGGCACACTGGCTCCTGAGGAGGCTGATGGAGGAAGACTGCTTGGACCCAGAGTTTGAGACAACCTGGGTAACACAACAGGATCATGACTTCTTTTGTTTCTTGAGATCACACATTTAATTACCAGGAAAATGCAAATAAAAACTTATGTGAGACTTTTCATATCCATTTAAAAACATCCAAAATTAGAAAAAAAAATCACATCACAAAATAACGACAAGGATATAAAGTAACTGAAACCTTCATCTATTGCTGGGAGCATAAAATGAAGGCAGTCTCTTGACAAGCTTAACCAGCATTCCCTTTTCTGGAAGTTACCAAAGAGAAACGAAGAAACTTGTACAAGAATGATCATGGGCTGGAAAGACGGTTCTCCAGGACCCAGGTTTGATTCCCAACACCCATATGGCAAATCAACAATGGTCTGTAACCCCAGTTCCAAGAGGATCTGATGCCCTTTTCCAGCTTCTGTAGGCAGCAGGCACATATGTGGTCCCAGATACACATCTGTGCAGACAGAACACCCATGCATATGGAATAAAATAATTTTTAAAACATTTACAAGAGTGGAACACAGGAGGAGTTCAAGGGAGAAGGGCATCATGTAGCTCATATATGAAAGTCTCACAAAGGAAAAATAAGGAGGTAGAGGAGGCTCACAGAAGCCAGATGTGGTGGTGTATGTTTGTAACCTGTACTGTGGAGGCTGGGGCAGGAGGACTGAGTGAAAGACTGGATGACAATGTAAGAAAGCATCCTCTCTTGGTATACAGATTGAAAACCAAAGAGCAAAGGTGAGGAATGGTTTATCTGAGACCCTGCATACAGCTAGTTAATGGGGAGGGAGGGATGGGAGAATTACACTGTCCAAACAGTCACTGATAATACACAGCAGCACACTGATCAGTCCACCTTGTGCATCTCATTAGGAAGTAGCTACACAGCCTTTTGCAGCATCAGGAGCACCCTGCCACTGTGAGGAAAACAAGAGCCATAAACAGGTCTAAAGATAATTTGTAAGCGTACATAACAAAATAGAGAATAGGAAATAGTCAGTGCTTCACAAAGTTCAGTGTTGTCCCCATGGCCCCCACCCCCACAAGACAGGGTCTCACTATGTAGCTCTGGCTGTCCCAGAACTTGCTATGTAGACCAGGCTAGCTGGGAACTCACAGCCTCTGCCTCTTGAATGCTTGGATAAAAGGCGTGTTCCACTACGCCTAGCTGCTTCAGTTTTTCCAATATAAAGGGTTATTTATTCTGACAGTAAACATCACCTACTTTCGTGTTGAAAACAAGACACTAGAGAACTGGACACTGCCGCTTCATCGGCTTTACCTCATGGATGCAATGGAGCCCCTTTAGACAGCTGAGCTGGTAATTGTCCTGACATATTCCTGACACGTGTAGCCATGTCAAGAATTTAGAGCCTGGCTTGGTGGTGCACACCTTTAATCCCATCACTTGGGAGGAAGAGGAAGGCAGATCTCTGAGAATGCAAGGCCAACCTGGTCTACACAGAGAAACCCTGTCTAAAAAAAAAAAAACAACAACAACAAAAAAAAAACTTAGATGTTTTAAGACTTTATCCCTAGTTGGTGCACTGTTTGGATAGATTCAGGAGGTGTGGCCTTGCTGGGGAAAGTATGTCACTGGGGGTAGGCTCTGAAGTTTCAAAAGCCATGTGTCATTTCCAGTTTGCTCTCTTGGCTTGCTGCTCCAGACATCACAGCTTCCTGGTGCCATGCCTCCCTGCTAAAGTGATGGACCCAGCCCTCTGGAACTATAAACCCAAATAAACCCTTCCTTCTGTAAGTTGTTTTGGTCAAGGGTTGTACAAATACTTTAAAAAGGGCCATAACAGGATCCCATCACAGTAAACATGAAGCAACACACCATTTGTCTCATTAATGCAAATATCTTGAGTCATAACTCATCCTCCCCCCGCCAGGAGCAAAAAAACCAAAAACCAACCAAACAAAAAAAACCTTGTTCATTTATTGTTTCACCTTCAGTAAGAGAAAGAAAAGAGTATCCTACAGCAAAATTACCAGCTTAGTAATCTCCATGAACCTCCTGTTGGTGACCAGCATTGCAGAGGCAACACTGATTGATGAAAAGGACTAGTCAAACGACATACGCACCACTGCCAGGAGCTGCAGTGCCTATTTTATTAGAAAAATAATTCCTTAACTACCAGTCTTAGTATGGGTTACTATTGTGGTGATGAAACACCATGACCAAAGCAACTTGAAGAGGAAAGGGTTTATTCGGCTTACACTTCCACAGCACTGTTCACCATCACAAGAAGTCAGAACAAACAGGGCAGGAACCTGGAAGCAGGGGCTGAGGCAGAGCCATGGAGGGATGCTGCTTACTGGCTTGCTCAGCCCGCTTTGTTAAAGAACCCAGGGCTACCTGTTCAGAGATGACACCACAAGGGACTGGGTCTTGCCTACGGACCAATCTTATGTGGACATTTTCTCAATTGAGGCTCCCTCCTCTCTGAAGACTCTAGCTTGTGTCAAGTTGACATAAAACTAGCCAGCACACCACCAGAATTATTTTAGAGTCAATCTGATTTATTTCAAGCCTGGAGATAATGGCTCTAGGATGTCTGTATGGCTATTTTTCTCTCATATAACTTTACTATAAGGGATTCAATCTCAAATTATGTGTTTATCAGGGTTAACAGAGCTGGCAGCCTCTCTCCTCTGGCTGCGGTAAATCACTAAAAGAGTATATTTAAATGAAGAACTACAAATTTCACGTGTTTTTCAAGATGGGAAGAGAGCTCCCTAAGCAATAGTTTCTGTCAGAGTAATGAACTATTTTCTCTAGAGAGGCATGAACTCTGCTGTACCATTGGTTTTGTTACCTCATTTTACAACTTCACAGTTGTAGCTGACTGGGCTGAAGAATCAGCCAGCTGTATTAATTAAAACAACAGCTTGCATCAATGCCATTAACTATCAGTGCAAAGCTTTGAAGTCTGTTTAATTTTCTTGGCAGACAGCAAGAAAATTAAATAGTTTTTCTTTTCCTGCTCATTAAACAGTCAACAAATTATTCTATTCAACCAAATACAAATGAATACTTTTAGAAGCTTTTGATAACCGAAAATTCCTGTCTCTGTTCTTGTGTCCGAGCGCAATTTAGTAATCAAAGCATCAACAGTGTCCTAAAAAGAGAGGTCAATCTGTTAGAGCAAGGCAGATTCGATCAAAGCACTGAAGAGATAGAGGATATAAAATAATTCTTGTTCAAACAATAAAGCTTTTCTCCACATTCTTGCAAACAAGGCAGCTTCAGGGAGATATTTCTTACTATTAATTTAGCCACTCCATGATCAACATTAAGTATTAGTAACTCAGATCTGAATTTTGTTCAAGTTGTTCTATCTGACACAGGCACCCCAAAGCTCCTGGGCTCTAAGGGGCAGCTGTGTGAACCTTCATGCTCCCGTGTCCTCCTCTGTAAGCAAATGCTGCTGCTATTACTGCATAGCAACCAGATGTTAGCATACTGCACAGGGATGCTGCCAGTGCTTATCTTCTGCATTAGCCGGGGCACCCGCAGAAAGCTTCTAACAATGGGGAAATGTTCGAAGTAGCAGCTTAAATGAACAATGGCCAGGGACATTTAGACGTTCCTTTTCTAACTCACTTAACATAAAGGAAATCTATCAGGAAGTAATAACAAGCATACACCTTATTAATGACACTTCCTCCAATCTTGGAAGATAAGACTAATCTGTTTCTCTTTCTGAACAAGCCAGTTGGCAGTGGCATATGCTCGGAAGCAGAGGTCTTTGAGTTCAAAGCCAGTCTGGCCTTCAGAGCATTCCAGGATAGTCAGGACTATACAGAGAAACCCTGTCTCAAAACACAAAACAAAAAGGAGAACTAAACATAAACAAATCCTACATAGATTCTTTCAGGTGACCATAAAAACGAAAGCAGAAACCCACTAGCAAAGAAATTGGGGAAATACTGGCAATAAATGTGCCAGTGATATATAAAAAAAATCCACTGAACAGACTAAACTAATAAAAAATATTTTCTCTATTAAAGGTTTGTAAAAAATGAACAATAATAATGTGAAAATAATGGGTCATTTGCATTTGTTGGCAATATATTCTTAAAAGCCTGGGAACTTTCTTAGGACATTTATGCCCTTTGACCCATCGTTCTACCTTGTTTTTGAAAGCAGATTCTCTCCATTATGTAGCCATTCTGTCTCAGAACTCACTGTGTAGACCAAGCTGGTCTCCAATTCACAGACATCCACCTGCACCTGCCTCCAAAGGGATGTGCCAGGCCATTACACCTGGCTCCATTATTCCATCTTTAAAATCTGAAATATGGCCAGTTTTAGACATAAAAAAATTAGCTCAATCTTACCATGTCAAAAACAAATGAATACACAAGAATCTCAGTACATAAAATGATTGAATGTAAATAAAATGAAAGACATTTGAAAATGCCTGTATTAAATTTGAACAATAAAGGAAAATGAGAACGAAATAATTCACAAACAAGAGGAAAAATGTAAAATTATACATATATCACCATGTTAAAAATGCAAATAGAAGAAAATGGATATAAAATGGTATTAGTGACCCTACTGGGCTGTAGGTAAACATTATTTTCTTTTCCCTCTACACATTATATTAAATTTCCATAAACTATAATTGACTCTTAATCCAGAGGACCCAAGTTCAATTCCTAGCACCCACATGGCAACTCACAAATGTCAGGAACTCCAGTTCTAGAATCTCAGATAGTGTCTTAGACATTCACGCAGATGAAAGACCCGCAGAGTGTGGACCTTCACGCTCCCACTCAGGAAAGGCAACACCCCAAATTACTCACGAGAAGCAGTCTCAATGCAAATAGCATGAGAAATTTTTATTCCAAGTGCACTGGGGTCCACAGTCATATGCCATGCAGGAGTAGAGGACTTAAGACCTTGAGGGCAGGATTGAGATAGCTTTTATAGGATTTACATCAAAGCTAACAAGGCCAGTTTCAAAGCTAGCCTGTTATTTTCACTAGGCCTAAAAGCAAGGTAAGGAAGGTTGTGCGACAGTTCAAAACTTAATAAGGTTTCTAGGTTACAGAGATTTCATAGAGTACACAGTTTTTACAAGGCATGATTGTTTATCGCACCTGCAAGGTCAGGGAGTTTTCTTTCTCTAGGACCGGTGGGCTCAGTGGCCTTGTCCTTAAGATAATGGGAGCAGGGAGAATGTCCTCTCCAGTCAGGGAGTTATCTATATCTATTGGCAGAAGCACTTGTTCTTTCCGGTTTTCCCTTCTTGCCATGAGTCCCGTCTCTCTTAGTTATTAATTTTCTTTGTGGACAGGATGACCCATAACAATTCCCAGGCTATTGGTTGAGAATAACAACATTCCTCAGAAACTAGGTGGTTATGAATAATAATAATTATTATTATTTCCAGAAATCAGTCATCATGACCAAGCTATTTCATGTGTTTTCTCTTTCCTGAGCTTTGCATGTAGCTAGGGTGATTTTTAAATACATGCTGGTGGATATTTTTAAATTTCTAACTTTTAGTGGTCATTAGAGAGTTAGGCTGTATTTTCATCCTTCCACAGACAAAATACACACACACACACACACACACACACACACACACACACACAAAACAATTTTGTTTTGTTTTTGGAGACAGAGTTTCTCTGTGTAGTTTTGGAGCCTGTCCTGGAACTGGCTCTGTAGACCAGGCTGGTCTGGAACTTACAGAGATACACCTGCCTCTGCCTCCCAAGAAAATAAACAATTTTTAAATGCTAACTATGGGCTGGAAATGTAAGCTCAGTGCTGGACAAACATGCATGAAACACTGGGTTTTATCTCCAGCACCACATAAAATTAAGCATGGTAGCACAAACCTGTAATCCCATCATCAAGGTGGAGGCAGGGGATTCCAGGTCCAAGGTCATCCTTAGCTACTTAGCAAGTTCCCGGTCACCCTGGACTAACATCAGATCTGGTCTCAAGGGGACAAAGAAACATACCTTTAATCCCAGGAGGCAGAGGAAAGTGGATCTCTGTTAGTTCTATGACAGCCATGGTAACATAGTGAAATCATGTCTCAAACAACAAAAACTGCTGGGAGTGGAGAGATAGCTTAGCAGTTAAGAGTGCTTACTGATGTCTGGGAAGGTTTGGATCCCAGCACTGACATCAGGGGCTTACGAAAACTTGTAACTCCAGCTCCAACAGATCTGACAACTTCATTCTTAGTCTCTGTGGGCACTTACACACACACACATACACACACACACACACACACACACACACACACACACAATTTTCTTAATTGCTAAGTTAACTAGAGACTATATAAACAGGTGTTGAGGGAACTGAAGTTCAATTTCCTCTCTACTTAACAGGGTTTAGACTTTTTCCTTATCAGAGTTACCACTAGAACCAACACAGAACTGACATGCAAATTCACAGTGTAAGCTACTAGCAATTATTGTGCTCTGGCTGAACCAGAGTGCAGTGCCCCAAATGATCATTAAGATGTTTTCTCCTGGTGGAGATGGATCTTGAAGGAGGTCGAAGTAAATGTGGTCAAAATACATTGGATGAAATTAATTAATAAAAAATGTAAAGATTTTAATTTCATTTTATGCATAAGAATGGTTTTGATGTATGTATGTATGTGCGACATGTACACACCTGGTACCCATGGAGGTCAGAAGAAGGCATAATTCCCAAGAACTGGAGTTAGGGATGGTTGTGAACCACCATGTGGGTGCTGGAAACCAAACATATGCAAGAACACAAGCTCTTAACTCCTGGCTGTCTCACTAGCCCCCAAATATATTTTGTAACCTTTACTGAGTGGTTTTAAACACTGCACACTTTGAGGTTCTGTAACTAGCTGGAATGCCTTTCAGTCTCTTGCTCTCTGTCACTTACATCTACTTCAACTAGTCACTGTCTTCTGTAGACAGCTGAGAAAACCAGCAGAACCCTCCAAGGGCTCTCCAAACTCTAATGTGGGCTGACAATGTGTCTTTTTTTGTTTGTTTATTTTGTTTTTCAAGACAGGGTTTCTCCTGGAACGAGCTCTTATAGATAACAGGCTGGTCTCGAACTCCCAGAGCTCTGCCTGCCTCTGCCTCCCAAACGCTGGGACTAAAGACGTGCATCACCACTGTAAATATTAAATCTCAAAGTGACATTTGGAGGATTTCATACAAAACACCAGATTTCAGTTCTGGAAAACAGAAAGTTCTGGTACTATCAGACAAGTATGTATCAAATAACAGGTGGTTTTCCATTCGTCACAACTCTCTCTCATTACTTCCTAATGACTCTGGGGCAGACACTAAAGGTCAGCGGCCATGTATTAGGGCACTGGACTTTCTCATCTACTTCTTTGTAGATGGAAGACATGGAAGACTGCTATGCTGCCCCAGCTGGCCCTCAGCGTTGGGGCTCGAGTGATGCTCTTGTTTCCACCTCCAGCTTTGTCCCAGTTAAACTGCTGGGTCTCATGCCAGACCGGAGTGACTGCTCAGCCTTGGTGTTGCTTGATTTCTGAACAGTTACCTAGCTGAATCAATCAGAGGTCAACCAGGAAAGCAAAACCATAGTCATTTGAACATAAAGAATAACTTTAACAGGGGGCTGAAAAAATGGGGAACTGGATAGTAAGGAAGAACTCTAGTGAATATACAAGGAGTGGCTGCCACCTAAGGACAGAGATAAGAATGCCTCAAAAAGAAATAAATAAGAAGACTGAGGTCCAAACAATGCAGAAGAGGGCATGGTTGGGGTCCAATGAATAGCAGACATTTCTGAGTCACTGTGCTGGTAGAACTTGCTGGAAACAAGCACTCCAGGGCATTGGGGAAAGCTGTGCATGGGTTTCTCACTGGAGACTATCCTATAAAACCACCCAGGAGGGGTGCCAGTGGAAACTGATGCCTGCTGAGTCTTGAGCAGCTGTGTGTGCCCCAAGAGCCTAGGCTGAACAGCCAACTGCTGTGTAGGAACTGGGCATAGAGAAGTCTACCCAGAAGGGCTAAGACTCCAGGCACGCTACAGGCCCTGCCAGAGCTCACATTGTATGGAGAGGCTGGACTGCTACAGAAATCAGTGCCAGAGAAACTGCCTAGGAGCCTGCTGAGCAATCTTACCAGAACCAACAGGGTAATACCTCCCTCTTATAATTTCTCTACAGTATCCTCTATTGCCAAGGAGTTAACGCCCTGCCAGCTGGCCAAAGAAATATTTAGAGGGCACACATGTTTCCAGAGAGGATGATGAAGACTGAACTTGGAACAAAAGGCACTCAACTGATAACTGGCATGCTAGTTTACTAGAAAAAGCAGGAGCTATGTGAGAACCAAGGGCAAGAGAGAGCAAACAAAATGCTTACTCTCAGGGTGTCTGACTAATGACAGACTTGCTAGTCTCTGCACTGACTAGGTTCCAGGATGGCCAAGTTCTGGACAGGAAAGCTATCACCAACACTCTTCTTTCTTCTGTCACTGTTTAGCAGTTGTCAAGTACTCAGTAAACCGAACACATTCTACCTAATCCCTTTACATGTGTCAGCTCAGTTAACCCTATGAGGTAGGTGCTTCTAGTATTGCCACTGTACAGTTGGGGAAACAGGTCTAGAAGGTAATGTACCTAGTCTCACATAGCCAGCAAATGGCAGAGCAATGGCTCGCACCTATGAAGTCTAGCCCCAGAGTTTATACTCTTAATCACCATGCTAAACTGTCTGTTGGTAAAACTTGTTTTGTTGTTCAACAGGTTTTTTGCTTTTAGCTAGTATTCTCCCATTTGCCTGTCAAATGCATAAAGAAATAAGGCTGGGTGTACAACTACGGAGAACCCAGGATTAGACAGATTATAAATACCTAGGATCAGGGCATGAGGAGAACCTTCCCATGATTGGCATAATCAACTAGACTCTGTCACTCCAAAACACATATAATAATTGAGACAGAAGACTTTCTAACCCAATAACCCAACTATTTCTGACCTAGGAAGTTAGAAATCAAACACTAGTATTCAAGAAGCTTTGTATTAAAGTCAGGGTCCTAATATGTAGCCCTGGCTTGTCTGTAACTCACTGTGTAGACCAGGCCAAGTTTGAACTCAAAACTCTACCTGCCTCTGCCAATGAGCTGAGACTAACGATTCATTAAAGAATGTTTTGGCTATATAAATCTGAATGGCTTTGCACTCAAATCTGTCTTTGACAACCCATCTCACCTGGAATGACAGCATTATCACACCTTGCTAAGGGTTCTGAAATTCCACCACAGAGTCTAAGAACCACACTCAGCACTATTCTTTGTTACCTGGAATTTCAAACTGAGCCATAGTGGATATTAAATCTCATCATTCAAAAAAGCCTCATCTCTAAATTCTTCAATTATGGGGTTAGGGATATGGCTCACAGTTTGGCAAAATGAAGATTATTTTTATCATGCAAGTAAATTTTAATTATGCATATACATATAGCATCTTAGAGGAAAATAAAACTGTCATAAAAATATTGAATCTAATTACATTCTAATTCTGTCTCATTTAAACTTAGTTTTATCAATCATAGAGCATTACAAAACAATAATCTGTAGTTCAGATCTGAGGAAAGACATGATATTAGCTGCTTTCCACATTAAGGATAAATAATTTACTAAGGTAAAATTTAAAGTCTTAGAACTCAGAAATGAAATTCAGAATAGACACAAAAAATTGCATTCTCATAAGGGAATAAAAGAGTAAGACACTAGACAATGTAAAAAGTCCTAGAAACTTGGCCACACCTACCTCAAAGGAGACCAGCCAGAGAAAATGCAAACTGAACAAACTTGTTCTTCAAACACATAGTCTTTTATTTAGTGATAAGTCAAAATACCCAGAGATTACCTATTGTGAATGAACCACTTATTATAATCAAACACAAAGAAACCTTCAAAATGTGAAAGAATAAAACAGAAAAAGAAAGTTAAATGCCAAGAAGACTGTCCCAAAGTAGGGAGGCTGTAGGACAAAGCCTGGCTTCTCTAAGGGAAATATTACCCATGAATATTATGCCCAACAACCACAAGACCTCTGTAGTACAAACAATACTGAAAAGTTTCTGTGATTATAAAGGAGATGAGAGGGGAAGCTAGCTCCCTCATTATTAGACATTTGTTCTCAGCTGGACAGTGGTAGCGAATAACTTAAGAGTCAGAGGCAGGAGGACTTCTGTGAGTTCAAGGTTAGCCTGGTCTACAGAGCTAGTTCCAGGACTGCCAGGGCTACACAAAGAAACCCTGTGTGGGGGGGGGGGGGGCGGGGTTGTTTCCAAATAAAAAGTAAAGATTATAAATCAGGCTGGGAGAAGTGGCAAATGCCTTTAATCCCACTCAGAAGGCAGAAGGGCATCTGTGAGTTTGGGTCAGCCTGATCTACATAGTGAGTTCCAGAATAGCCAGGGCTAAAAAATGAGACCCTATCTCTAATAATAATGATGATGATGATGATGATGATGATGATGATGGTGATGATGTAGTTGTCAGAGAGGGTCAGGAAAATGGGAGGGGAGGAAGTGCAGAGGGAGGATCAACCAAAACTAAGGATATATGAAAAAGCTTTAGGAAACCTAATTATTGCAAGTTCATAGAAAGGAAGGAAGGAAGAAAGAAAGGAAGGAGGGAGGGAGGGAGGGCGGGATAGATAACATGGAAGTACCCTGTAAGGACAGACAAGGTTTCTTCCAAAAACTGTAAGTTATTAAATGAAAATTCCAGTACCAGGGGTGGTGTGCTGGCTAGTTTTATGTCAACTTGACATAAGCTAGAGTCTTCAGAGAGGAGTCTCAGTTGAGAAAATGTCTGCGTAAGATTGGACTGTAGGCAAGCCTGTAGGGCATTTTCTTATTTACTGATTCTGCAGAAGGGCCCAGTCCCTTGTGGTGCCATCTCTGAACAGGTGGCCCTGGGTTCTTTAAGAAAGCAGGTTGAGCAAGCCAGTAAGCAGCACCCCTCCATAACTTCTGCATCAGCTCCTGCTTCCAGGTTCCTGCCCTGACTTCCTTTGATGATGAACATGATATGAAGTGTAAGCTGAATAAACCCTTTCCTCCTCAAGGGCTTTCTTTGGTCATGGTGTTTCAGTACAGCAGTTGGAACCCTAAGGCAGGTGGTCAAAGAGGCCTCTGAGGACCCCCAAACAACATATGCATTTGTCATGGTTGTTGGTTGCCCGCCAGAGCTAGGTAAGACTCTGGTGCTAAAGACAGCATATACTGTGGTTGTGGGAACAGATAAATCAAGCTGGAACTGAGCTGGAAGCTTCTTTGCTGTGAGCTAGTGCACATAGTGCCAGAGGATGCTCTATGCAGGTCCTGGAGGAGAATCATCACTCCAAGTCTCACTTGGCGGTTAATCCTGTGTGTTACACCACCAACCAGCCAGGCAAGAAGCACCCACTGGTGCAATAGGGGCAAGTCAGTAATGAGAGTAACCATTATCTGAGCTGAGATCTTCCATGTCATAAACACTAGTGGGAAAGCTGCTGCTATTGCTTTGCTAGATGGGTGTGATGTTCCCATTAAATTGCTGTCTAAATAACTGCATTTATACCCACAGATTAGTGCTGCTGTTAGCTTTGGTCAGAAAAGCTTCTTCTAGCACTGGCCAGTGGTAACTGACCCATCATAAATGGGGCTTTTATTATCACCCTCTCCAAATGTCAATGAACACTGTGGAAGAGAGGATAGAAAGAATTTAAGAGCCTAGGAAGGAGTGGAGTGAGGTAGAATGCTGCTTTCAGAACATCACGTCACCACTGTACTCCTGATCTCAATGCAGCTGTGATTACCAGCACAATACTGGGTCTGTCTGGCAACATCCTGTCATGGAAGGGAAAAAGGCTCATGAACCACCTTTTCCCAAGTCACCTCCTGTGGCACACACAAGAAGATAATGGCAGCTGGAAGGGGAGGGGCTGATAAGCCACGGCCCAGCCCCTCCCTGTTTGTCTAACTAAAGGTAGTCCAGGAGGAAGAGAAGTTTCTTCAATGGCATAGCTACATGTAAGGAGCCTATGTGGCTGTTACTAACCCTCACCCAGGATCCTGTAAGCAACCCTAATGAAACTCACTGTCATGGGGGGGGGGTGCATAAACATAGAGGAGGGACTAGGTGGGACTAGATGGGGAAAGGAAGGGGGTCAGTGGGGAAGGAAGGGGAGCAAGCAAGGGCAATGAGGGTAGATACGATAAAAACCTATGTATGCATGAATACTCCATAAAGAAACCCACTGCCATGTGTAATTACCAAATGCTAATGAAACAAATTTTAACAATTATAAATCAGGCTCCTCCCTGTTTTAGAGACTGCTGTATCTTCTCTGCAGTGCCAGCCTCATCCCTGAGACACGGTAAAGGTTGGCATGAACAGTGTTGGCTAAATTGGTACCTGGTTACCGGGGCTGCCTTCACCTCTGGCAAAGTGGGTATTGTTGCCATCGGTGACCCCTTCATGGACCTCAACTACACGACATACATGTTCCAGTTTGACTCCACCCATAGCAAGTTTCATAGCACAGTCAAAGCTGAGAACAGGGAACTTGCCAAGGTAGGAAGACAATCTCCATCTTCCGGGAGGGGGAGATACTAGTGCTGAGAATGTTATGGAGTCTACTGGTGTCTTCACCACCACTGAGAAGGCCGGGGCCTACTTAAAGGGTGGGGCCAAAGTGCCATCATCATTTGTACCCTTCTGCTGATGCCCCCATGTTTGGATGGCTGGGGCCAAAGTGCCATCATCATTTGTACCCTTTGTGCTGATGCCCCCATGTTTGGATGGCTGTGAACATGAGATGTATGACAACTCAAGAAAGATTGGCAGCAGTGCCTCCTCCTGCAGCACCAACTGCAGCTCGCCCTGGCCAAGGTCATTCGTGTCAACTTTATCATGGTGACGGGACTCATGACCACAGGACACGACATCACTGCTACCCAGAACACTATGAATGCCCCTTCTGGGAAGCTGAGGTGTGATGACGCTGGGGCTTCCCAGAACACCATCCCTGCATCCACTTGCCAAAGCTGTGGACAAGGTCACCCCTGAACTGAACAGGAAGCTCAGTGGCATGGCCTTCCATGTTCCTACCCACAATGTGTCTGTGGTGGATCTGACATGCCACCTGGAGAAGGTTTCCAAGTATGATGACATCAAGAAGGCAGTGAAGCAGGTATCCAAGGGACCCACTAAAGAATGTCCTGAGCTACACTAAGGACCATGTTGTCTCCTGTGACTTCAACACTCACTCTTCCACCTTTGATGTTAGGCTGGCTTTGCTCTCAATGACAACTGTGTAAAGCTCATTTCCCAGTATGACAATGAATATGGCTATGGCACCAGGATGGTTGACCTCATGGTCGCCCAGGGGTAAAAATCTCTGTGTGGACAGAGGTTTCTGTCCCACCTGGTCCACTGCCATTTAGTCCTAAAGAAACACACAGAGGCTTATATTAATTTTAAACTATTTGGCCAATGGCTCAGGCTTCTTATTGGCTAGCTCTCTCTTAATTACTAACCCATTTCCATTAATTTGTGTATCTCCACATAGTCTTGGCTTATCGGTGATGGGAAGGTCCCTTTCTTGCTCTGCAGCTACAAGGTGTCTCTCTGCCTTCTTCTTCCCAGTATTCTCCTAACCTGGTAGCCCTGCCTATACTTCCTGCCTGGCTACATTGGCCAAAACAGCTTTATTCATCAACCAATAAGATAAGCATATATTCACAGCACTCAGAAGGTCATCCCCAATCAGCTCTGGACCACACACCCTAGCAAGAACATGAGAAGAAGAGAGGCCCTCTAATGTTGAAGAGTTCCTGTTCCTATCAGCTTCCAACACTGAGCATATCCCCTCATAATTTCCATCCCAGGCACCCAGGAGAAGGCAAGGAGCTCTACTCTTTTGAATATCGTCACTGCACCTCTCCCCAAATTATAAATCAGATGAAGATCCTAACAGGCTTTATAAGCAGTACTGAAAACCCACACATTTTAAATGTCCTCACATGTTCTAGGCCTGGGTTATTTATGCTTATTCCATTTCATTTTCACAACAGCCTACAAGACTAATGCAGATGACATCTGAATGTTGAACTGCTTGCTGGTTCAAGCCATAACACTGATTCGGATTTTTGTTGCTGTTGTTTTTGAGATTATAAAATAAATACAACATTTCTTCCTCCTTCCCTCCAATCCTTCCTCTCCTTACTCCTCCTTACTCTCTTCAAATTCATGTCTTTTTTCATTGTTATATGTATATAGATATGTGTACATACCTACGTGAAATATTCCTGAATATAACCTGGCTTCTATGTATGTCTTCAGTGCTGACCTTATTGTACTGAAAAACAACCTATGCTCTTTCTTGTTGGTTTGGTTTTTGAAGAATGGTGTCTCTAGCTCAGGCTTGCTAGAAACTCCCTATGCAGCAGAGACTGGGCCTCAAACTTGTGATCTTCCCACCTCAGTCTCTGGGTGCCGGGTTTACACGCCTGTCCTGATGATACCAAGTGACCTAGCATCTCATCCCTCTGAGATAGTGAGTTAGTTGCACTGAGCTGCTGAGCTCTACAATCATCATTTGCCTATGATGGACTCACACTGTCTCAACAGATAAAAACTCAATCGCTCTCTCTCTCTCTCTCTCTCTCTCTCTCTCTCTCACACACACACACACACACACACACACACACACACACACAAAATTCCCAAACTGAAAAACTTCAGAACTTTTATAACAGCACAATTGTCACAATTACAGGAATAATTTTATGTCTGCTGACTCTAATAACACCTGTGGGATTGTATGTAATAACCCACCCCACTTCATTTTGTTTTTGCAAATGTACTGATCTGGGTTGGAATGGTTGGAAATTTAAAACAAAAATAATCCTCAATCAACCTAAAATCCCACTCTGGCCATCTGTATCTACTTCATTCATCAATCAGGGCAGCTGCTCAGTGTAAACTAGGTGAAATAGATTCAGCCTGTTTCTGCAGCATTGTTACTAACCACCAAAGACAGCTGCTCCTTAGCAACTGAATCTAAAAAACACAAGATGCCACACAGGACCTCATTTATGGAAGGCGAGCTGTGGCCTCCTTTACAAGTCTAGTTTTTTTTACTTCCCCATACGCTGAAAAATTGGCATCTTCATTACCATAGTTATATATAATTAATTTGACAACTAAAATTTTTCTTTGTTTCATGATTCAAAAATTCATGAAGGTAGTTTCCAGGCCTAAAGGCAAAGAAAGCCACACAGACAAGGAGAAAGGTGGTTTGCAAGTGAGGGGAAATTAATGGCATACACTTTTTAATTGTCAGGTGTAACAAGTGGACTCTGCCACAGCAATTTCAGACCACTCATTTCTAACACTAATGCTGTAAGAATTAATGAGCCCACCAGTCATCTAATTTTATTTCTGTATTGAGAAATTCTTCAGACAGATATGGAGGTGCATGTTTTTAATCCCAGCTTTAGGGAAGGAGAGATAGGTGGATCCTTGTGAAATCGAGACCAGCCTGGTCTATACAGTGAGTTTCAAGACAGCCAGGACTACACTGAGAAACCCTGCTTCAAAAAAACAAACAGCTCGGCTCTGGTGATGCACACCACACTGGATCAGAGGCAGATGCAGGCGGATCTCTGAGCCAGTCAGGCCTACAAAGCAAGTTCCGGGACAGCCAGGGCTGCTACACAGAGGAACCCTGTCTTTAAAACCCAAAACAAACAAACAAACAAAAATTTCAAAAACCAAGTTTGAAAAAAGAAAGCTTGCCAGGCATGGTACTGTACACCTTTAATCCCAAAACTTGGGAGGCAGAGACAGGTGAATCTCTGTGAGTTCAAGGCTAGCCTGGTCTACAGAGAGAGAGTTCCAGGCTACACAGAGAAACAACAACAAAAAAGCCAAACAAACAAACAAACAAAAAAGACAGAAAGAAAGCCAAAAACCAATTTATAAATTGCTTACTTCAATTAAGCCCTGGCTGGTGGTGCAAATCTTTTATTCTTGAGAGGAGGCAGGCAGGTAGATAGATCCCTGTGAATTTGAGGCCAACCAGATCTACAGAGAGAGTTCCAGGCCAGTCAGGCCTCTACAGTGAGACCTTGTCTCAAAACAAAAAACCTAATTAATTTTACCTCAGTTAAAATATTTAAATATATAAATCAATGCAAGTCTCACAAGTGTCGCCCTAATAATACCAATCCAATTCTAACACAATCATAATACATCGGGGCTAGAGAGATGACTCCATGGCTAAGAGCACCACTGCTCTCCCAGTAGATCTGAGTTCAATTCCCAGCACCTACATGGAGGCCCATTATCATCTGTTACACTAGTTCTAAGGGGTCTGATGCTCTCCTCTGGCCTCTAAGAGCACCAAGTACACACATGGTGCACAGTCACCTATGCACACAAAACACTCACATAAAATAAATATTTTAAAAGAAAGAAAATATAATGTTAGAAGGAAAACAGGAGGTTCAGAAAGCCTAGGCAGGAAAGCAACCCAAAAGAAGGGCTTTGCTTTCACTGTTTAAGGAGAACTGTGTGTGCACATCACCTGCTGACTAGCTCTATCCAACTGCTACCTTAACCAAAGACAGGAAAACACAGTAACAAAAATTTAAATACGCTAATCTAACCATCTGTGGGCTGGACCCATCTATGAACTACGTAGTACATGTACTATGTACCCTTGCCACGATGGACAGTGAGTGAGAACAGCTCTGAGTCAGAGCAGCTCATTCCAAGATACTTTTTCAAGTTACATAGCCTGTTTCCTTGATTGTAGCTCAATGAGTCTGTTGTTTGGGGATTTGACTATGTTGGTGCTACAAACCAAACCTAGGCCTTGCAATTCTAGGCAAACACTACTATTTGGATATATCCTAGTCCTTTCAATGAATCAAGTTATGTAATATATATAACTTTTTCCTTTAAGCGTTATCGTTAGGGGTTAGAAAGATGTCTGAGCAGTTAAAAGTACTGCCTGCTCTTTCAGAGGACCCAGGTTCAATTCCCAGCACTCACATAGTGGCTCATAACCCTTTGTAACTCCAGTTCCAGGGGACCCCAGGATGTCTGGCCTCCAATGATGCCAGGCATACATGTGGTACACAGATATAAATGTAGGCAAAATATTCATACACATATACAAAATAAAACTAAATAACTTAATGTTACCATTATATCCCAAAGGGCGCAGATGAAAAAGACAATGGAAAGGGGGAGACAAGTCAAAGTCAAATGTTTCTTCTCCATGGCGGAAGGCTCTTTCCCCCACTGCCTTGTCTCACCACCCTTTCTACCACAGGCTGCTGCTTTCACCATCAAAGCCTCTTCTTCCAACTCTCTTCAAGGCCTACCTCCTGTCTCACCCACACCTCATCGTCCTTTGAGGCAATCAGACCTTTCAGGAACAGAACTGCGGGCAAGGGCTTATTTCAGTACCGATGTGGAGGACAAAGCCATGACATTCTCTTGAATGGAGTAATTTTTCTCCCTAAACCACTGAGCTCTGTGCACCTAGGGAACTCTTCTGAGACAATCTAAAGAATAGATGTGTGTATCTTTTCTCCTCCTCAGCTAGCCACTGTTTAAGGGAAGACAACCCAACAAATGAACCAAAGCATCCAAACATATCAACCAGAAAGTTTATTTCTAAGCAAACAGATTTGAAAATAATCATAGAATATCCATTCCAGTCCTTGGTTTCCTTAAAAGGAAATGATAACAACAACCTACGTTAGTTTTGTTTTTTTCACATGGACAAAGTCATAGTCTCCATTTCTCTTTATATGGTACTCTGATTCCTTGAAACCTCTGGGAACCATCAGAATGTAACTATGATGCCTCTCTATAAGCAAATGCACTGGGCCCCACCATTTTTGTGTATAGTTTTCAGAGGTCTCTGAACGCTCTAGCTTCTTTAGCAGATAATCGGTTAAGATTTAAAGAGCAGAACCAAGTGGTGGTGGCAACAGCCTTTTTAATCCAGCAATTGGGAGGCAGAAGCAAGTGGATCTCTTAGTTCGAGGTCAGCCTGTTCTACAAAGTTCCAGGACAGCCACAGCTACACAGACAAACCCTGTCTCAAAACAAAAGATCCATAGAGCTGAACTATGAACTTGGTTTCTACTGTGAACTGTTATATCTTTTCCTTATTGAGATCTTAGAGCTGAGAAACTGCTTCTCTTTGCAAATATTATTAGATCTAGCACCATTCTAACACTTGTGGGGAAAACACGGAAAATTTCTTACCTCTGAGAAATTAACAGCCAAAGGAATGATTCCAGCCACGTAGCATCCCACCAACATTGCCAAAGACAGCAGACCGATGGAGAGAAAATCATCCATTCTGCCCTCCTGTAGTCACCAGGCTTCAAAATTCCAGCGGTTTGAAAAGGCGCTTAGGCTCTTTAAACGTGCGGTTTTCCAAGAGATCAAGGGAGCTCCCCACTGCTTTCAACCTTGCCACCAGCCGGTGTGTTCACCAAGCACGCAGCTCTCTTACGTACTAAGAGGCAAGCTCCTTTTTGCTGATACTAGCACCAGAGAAAACTTCGCGCAATCTTAGGGGCTTGGATGGCAGTCACTGTGATTCCGGCAGGTAACAGATGGAGAAACTGTGTCTTCGGAATGAGGGTGGCACAATGACCCACTCCCCTGGACAGTGCGTCTGGTTCCAGCAAGAGGACGGCAAACCCAAGTGCCTTGTCTTCAGGCGGCACCTGGTTCCCTAAGGTGGCCCCGCAGGTGGTCCGCCCCCAGGGAAGGGACCAGCCCACCAGTCCCAGCAAACTCCCTTCCAAGTCTGGAGTCGAGCAAGCTGTCCCGCAAGGCTCTAACAGTGGGTCCCGAGGATTCAACAGCAAAGTCGATATAATGCTGTCTCTGCCCTACACCGGCTGCAGCCCAAGGTACGTCCCTCAGCCAGGCCCTGACCCTGAGTCGCCAATACTACTGCTGCCATGGCCGCCAAGTGGCACCTCTTCATTACTCCTACTTCCGGATTGTCTCGCCACCCCCTCTTTAGCAGGGTACTTCCGGGTTACAACCGACCTATAAGCCGCGGTACTTACATTGCCGCCATTTTTTGGAAAGGCTTAAAAAAGATAACACTGCTGTCACTGTTGTGTTCCCCACCACTTTAGCTACCTGTCTGCTAAGTGAAGTACAGAAGGCAGCGTCCCGAAACAAACTATTGTTTCTAAAGCTGCAAAATGTTCTCTTACACATCTCAGCGCCCTTACCCAAGATGGCTGAAACGGAGTCGACATCCGCTCTCGAGGCCGGAAGTGTGTGAATCTCTATGGCCCAAAAGGCTCTTTCGTGTCGTGCTTCCGGCGATTTCCGGCGACTGCTCTCGCGGGATTGGCTGTTGGCGGCGTTGCGGCTGAGCTCGTGTGCGGCGGCGGCGGTGTTAGCGGCGGCTGCAGCAAAGTGTTCGGCGCGATGGTAAGGCCTCGGCGGTTCCCGGAGTCCCCAACATGGAGGGCCACCCCTGCTCCGTACATCTTCCCATTCCCCCTGTCCCCGCCCATCCGGCGCGAGCGAGCTGCTCCCCGCCTCCCAGGCTCGCGGGTCGACCCTTTCCCATCTCGGCGCCGAGACGCGGGCCCTGGCCTTAGGCCCCGGACCTGGTCCGCCCTGCGGCTGCGCGCCCTCCTGCTGGTGGGGGCGAGGTGTGCGGTGGGCAGAGCGTGCACTGTTTGCGTATCGCTGCCTGGAAGAGGGAGGCGTGGGGGGCTCGTTCTCGCTCTCTCCAGATGCACTAGCGGACACTAGGAACAATGGCGGGGAACGTGTGTCAGACTTTTCCCCGAAACCGACTCACTCATCACTTTACTGTTCGCCGCATGTGGGCCTGGGGGTTCGGATTCGCCTTGCACTGCTCCTCTTCAGCCGTCCCCGCAGTGTTCAAAAACAAAAAAAAATGTATTTTCCCTTTTTCAGTAGCTTCAGTTGCCCTGTTTGGTAATCCCACCAGCCTTCGATCTTGTTCCTACTTAGGTTTACTTTAGAGAGTGCAGCCTGAAAAGAGACACCAGGGTCCGGGCTCTAGAATCTGACAGGGGGGTAGTAAAGTATGCTTTTTTAACGTTCTGTAAAGGTTTTTTTGTTTGTCCGTTTGTGCATGTGAGTACAGGTGCCTGCTGAGGCCAGAAGAGGGTGTGAGGTTCCCCAGGATCTGCAGTTACAACTGGTGGATGTGGGTGCTGGGAACCAAACTCAGGTCCTCTGTGAGAGTAGCACATGCTCATAACTACTGAGCTCTCTTCAATCCTCCCGATGTTATTTTGATTGGGGGGGGGGGTTAAAGAATTTTTCCCTTTTCTGTGTATAGGTGTTCTGCCTGCATTTCTCTGTGCCACTTGCATGCAGTGCCTGCGGCAGACAGAAGAGAGTGTCCTTTCCCCTGGAATTGGAATTACAGATGCTTATAAGTGACCCTGTGGGTCAGGGAATTGAAAAACTGATCCCTTGAAAAGACAGCTTGTGCTCTTAACCTCTAAGCCATCTCTGCAGTACTCCAGCCCTCCTCTTAAGCAAACCAAAAGGGAGAGGTTCATAGGATTTACTTAGAGCAGGATTGTGTGTGTGTATATACACTTTTCAAATGTATTCAAATTATTCTTTAACATGCCTTCAAATTTAAAAACTGGCAAAGAGTGAATAACTTGTGGGATGAGCAAACTAGTTAGTTGTGTTTTAATAACATTTGCTTCATATACATGGGCCTTATGTTGTGATGTGAATTTCTGAAGTGCATATTAGGCTGTACATTGAAACTCTTTTTCCCTTCAGTCTCACACCATTTTGCTGGTACAGCCTACCAAGAGGCCAGAAGGCAGGACCTACGCTGACTATGAGTCTGTGAATGAGTGCATGGAAGGTGAGTGGTCAAACTGATCAAAAATGAAATCTTGAAGTCCTCCAAATACACACACCATACTCTTGTGAGATAAATAGCATTTGAGAGCTGGAATTGTTCCACCCAACCCCCCAGATCTCTTGAATTACTATTTTAAGCAATGAAAGTCTATTTTTAGCATGGACTGTTAAAAAAATATTTTGTTATGGCATATAGGTATTTTACCTATAGCTCTTATGTATTCTGGCTAAACTGTAGCATTGGAGTTGTTATGGTTGGCTCTGAATACCTTTTGAAACTTTATAACCAATAAATGTTGGTTATAAGGTGGCCAGGCATAGGGGCACGAACCTTTAATCCCAGCACTCAGGAGGCAGAGACAGGCAGATCTCTGAATTGAAGCCAACCTGGTCTACAAAGAGTTCCAGGACAGCTAGGGCTGTTACACAAAGAAACCCTGTCTTGTAAAACCAAAATAAGAAAAGAAAAAAGCCCATGAGAATGTTAGAAAATAAGTAAGCTCAGAGAAAGCCAAGCTTCACAGAAGCAGATCAGTGTGATCTATTGTGCATTTGCTAAACCTCCACTCCCACCCAGGGAACAATTAACTCTTAATGTTTCTTCACTGGTAAACCATTCGAGCACAGATTGGTTTATTTTTCTCTGCAAAGTGGATTTGGTTTTGTGCTTAGTAATTGCATTGTATTAACTGGTTGTGCTGCCCTACATTGTTTCTTTTTTGTTGTTGCTTGTTTGTTTTGTTTTGTTTTTCGAGACAGGGTTTCTCTGTATTGCTTTGGAGCCTGTCCTAGAACTAGCTCTGTAGACCAGGCTGCCCTTGAACTCACAGAGATCTGCCTGCCTCTGCCTCCCAAGTGCTGGGATTAAAGGCGTGTTTGTTCTTTGCCTCTTTACTATCAAAAGGTTATATATAGTTGCTTTGATTTGACTGTCAACAAGTCCCTAAAATTTGATTATTCAAAACTAACTGGGTTAGGCTCCTCTAACAGTGATTAATAATGCCTCTAAAAACAAAAACTGCTTATAATCAAAGGTGGCTTCGAGGTAGCTAGTGCAATAATACCCTTGGCACTTCCGTCAGATTTTGCTTGTAAAGATGAAAGGGGGGAGATGGTAGCACACACCTTTAAGCTCATCACTTGAGAGGCAGAAGCCTACCACCATAGCATGTCTCTGGGTCTTTGTTTTCATGTCTGGGTTATGGACAGTGACCTTTCTAGCCTTTATTAATCTTAGTAAAGTCTAACTTTGTGTATTTGTGACAGTTTTGATACCTATCCAAGCTAACCTAGAATGCAAGAGTCTTCTACCTTGGCCTCTTGAGTATTGGGACTATAAATATGTACCACTGTGTCTGCATCTGTTTTATTTTTTAATTAATGTACCTTAATTGATGTATGGGTTTAGGTTTGTAGAAAACTGAACAGAATATAAAGTTAGTTGTGTGTGCATATAGCAACACCCACCCCTCCACTGACACTTCTATCCATTAACATCTTACCTTGATAGGGTACAGTTGTTATGGTGGTGAACTGGAGCTGACACATTGATAACTCAGTTTTGTAGTTTACATTAGTGTTCCTTATGTGTTGTGCAGCTCTGTAGAATTTTGCCAAATTTATTGGCTGATGGTCTTGTCAATATATAGTTATAAAGAAAGGCTTCATTCCCCTTCTGTACCTGTCCCACCCTCCGGACCAACTACCAGTCTTTAAACCTTTAATATACCTAATGCAGTGTAAATGTTATATAGATAACTATTACACATTTTTTGTTGGGGAAAATAAGAAAAAGTCTGTAAATATTCAGAAACTGTGGAATTTGTTTTTCAAACATTTTTAGATTAAAATTGTAGTTTATGGGCTTGCAATGTAGCTCATTCGATAGAGTGGCTTGTCTTGAATGCACAAAGCGTGAATTTGTTCCTTGGTACCACATAAACAAGTATAGGGGTATGCACTTGTAATCCAGCACTTGGGAAGAGATGGCAGGAAGGTGGGAAGTTCAAGTTTATCCTCAGCTATAGTGAGTTCAGAGCTAACCTAGGATACATACGACATTATTGAAAAGAGAAAAGTGGTTTTGTTCCCATTTTAAAAAGTTAAAAGATGGGTGCTGGTTATTACCATCATTATGTAATCCTAGCAATTAGGAGGCTGAGCCAGGAGGAGTCCAAGTTTGAATCCAGCTACATAGTAAATTGCAGGACAGCTTAGCTGAATACTGGGTTGCTTTCTGATAAAACCCCGGGTTGGGAAAGGTACAGGGGAGGCTGAGAGGCTGGGGTTTAGCTCAGTGGTAGAGCATTTGCTTAGCATGCTTGAAACCCTAGTTTCAAGGCTACCACTGCCAATAACAAACACTTTGTCTTCCTTGAACAACTACCTTTATGGCCCCCCTCTCCCACTCCACAGGTGGCTTCAGTTAAATTTGTTGGTAAGAGCTGTATTTTATTATGTCGTATATGTTTTGGAGGTTATTTTGGATTGTATAGAAATACAGCTAATTTTCATATATTGATTGTGTGTGTTACAGTCTTGGTACCTCATTCATTAGTTCTATTGGTGTTTTGTTAAATTCTTGCCTTGTTGATCTGGCCTGTAGTGGAGTGCTGAGTAAAGTTTCCTTCCTGGTGGTAGCAGATAAGCAGTCTGTGACCACTAAACATGACAGTAGGGACAGGTCAGTGCCTTTTAATTTTATCAGTTTTGTGATTTCAATGTAGTATGCTAGTAGCAATGAAAAGGGATGTGGTGGGGAATAGCTTAGCCAGTAAAGGAATACTCAGCAGTGAGTGTGAGAGCCCCACAACGTGTAAACAAGCCAAACTAATTAATGCTAAGGTGTAGAAACAAGTGCATCCCAGGGACTGGCCAGCCTAGCCTGGGTGAGCTGCAGGCTCAGAGATGAAGGAAGCTGACATTTCACCTCCTTTTGTGCAAATACATACAAAAACATGTAAAATAGTTAACGAGATACTTCTGTTACTGAATGTAGCCTTTCCCTGGAAATTTTAACAAGTTATTTTAGAGATATGCCTTAAAAGTTTGTGTTTTACAATATAGGGCATATTGCCCATAGGTAACTAATATTGATATCACTTGTCCTTTGAGTGTTATTAGCAATGGACTGAAAAGGTATATTCCCCCATTTATAGAATGCTTCACTGGTTGGATATTAACCGGTAATATGTTTTGTTGATAATTGTTAATATACTATGATTATTGACTGGGGGGTTTTCTGGTTTTTGGAGACCGTCTCATGTATCATAAGCTGGTCTCAAACTCACTAGCTGAGGATGAGCTTGAACTTCTGATCCTCCTGCCTTAGTCTCCCAAGTACTGGGATTACAGATGTGCCTACCACACCTGGTTTTATTATCTCCTTACATTAGAGTATTTACAAGCTGTCTTGTGCTGATGTTTCATGGTCATTATTTCAGATAATCTGTAGAACCCTATGGAAATGTAAGGTTTGCTGGATGGAGTCATTTGTCATCAGTTTTATGATAAATGAGCTGGCTTTCTGGATTCCTAATGTATCCAGAGTCTGGGATCTTCAGTACCATATCAGCATAAGCTCCAACTTTGTTGCCAGTTATTGTGACCTTTTTCCATTGCATCAAATTCTGAAGGTAAAATTGTTTTTCTACTCTCCAGCCTTAACATGGTTAGAAACACAACAAGAACCACAGTGCAATCTGGGTGTGGTGGTACGAGCCTTTAATACCAGCAATTGGGAGGCAGAGACAGGAAGATCTCTGAGTTCCAGGGCAGCCAAAGCTATGTAGAAAGACTGGGGAGGGGAACCCTATCTGGAAAGGGTCATTGCTAAGGGCCAAACACAGACTCTACCCAGATGCCTAACCCAAGCCTTTAATGCCCTTTTCTCTCCAGTGGTTTGAAGTAATCATCTAATTATAAAACACAAAATGGTTACCAATACTCTCATAAATTTAAATTGCTAGTCACAAAAATGAAAACTAAAGTGATCAACCTGCAGTCCTTTTCCAGCTCAGTTTTTCTAAAATAGATATGCTGACAATAAAACACTGCTTACATGTAGGAGTTTGCACAGTCATAAGTTCTTATTCTCTCCCCCTTAGGTGTTTGTAAAATGTATGAAGAACACCTGAAGAGAATGAATCCCAACAGCCCCTCCATCACATATGATATCAGCCAGTTGTTTGATTTTATTGACGATCTGGCAGACCTCAGCTGTCTTGTGTAAGTATTGGCCACTGGCCACCATATCTTTTAATTTGTGTTTCTCTATCTTTGTCTATTATATAGTTACTAGTGTTACACTTACATATAGATCAAAACTTAAATTGGCAATTATAAAGCCAAAGGCATAGGAAACTGACTGTTTATGTGATATTGTAGGGTGAAAATAGGCTGATTTAAAAGTTCCACATTGTTTGTACCCTAAATCTAATAGTGTTTTTCTTTTGTTTCTTTTCCTTGGTCTTTTTCCTAAAGTAATTGGTTTCATGTTTAAACTCAAGTTCTTTGCTTGAAATTTAGTTTTCGTCCTAGCCTATGTAAACTTGTTTTTGTTGTTTCATTGGTGTAAGGTTTTATATTTTAATATACTTATTATATATAATTACATTTAAATTTTATTGAGTGGTACTAATGTAAATATTGTGTTGTAGTCTTGAAGTAGACTAGGTTGGCACTTAATTTGGATATACAAATACAGAACAATCCAAGAAAATGATTGGCTTTTTAGACTATTTCTCATTAAGCGGCTTGGTAGAGAACTGTCTGTTACATTGTAATTGGTTAGGTGTGATAGGCAATGGCTTGTGTGCTTGAAATAAACCTGGCCTTATCACTCAGGAGAAATTTGATGTTGCTTGTATAAAGCATCCCTTCTTTGTAGTTTATTTCCCTTATTGGAGACTGGCCCTATGTGTGGGGGTACAAGGTTGGGATCCCAGCTAATCTGGAGGCAAGAGGATGGAAAGTTTAAGGATGACAACTTAGTTAGATCCTTTCTCAACATAAAAGATAAGAGCAGACTGGGGTGTGTGTAGCTCATTGTAGACTGCTTGTTTACTAGGCACAAAATCCATGGTCAGTTTTTAGTAACATGAGGGGAAAAGCCAGCATATAAAATTTGAACGTACTGGCTAATGGTGGAGGTTCTGATGCGGGAATGTTTAATTGTACTGTGTAAAATGAATGACAAGATTCATGATCTAAAGAAAAAGAGGCAGTATTGTCCAGTATCTCTTAACAGTATTAAGTCAATTCACTTTAAGCCTTTATATTCTCTTTTTTGCTACTTACAGGGTTATTTTATTTTTTAAAGATTTATTTATTTATCACGTATACAGTGTTCTGTCTGCATGTATGCCCTCAGGCCAGAAGAGGGCATCAGATGGTTGTGAGCTACCATGTGGTTGCTGGGAATTGAACTCAGGACCTCTGTAAGAGCAGCCAGTGCTCTTAACCTCTGAGCCATCACTCCAGCCCCACAGGGTTATTTTAAAAAGATTAAGCTAATTCTGATACTTAAAATAATACCCTATATTTGGTAACATCTTCAATTATCACTTGTCCATTTTTTTTTTTTTAAGTGTATGAGTGTCTTGCCTGCGTGTATATGTTTACTACATGCATTTCAGGTGCCCTCGGGGGCAAAAGAGGATGTTAAATGGAGTTACGTATGAATATGAGCCATCATGTGGGTGTTGGAAATTGAACCCAAGTCCTCTGAAGACCAGAAAGTGCTCTTAACCACAGAGCCATCTTGACACTTCCACTCCCACTTGTCTTTTTTGTTTTTGTTTCATGAGACAGGGTTTCTCTGTGTTTCCCTGGCTGTCCTGGAACTTTGTTCTATAGACCAGGCTGGCCTTGAACTCACAGTGATCCACCTGCCTCTGCCTCCAAGTGCTGGGGTTCTGTACCATACCTGGTGTTTGTCTGCCTTTTTACACAACAGTGTTTTGAATTTGCTTTTATTATTTTCTGTGTATGGTGTTTTGCCTGTATGTATATTTGTATACCTTGTGTGTGTATGTACAAAACCGTTGGAACTCAGAAAACAATATTGAATTCCCTGGTACTGGAGTAATAGACTCTTATGAGCTGCTGTGTGGGTGCTAGGAATCAAACCCAGGCACTGGAAGAGGAACCAGTCAGTGCTCTTAACTGCTTATTAAGCTGTCTCTCCAGCCTTATACCAGAATTTTAGTATGCCTTCCTCACCAGATAAGAGTTCAGTTTTAGGTCAGCTGGAAAACTGCTCTATTCAAGATACCTCGATTGGCTGGATGGGATGCTCAGTGTACTGTAGGCTCTGAAAACCTTCATTATCAACAGAGTTCTGCTGTTGGTGGTGGTTTTCCTGCTTTACCCTTCTCTTCTGAGAGATGTCCTTCTGAATTTTTCCTCTCTAGGCCTTTGGTTTTTATTTTAAAAGACAAGTTTTAAACTATGAGTTCCTTAGACATTAGCAGGAAATCATTGTTGAAGTAGTATTTTTTTTTTTAGATTTCTTAGTTGATTCACAACAAATGTAGCAGATTTAAAGTTTGTACTAGTGTTTAGCTTTTGTTTTTTAATCACTAAAGGGACTGTAAGAATAGAAGCTATGTGGGAGAGGACACGTGGTTTTTTGGTCAGTAGGTGCTTGGCTGCTTTTACATTATAAAATTATACTAGGTGATGTAGCTCTGTTCATTAAAACAGCAGCATTGTCTGCTTTTGATGCACTTCATGTGTGAAAATATTCATATTGAAGCTCTCGAGGGCAGTTATAATGTGGGCTTTAACTGACCAGTGTAACTTTGCATGTTTCTTTTTGTTCCTCAGGTACCGAGCTGATACACAGACGTATCAGCCTTATAACAAAGACTGGATCAAAGAGAAGATCTACGTGCTCCTTCGTCGACAGGCACAACAGGCTGGGAAGTAATTGAGTTGGAAGCATTAGGGGCTAGGGGTGGGCTTGAAACAGGTGCATACAGCGTACTGTAGTGAACATTTTGTATGATAGTAATCCTGTTTCCATTTTGTTACTAGAGCCAAGATTGAATGTATGACATGAAACGTGAATGACCTTTTCATTCTGAAACCACCATTGCCCCTTTGCTCATTTTCTTTTTTTACTTAAAACATTTTTATGATAATTCAGAGAGAAAGTGTTTTTTGCCATTTAAGGTTGGTTCCAGTCCTTGAAACTGTTCGTATCTGCTCTACAGCAGTGAGTGCACTAACCGTTTGTGGGGGGGTGGGGGTGGTGACAAGGTTAGTTATGTCCTCTAGGAAAGTCTTAGTGAAAAATAAAGAAATGTTCTGTAGTTGTATTTTCTCATTGAGTGATTTTGGTTTGGATTGGTTTTTGGGTTTTTTTGTTTTGTTTTTCTCTCTCTAAATATTGAATTATCTGGCAAAGCCTTATCGGTTTTTAAAAAAAAAAAAAAAAAAAAAGTCAGTAGACTGATACACAAAAAACTTGAAAGTTTATAATTTGAACCTATTTTTGCTGTGATTTACTTATGAAGCCAATAAGCTGTTACCTCATTTCTCTAGCAATCAATAAATCTCAGGAGTAGCGACAACATTTGTATGTACTGTGGATGCAAACATAAGATGATTCTAGACTCAACAATAGGAATACATCCCATGTCAAGTTGGAAATAGCCCAAATGCATTTAGTACTCCAGACCTGTGGAACATCATAACTGCAAACAGTAGTACACTGGTTGCAGTACCTTCCTCTCCTAGCTGCCTGGTGGCTGTGGCTCACTGCAGCTTCCCAGCATTGCTACAGAGTATTAGACCTGATATCACTAGCTTGGGGAAAGAGAATTCAAAGCATAAAATGTTCCTCTTTGACAACGTCCTAAGTAGGGAACCCTCTGTGGGAGGTCTTTGTGCCTTTCTGGGAGTCTGCAGCAGTGAGTACTCCTGCTACTCTTCTATGGAAGCTGTTGGGGTTGGGAGAGGATCATAGGAAGTACAAAGCCATCTTGCTTGGAGTACAGTGGTTCTGTTACGGCTTGAACAGTATGTTCTCTAGTCAGAGTATATGGATACTCCTAATTCTGTTATTTTCCCTGTAGTCAGGTGACTTTTGATAGCATCTGTCCTGCTGACAGCTATATTTCTCTAGCATGGTGTTGGCTTTGTTTAAAGTATAACAGCAGACACGAAGGGGGTGGTACACTTCATTCTCCAGCGCTATGTAATACATGATGTTGGACTTAGAAGAAAATGTTTCAACCGTGCCCATTGTCACACAGGAGAGGGTCAAAGTGGCCTCTCAGGATGCTGGTAAAATGGCTCAGCAAGTAAAGGTGTTTGCCCTGCAAACCTAGTGACCTGAGTTTGATCTCAGTAATCCAAATAAAGGTGGAAGGAGCTAACTGATTCCATACAGTTACCCTTAGACCTTCCTATTGATATTTAAATTTGAAATAAATTTTTTAAAACTTTGCCTCTTTTAAATTGAGGTCTGTAATAAAACAGTGGTTTGAACCAGCTGTTACCACTGTCCAGTGATAGCAAAGATAGTCATTGATTGGCTTTTCTCCATAAGTAAAACAGGTTTGATTTCTGCTACCTAAGGCTAGGACTTGAAGAAAAATTACTAATCTAACTTGTGCAGTATGCTTGAGGGCTTCTAAACTGTTTCTTGATAATAGCTGTCTCTGTTTTCTGATTCCTGATCTGGGATCCTGGGAGTGTTAAAGGGAGATTTCAACTATCTTTTCAGTTCTCTGGCTTAAAGTACTTCAAGGTAGGAGTGGTGTGATATGGGATCTCCTGTATGCTGCAAATATGTGTTGCTTTTATTGGTCGGACAGGCAAAATTTAGCCAGGCAGGAAGTCCAAGTCGGGGAGACACCATTCTCCAGTAGGATAAGGCCACATGGAGACACAGATTAATAGGTATGGGTTAATAATTAAGAGGGGGACTAGCCAGTAAGAAGCCTAAGCCAATGGCCAAACAGTTATATATTAAATCTGGGTGGTTATTTTTTGAAGCAACTGTGAGACCCAGTGGGTAGAGGAAAATGGGTCCAGTGTGTCCCAGACTAGATGGGAAAAATCTCTGTTTTATGTGCAGTAAGGGATGAGCAGTTTTATACTTGTTGCAGAGAAAGGGCGGGGCAGTTCATTACACTGGCTTACTTGAAGGTAAGCTGTATTGTTTATAGCTTGAAGTATTTGGCAGTTGGGTTGAGTGTGACTGTTCTGGTCTAAGGAACACTGCTCTGTAGGAAGACCCTATGGCTGGACATTTTTATGCCAGCTTGATGAAACTAGCATTAGTACTTAGGACAACATTTTGCTGCTTAGGAAACAGTTGTCTCATCCCAGTAACATCCCAGTGGGAAATTATTATCAATTATTTTATGTGCATTTTAAATGTTTTGTTGACTTGGTTTTGGTATTTTGGCATTTTTCCCCCCCTGAGTCAGGATCTTATATAGTGTGTTTGATCTGGCATTTGACATGCAGCCTATATTGGCATCAAACTCTACAAACCTGCTTTAGCTACCCAAGTGCTAGAATTGCAGGCATATGTGAGTGTGCTTGCCTTTATTTTTTGAAAGATATATTTATTATGTATGTGTGCATGCCAGAGGAGGACACCGGATCTCATTGTAGGGTTGTGAGCCACCCTATGTTTCTGGGAATTGAACTCTGGAAGAGCAGCCAGCACTCTTAACCTCTGAGCCATCTCTTCCAGCCCACTTGCATTTATTTCCATAAAGGATGAAAAAATAGGAAGGACCAGGTTGTTTGAGTGATTCACTCTCACATTGCATAGCAGTAGACTTTGCTAAATGGAATAGCCAAGATTTTAATCTCAAAGATCTTCAGGAGGGTTGGAATACCACAAAATGAATGGCTGTGAGCTACATGGTGCATCTGATGGCTGTAGAGGCCTGATCAGATTTGAGCACTTAGATTCACAAGCCTGACAAGTCATACTTAGTGCACACTCATCACACCACATTCTGACTGAGTTGTCTTAGGATTACTACTATTGCTGTAACAAAACACTATGGCCAAAAGTAACTTGGAGAGGAAAGGGTTCATTTGGTTTATATATCCTGAATCACAGTCCTGTAAGGGAAACCAAGGCAAGAACTGATACAGAGGCCAAGGAAGAATGATACATATTCTGTAAGAAAGCTTGCTCAGCATGCTTTCTTATAGCACCCAGGACCACCTGTCCAGGGGTGGTACCACCCACAATGGACAAGGTGCTCCCACATCAATATCAAGAAAATGCCCTACAGGCTTGCCTACAGCTAGGTCTTATGAAGGCATTTTCTCAACCAAGGTTTCTTAGCTGACTCTAGCTTGTGTTGAGTTGACAGGACTAGGCAGCACATCGGCCCAGCAAGTGTTTCCCTTCCGTGTGGTGGTTCATCCATCTTCCCAAGGATTCTCTGCACAAAGACACAGCTCATGTACAGGTGATTTGTATAAAAGCCACCCTGGCTTAGACACCTCATGTGCAAGTGTCACCTCTTATGAGAGGTGACTGTCTAGGTTACCTTAGAGCAAGAGGTATGCCCCAGTCATGAGAGTCACTACTGAAACAGCTGTTTTCCTTGAGTGTGTAATTTTCCCCAGTTTAGGTACAATTTGCCATTTGAGGGTCATTACTTATATAATAGGCACTCTTGCCTATAGTAGTACATCATTACATCCTCTCAAGAATAAAGCTGAAAGCCAACCCACGGTCAAGTTTGTTGCAGAAGTTGTGTTGATCCCTTATCTACAGACACTATAGAGAAGTTTAAGATGGCACATCTAGCCAGCTCCATGAAGGAAGTGCCTCTTTCTAAGTTTGAGGGATTTGTTTCTGAAACATTCTCACTTTGTTGCCAAACCTGACCTCAAACTTCTGGACTCAAGGGGTTCTTTGCCTCTATTTTCTGAACAGGTTGGGCCACAGACTGGCTAGAGGACAGCAGGAAGCTAGGACCAGCAGTGAGGGGGTGTGGCCTGGAAAGTGCTGGGAGCCTTTATCATTTATTAGAGAAGTAGCCATTAATATTCTAGGTATCAACTCCAGAATATTTGTTACTGTGAATGTGAGTATGTGGGATATATACTGAGTGCTTTGTATTCTCACTGGGCATCAGCAGGAAGAGCTGCAGCCTCTGGGTCTCACACTACATAGCTTTAGTTTTTCCCTTTGATATAGCACTGAGAAGTTCCCTTTAATCAGTTAACAGCACATTCTACAAGTAACATCCCCCCTAAATGTTTTTAAGCAAGTCATGTCCAGGGGCGGAGATGTGAGGCACCTGCCTTTCTCAAGACCCTGCCTGCCTTCTTGACTCTGAGAGATACACATGTCCTATTGTCAGAGAGTTAATGTACCTATGGACATAAAGACTAGAAGCCTTATGGGATAAAAGGAACTTTTAGAGAATTTTTAGGAGGAACTTTAGGAGACTTTTTAGAAGGGACCTCAAGAGAATTTTTAGAAGGCACTTTTAGATCTTAAGAGAATTTGAGAGAGCTTTTAGAGGAGAGAACTTTTAGAAATTCTAAAGAGAACTCTTCAGAGAGAACTTTTTTGGGAAGAACATGTCTTGAGGAATAAAGAGCCATGAGAGGAATGCATGTGTGAGCCAGTTTATTTCTTTTGACCCTCAGATCAGAACCTTTTACAAAGCCCCTAACCCCCCCTGCTATAAGCCATAAGCCTTCTCTGAACCCCCGATAAAAGCGTTAGAAGGGTAGTAAGCCATTGTGTTTGGAGTGAAAAACAAAACTATAACATATAATAAAAGCCAGGAAAACTATAGCCACATTGCCTTAGAAATCAAACTAAGGCTTAGCCTTAATTCCCTATGCTGCAGGTAGCCTTAAAAGATTTTTCAGTCATAACCTGTCAAGTCTTTGCATGAGAAGGATTAAGCACTCTGCTTTAGAGACTGAATTAAAAAGCCAGAGTATATAATGTCATCGAAGCCAAGTGAAAGGAGTTTTTCAGTGAGGCGGGTAAGATGAAAAATTACAAAAGGCTTTGAATTCTATTTCAGGAGGTCTCTAGCAGTATGCTATGGAAGACAAATAGTGCATTTGCCAGTAAAGAGTACAGGAGCATGGGTTTGGTAAATGATATATCTATCTGATCCTAATGTTTGGAAATGGGGGCATGAGGATTCCCCCACTTGAGGCCAGGGAGTAATACCTTATAACCATTCTCTCTCACACACAGAGCCACCCCTTTCCAGAGGACTTTATCCTCGACTATGATCCAGTTTTTGCTTTTGTCAAGGATTTTTATCATATAACAGGAAAAGTAGTACAACAAAGTTCATTGAAAACTTAAAAGAATGGTGATACAGAATGGTAATTAACTTGGGAGGGTGACTGTGTGTGTGTGTACATGGCATGCATGTTAGTGCACATGTATGTGTTTGCCGGAGTGTCATATATGAGTATGCCTTGGATGTCATATATTCCTCAGGTGACAGCTACCTTTTCTTAATTTGAGACAAGCTCTCACTGGCCTAGAACTTGACAAAGAGGCTAGAGTATCTGACCAGCTGGCCCCAGGGATCTGCCTGTCTCTCCTTTCCTAAAGCTGAAAGTCCAAGATGGCTTCTTAAAACCTGCATCCTGGGTACTGAGCTTGAGTACTCATGCTTGTCAGACAAGCACTTTACTGACTGTGCTGTTTCCAGCCCTGGATATTTTATTTTACTTTAATGAGGGCAGTTTACTCACATGTAAGCAGAGGAAATATCTTAAGTTTTTATTTCTTTAATCTTTTGAGATTATAATATAGTTACATGTTCCCTTTTCTCCCTCCACACCTTTCCATATATCCCTTCCACCTCTTTCAAAGTTATGGTCTCCATTTTCATTAATTATCATTACATATGTGTGAATGTGTATGTATGTATGCATGCATATTCAAATACAACCTGAAGAAAATTATAAGAGCCAGAGGAACTGGGTTTTGCTGTGAGAATGCCAGAAGCTACACTTACAAAGTCTCACCAACATGGCTGCCTAAACATGAGCTGAACAAGAACAATAAGCTGGGCAGTGGTGGCTCATGCCTTTAATCCCAGGACTCCAGAGCCAGAGGCAAATGGATCTCTGGGAGTTCGGAGTCCAGCCTGACCAACAGAGCGAGTTCCAGGATAGCCAGAGCTACCCAGAGAAACCTGATGGTGGTGCTGGGGGCCAACAATAGATAAGCTAATGTGTATGGGGGAACTCAGGAGGCCTCAATCCTACCCAAAGGATGAAGTCAACTGAGGAATGCTGAGAATGGGAGAGACAGTCTTCCCCAGGTAAGAGCACACCAATATGTTATCTAATACCAAATGGCCACCCTGAAAGTATACACATAAAAGTAGCATCAGACCATAACAGAATAATAAAGCTCAGGTTAACAAACAAGCAGCAGTTATACATCTGAGCTACTAGTCAACAAGACAACACAGCCCTGTGAACCCTGAATGAGCCCCACACCTCTGCCTAGATGGACTTTTCTGGATGGTAGACATGGGGAGGGGTCCACATTGCTGATTGAAGAGACCATTCAAAATCTAAGAGAAGCCGAGGCAGCTGGGAGTCACAGTCATCTGGATAGAATGAAGCTGAAAAGAAAAGGAACTCCCAGAATTCCAGGGAGCAAGAGCCACAGAGGAGTCTGCACTGCCCACAGTGGGCTTGCTCCCCTACACAACCAAGACCATCTGCCCAGGGACTGTACCTCCCATACCTCCCACAGTGGGACTGCTCCTCGACACAACCCTAGACCACATGCCCAGGGATTGTACCACCCATAGTGGGCTGGGCCCTCCCACATCATCAATCAAAAAAATGTTCCAGAGTTACCTGCAGGCCAATCTGATGGCTGCATTTTCTCAGCTGAGGTTCTTCTTCCCAGATGACTAGTTTGTAACATGTTAATAAACCATCACAGAGACAGCAGCTTCCAGAAGTGGGGTGAGGAGACATATAGAAATGATCAGCCACAATAGGGTCCTCTATGATTATATATATAGGGCATGCTCTGAAGCCCCCCAGTGTGTGACACATTCATAACAAGACTGAAATGTCCCTCAAGGCAAGCCTCTAGACTTCCTCAAGCAGAGCCTAGAAATGCCACACAAAGGAATCAACTGATCTGCAAATAATCTGTGCAGAGCCTAGAAATGCTGCACAAAGGATATCAACTGATCTGTGTGCTAAAGACTGACCTTTATTAAAGGAAGATGAATAAAGTAACATCTGTTCAACATTCCAATTACTAGCTAGTCAGAGAAAAACTGGGAAGACATTGTTCATAGATGAAAATCAGTCAGCAGGAACTAACCTTGAAATGACAGGGATGGAGCTACCAGTAGTGGACATCTGTTATCTATTGCAAAGATACAGAACCAGCCGGGCATGGTGGCACATGCCTTTAGTAACAGAACTCAGGAAGCAGAAACAAGCAGCTCTCTGTGTGTTCAAGGTCAGCCTGGTCTACAAAGCAAGTTCCAGGACAGCCAGGACTGCTACACAGAGAAACTTTCAAAAAACAAAAATAAATATTCAGATCTCCTTACAGCTAATATGATTGTATTAGCAGAAAAGAGAAGATATTTCTAAATTAAATATTTTAGAAACAAAAGGAATTTCTAAAGAAAAATATATATTGAGCTGGAAATATGGCTCAGCTGTTTAGAGCATGTATTGCTCTTCCAGAAGGAATGGAGTTCAATTCCCAGCACCCACATCAGGTGGCTCAAAACTGCCTGTAACTCCAGCTCCATGGGATTCTTTGCCTTGGATTTCCATGGGTACACACATGGTATACATACACATATACACATGATTAAAAATAAAATAAATCTAAATATATATACATATATTTCAAATGCAAATTACACCGATTAGGCTTTAATTAAAAACAATGTGCTATATTCTTGAAAATTGCTGGGAGTACAAGCTTACCTGAAATAAAATGTTAGGTAACTCATATGTAATTAGTTTGACTTAGCTATTTCCTAATGCATAAATTAAAACATACATGACAATTTTATGCAATCTGTCAAATAAGGTTAAAAATAAAATGTAATTTTAAAGCCCTATTTGGAGTGTTCTAATTTCATTTCTGTTGTGGTGAAAAACACCCTGACCAAAAACGACATAAGGAAGGAAAGGGTTTATCTGGCTTGGGATTCTAGGTCATAGTCGCTGAGAGAAGTCAAGGCCGGCCTACTTGCTATTCCATACAGTATTGTCCAGGGAACTCACTTGACAGTCAAAGAAGCATGGCAGGAACATGGGGGATTCTGCTGGCTGGCTGGCAAGCAGGCTATGTGCTCAGCCTACAGAATGGTACCACCCACAGAGGCTGGACCCTCCTACTTCAACTTAGAAAGGGCAATCCTCCATAGAAATGTCCACAGGACAACTAAATCTAAGTAACTCTTCAACTGAGATGCTCTTCCCAGATAATTTTAACATGTGTCAAGTTGACAATTTAACTAGGACATAAAACAAAATAATAAAAATTATATATAAGGAAGTACTTATTGCATGTAATTTATAGCAGATCAGACACTGCAGAAAAACAACAATAGAAAGTGAAAGACTGAAACACAGAAAATTGGGAAGGAGGTGGTGGTGAAGGGAAGTGGGGGAGGGGCTATGGCAAGTGCTTCCTGCCCTTCCAGAGGACCAGAGTTCAATTTCCAGTACTCACTCGGGTGGCCCACACCTGCCTGTAATTCCATCTTCAGAGAATCTGATGCCCTCTTCTGGCTTCTGCCAGCACCTGCACACATGTAACACACACACACACACACACACACACACACACACACAGTAAATCTTAGCAATGCTAACTTTGACAGGTAGCAAAGATTTGTATGACCCCTCTGCAAGAATGATATAGAAGTGTGTAAATCTTTTTTTTTTAAATAAAACATTTATTTTCTAGTCTTCAAAAAGCCAAATTCTTCTTTCCACAAGCTAACCATGATTAACTTAGAAAAACAGATACTGAGGGTTGAAAAGGTGGCTCAGTGGTTAAGGGTGCTTACTGCTTTTGTAGAGGACCCACATTCAATTGGCAGCACTCACACAGTAGCTCACAACCATCTGTAACTCCAGGTCCAGGGCATCCTCAGGCACTGCACACTTGTGGTGCTCATACATACATGCAGGCAGAAACACTCATGGAATATTTTTTTAAGAGAAGAAAAAAGCATTTACCTTCAAAGTATTCCCCTCTAACAGGAACCTTGGCTTTACAGAATCTAAACATTAAAAGTCTTTATTAAAAAAAAAAAAAAGTCTACATCTTTGCCACTGTAAGACAAGACAGGCCCCAGCATAAGCACTCCATTCACGCTTCAGGCCTCTCTCTAAGAAGCATCCTTATTATATTATTCCCATTTAGCAAAATGTGATCTAAAAGAGTCAAACCCTGTGATATTTTCCAATGTCACGTTGGCACAGTCATCAGTCATCAAATCCTAGAAGAGCACCGACAATCTCTTCAACATTTTTATCACAGTTATCACAGTGTAAATTCTTGATTCTGCATTACCTGCCCACAAGCTCTCATGGCAGGAGCTGCAAAGGTTGTGGGTGGCAATCTTAGCCACCACGGCCACACTGGAAATATCACACTGGAAATGTCTTTTCATTTGAAGTCGTTCACCACAAAAATATATGACACTGTATGCTAATTGCCTTGACTTAACCATTCTACAATGTGATCATGTAGTGTCTTTTCTTTGTCTCACTCTCTCTGGTTCTGGGGATCAAACACAGCTTTGTACATGCATGGATACAAAGTTGCATAACTATGTTGATTTTGAAGTTTTGAGACAGGTTATTGCATATTCCTGGCTAGTCTCAAACTCACTATAGATAATCTTGGATTTTAATTCCAGCACTTGGGAAGCAGAGGCAGGCAGATCTCTGGGAATTGGGAGTCAGTTTGGTGTACATGGCTAGTTCCATGACAGCCAAGACTACAGAGAGACTCTGTCAAAAAAATATTCACCATTTAAAGTAACAGCATACCGTGGGGTTTATAACAAGCAAGTTTAATGTATGACAACATAGCTGTGCTATAGCTCAGTTGGTAGAGTGCTTGCCTACCTAACCCATGCTTGAAGCCCCGGGTTCGATCTCTGGTACCATATAAAGTATTTGCAATCCTGGCACTTGGGAGGCAGAGGCAAGATCAGAAGTTAAAGGTCATTCTCAGCCACACAAGGAGTTTGAGGCCAGCATAGGCTACATTAGACCCTGTCTGAAAAATCAAATTCCAAACCAAACAATGAAAAAAGTCCGTGTGCAACAAAATGCTCTTCAGGAGATTCAAAGGGCACTTACTCTAAACGCTGAACATCTGGGTATGTTATTTACTGGCCCAAGGTGAGGCAAACATTCTACATTTTGCAAAACTTCCATGTGATTATACTTTGAGTAGCAGCAAACCCCAGCTTGTCCAGCTTCCCGTGAAGTAACAGAACAAAAGTGCCTGGTACATTTAGATGCACAGTAATAAGTGACCTGAGCAGATGGAATATTGCAAAAACAGATTGACCCCGGGCACTGTGGGGAAAAGTATAAACTTCAGTTCCAGGGACTATACAAAGTTGTTGTGGGAGAGGATGTTGGTGGGAGAGGAGAGAATAAGGAAACAGATGGACATGTACAATATGCAAAGGACAGCCCAACAGTAGGCTAGTCATTCAGGTGAGTGACAGGTGATGGGGTGGAGGGACTGAGAATCTGAGAAAATCAGGACATTTGAGAGATTGCAAGGCTAAGAGAAGTTAGTTGATGGTTGGTAAAGAGGGTGGGGGTCAGTGATGAAAGCCTTGGGGATCATTTCCTAGTGATTTACTCCTCTATCTACTCCAATCTTCAGCTTGAGCCGTAAGCTGGCTCTAAGAAAGATGTTTTGTCTTTGACAACCACAGCAATACTTTCTGCTACATTTGAGGGCCTGTGCCAACTCATCCTCCACACACCTTTCTCTTTTGTGATTATATACTTGCACTGGATGCCAGACTCCAGACATATCATGGAAAGGTTGGTTTAAAAGCCTCTTCCGTGCCAAAGAATATTTGCTTTATGCTGCTCCAGAGAACAGGGTGAAGCTAACAAGAACTGATTACATCACTTAGCTGAGACAGGCCCTGGGTCCTTGTCAACAGATGTTTGAATTTAAGGCCTCTGGACTGTAATTTAAGAGAAATGGGATAGATCATGGTTTCTTTCTTAGAAGTCTGGGACTGAAGGGTTGCCATGGTTATGTTAAATCCCACCTCCACACACAGGCTTTGACTGAGAAGTACCTGCCCTGCCGCAGGACTCCAGGCCTAGCCAACTGCATTGCTCATGTGGTCTCAGACAAAGAAAGTGTGGGTGAGCCTTCCAGTGTCTGCTCCAGTGTGACTAGGAAAAGAACACCAGCAACACAGTCCCCTCGACAGCCGTAGCCATCCCAGAGGTTACTTTGCCTTTGACCCTTTGTGAGCCCAGATGCCTATACCATTTGGTTCCAAGAGGGGCTGCCACAATCACCCACCATCACTCCAGTCTCAATGATAGGTCACAGTTTCAATGACAGAGGAGTGTTAGCTGGGGATTTGAGGTGCCGGCACTGAAGGGCTATTAAGGACAAACATTTTCAAGTCTGAGGGACTGTTGTGGCTCTGGGGAACCTAAAAATCAAAAACCTTGATGTCCCCAGAGGTGTTGACTTCTGAGGCAGGCCTTCCAGAAAATTTCAAGGATTTGGTTGAGAAACAGCCTCCTTCACTTGTGTAAAACACCATGGTTGCCCTGGCATAACTACATACAAGAGACCTGCGTGACCTGTGTGACAAGAGAGCATTTCTGTGGTATCACCAGTTTTTCCTGAATTGGTGACTGCAGACACTGGGATCCTGTAGTTGGTATAAAAGAGTCTGGGTCACCCTTCAACAGGCCCCAACAGGAAGCAATGTTGGTGGCCCCCAAAGTATCTAGAGCATGATATCCTAAAGCCATCCATTGGAGGTCACTCAGGCATGCCCACACAGACCACCTCCTCCCTTTCAATGAGCAGTTTTCTGAGCATCTGTCCTGTAGATCTGGTAAGCGCCAAAAGGTTTAATAGAAACATGGAGTTTGGGGGTGGGGAGATGACTCAGTGGGTAAAGCACTTGCTGTGCCAGGGTGAGGACCTAAGGTTGCATCTCCCAAATCCACTGAGGCCCAGATATGGTAGTATGTGTCTAGAATCCGAGTTCCTATGACAAAATGGGAGACAGAGACATAAGAACCCCTGTAAGCTCGCAGGCCAGCTAGCCTGATGCACACAAACAAGACAGAAGGTGAGGATGGACACCCAAGGTTGTCCTCTGACCTCTACACACATGCTGGAGCACTCGCTAGTGTCAACACAAGCATTGTCACTTCATATACACACATATAAACATAAGCAGAGAAGGAAGGAGGGAGGTGGGACTTAGGGAAAGGCTCTGACGCTAGCCTTCTGGTCAACCTCTGTGTTGACCTCTCTCTGCTTGGGCTCTAATCCCCCTGCTTGGGATCATTCCTGCATGGTCACCCTGCTAACCCTTACACATCCACACAGGTGACTTCATATTCCTGTGCCTGCCAACAGATGGCAGCTGAGCTGACTCTCCTTCACCTTCACCACGGACCTTCTTCATCTTTGGTGCTAACAAGCATCACACAGGCATCAGACTTTGGGGCTTTTATGCTTTATGCTTTAATAACATTTAGTGCTACAGGCAAATACCACTAGAAAAGAAAGATTCCTATTGCCATTAACTCACCTCTGCCTCTTAGAGGCCTGATAACCCTGCACAGTCCCACTTCATAGACAGGAATCACATTTCATGTAGACACTTTGTGGGCCTCCCTGTAGCACCAGAACATGCCAGGAGGCTTGGTAAAAACTCCGAGGGCTGCTTTGGTTTTCTACTATACTATGTTAAAAGGGGCTTTAAGTCGAAAAGGCTGCTGATTTGTCCACTGCCTCCTGTGTTGTTTTTATATCTGGCACAATATCCTGAGAGAGGTTTGAGACAAAGGAGGAGGCAGCACCTGCATCTGGTTGCCTCAGGATGAAGCTTGTTTTGTTGGTTTTATTTTTTTAATATTTAATAAGGGTGATAGGCTTATTGCTGTTTTTGGTTTTTTACATTTATTTATTATGTGTGTACATGTGTGTGCGAATGCTCATGCACGTATGCACGCATGCCCTACAGCATGCTTGTTGAGGTCACAGAACAACGAACAGCTTATAGGAGTCAGTTCTCTCCTTCCATCATCTGGGTCCCTGAGAATCAAACTCAGGTTGTCAAGCTTGATGGCAAGCCCCTTATTGTCATTTTTACTATTCTCTGTGATGTTGGCAGTTAGAGCCACTGAGTCACATCCCAGGCCCAAGCATGGTTATTGTTATCTTTTAGGATATACACTGAAATATTTACAGATGACATGGCATAATGCCTGGGGTTTGCGCCAAACAGTTCTACAGAAAGTTGTAGCTAGAGTGATCATAAACTGGTAATTACTGACAGTAGGTGTTAGGTAAAAGATGTTTTTTCATATGTGTGAGATGTCCCATCTTGACGACTTTAAGAAGGTGAAAAGGACAAACTATGAAGTTGTGCCTGCCTTGGCTGCTGCAGACCTAAGCCTTTTCTTCTTACACTCATACTCTCTGTCCCTCCTGGATGGCTACCTAGCTAGAGGGGTGTTGCCTTCTCAGAGCAGTTCCTATGTAAGTCACAAAAAGCTTTTGAGCCAAAGGTCTTTTTGTTTGTGCTTGTGACAGGGTCTTTCTATGTAGCCCAGGCTGGCCTTGACCTTGCTGTCCTCTGGCCTCATCCTCCTGAGTGCTGAGATAACAGGTGAGTGCCATTATGCTTGAGAAAAGCAGCTTTTGCTATGGACTGTTTGGCTGTTTTCAGGAGGCACACACAGGAAGCTGAGGTGGTTCTTCTTTGTCAACTAGCCATTCTGTAAGTCTAAGAAGCAGCAAGGGGCATTTGGAGTCACTGAAGTTGCAACTTCTGACAGAGTCATGAGCCTCACCCAGGGCTATGAATCAAACTAAATCCTGGTAATACTTAGCAACCCCTGCTTATGCCCCTCCCTAGACTGCCTCTGCCCAGACACAGTGCCTGCTGGAAAGGGCATTCCCTGATCTGATGTGCTCGCTGTCAGTGCCAGCTTTTATGATGCTACCAATGAAGCCCAGCCTCGATGTAGGCATCCCCAAGGCAGAAAGCACATGTGTCCTATGAACTAGTCTCAAGCCTCTCAGTGTGACTCCCTCAGCTTCTGAGGTCTGAGCAGTATTCAGGGACACAGGGGGCCCTAGGAACTTCTGTTGAGCAGACAGAAGATGCATTAATATGACAGTTGATAGTCATAGTGTCACCCTAACTTTAGGCATTCCTAACAGAGAGTCACCAGTCTCTGGGGGTGGGGGTGGTCACTGTGATTTGCAAAAGTGGGTCTTTGTCTGAGACTAGCAATTAATTATACCATTCTATAGGTCACATAGACAGATCAAGGGAGACTAAAGGCCACGATGTTTCTCATGTGACTGGCCTACACCTTACTCCATGACATCACCCCTCACCTTGAAAATAGGCTGAGCCCATTGCCCTGATCCTGCTGAGCCCACCCAAAGCAGCTCCTCCTGCTTCCTAATGGGGCAGGCAAGCCAGCTGTGCTCCCCTGAGAGCAGGGTGGAAGGGTTCATTTCTCACTTTCTCCTTCTTGTCCTACGGGCTGGCACGTCTATCTCATTTTTATCTCCTGCTGTGTTCACTCATCTTACACTAAGACAGGGCATGGACCTGGGGACTATGAAGTGAGTAAGACAATCCATTTTGGTCTCCAGGCCCTGCCTTTGGTTCTTAAACATCCTCCCTAATCACTACGCCAGTGTCTTGGCTGAGGCCCTCATCTGTTCCCAGCTCATCTCCCCACCTCAGGGTAACCCTGTGTCCTCTCATCAGCACCCTCCTGTCACAAATGATCAAAACCCAAACAAGAAAGGGGTCAGCTCATCTGGCTAATGTAATCAAACTGTACCTGAGCATGGGTGGGTCTGAGGGGCCAGCTTGCCTGAGAGCCTCCTTCCCCAACCCTGAGGGCTGAGATTACAGGCCGGCTGCCAGGCCTGCCCAACTGTTTGTGGGTGCTGGACATCTGAATTTTTATCCACTGAACCATCTCCCCAGCACCACTTTGAGATCCCTAAAGACACAAACTCTATAGCCAGTATTTTCATTTGCACTAAATCCCCCAAACGTGCGCTGCTGCCAGAGAGCTTCCACGTGGTCAGATTTCAAAACAGTCAGGAACCCTGAGCACAACTGTGAACAGTTCTAACTGAATTAATATTTAAAGAAATGTAAAGAATACATGTTTTTCAGAGATGTATAGTTTAAGAATAAATTCTGGGAGTCAGCTATCTTTGGACTCCAAGCCCAATCCTGTTCTAGCTGGGTGTCCTTGGGTGACTCACACAGCATCTCTGAGTCTGGATTTCATCGTTACAAATGGAGACGAGCACAGGTCCAGCCCACTGAGTTCCTACAAAATGAGATGAACTAATGCTTAAGTACCCAGACTGGGTCCTGGACATCCTAAAGTCAGGTTCTCTCTACCACCCACACCCCCTTTCTTTTCCTATTTCCTCCCTCCTGTGCCCTCCTGGGATGGAAAATCTGGGTCAATGTGAGTAGCTGCTTAAGTGAGAGGAATATTGACGAGAAAAACTCAGGAATTATAGCCTTCGGGGAAGCAATAACATTTCACTTAAAAATTGTTTGAGCGGAGACTGTAGACATTTGCAATTTGTATGCAAATAAATGAGACTTCTCTGTCCTGAGCTGAGACATAGCCCTGGGCTAAAGCTTACAGAAGGCCCCTGCTTGGGCAGAGAAACCCCTGTGAGCTTCCCTCCACAGCCAGTTTAAAGGAAAAGCTTGCAGGATTGGAAGCTGCAGCCTCTACTGCCTTAGCCCTTTAGGGCCTTCATTAGCATGTCAGACAGCTAACTAGCAAGGCCGCACTCAGGCAGGCTTTCTGACTTCTCTGCTGTGTAATCCACCAGCTCGAATTCATTCTCTGTTTAATTGGGTACTGATTTGGCATTAACTTGCAAACGCTGTGTCTCCTGCTCTTGATGAAAAAGAATTTGCACTGGGTCAAACCTCACCTGATTTCATAAAAAGCCAAGTCAATAGACAAATTAGAAGAGGAAGCCAAGAACGAACTGGCATGTGTCCTCAAACTCTGACTCTCAGAATCAAGAGGCCACAGTTTTATTGTTATGCGCGCTTATGCATTCATTCATCCAGCAAGCATTTGTTGAGTACCTTACTTACTGTGTGTCTGGCACTGTACTAGGTGCTGTGGATAGGTCTGTCTTCATGGAGTTTGTAAGCCAGCGAGTAACAAACAGAGGTACAGACAGCTCTGATACAACCCTGACTCAAGATGAAAGAGCAGACAGCTAAGGAGCCCCCAGTAGGTCCTCTCAGCCAGGTGTTTAGGAATAGAGAAGCTGAACCTCATGAAACACCTGCCACGTATTTATTCATTCTTGAGAAAAGGTCTCACTATGTAGCCCTGGTTAGCCTGGAACTCATTCTATAGACCAGACTGGCTTCAAACTTGTGTGTGTTCATCCTGCCTCTGCCTCCCAAGTACTAGGATTACAGAGGACCACAGATATGACACCCAGCAGCAGTACTTGGCACTTTTGTTTTTCGAGACAGGGTTTTCTCTGTGTAACATCCGAGGCTATCCTGGAACTAGCTCTGTAGACCAGGTTAGCATCCAACTCAGAACTCACAGAAATCCACCTGCCTCTGCCTCCCAAGTGCTGGGATTAAGGGTGTGTGCCATCACCACCCAGCCAGGACTTGGTACTCTTACCTTATCTTACATCATTTGTCCATCTCTTGGATCCATCACTGCCAGGCTTTCTCTGCCTGCAAAATCGACAAGCACACCTCTCTCTGTAAGAGGGGGCAGGAAGGTGAGACAGTCTATGGACCCCAGGCTACCCTCCACCTCACAATCCTCCTGCCTCAGCTCTGGAATGCTGGGCTTACAGGTGTCTATCACCATGCCAACATCACTGTGCTCTCTATTTGACTCCTACAAGACACTGAGCTGGGACTGGAGCTAAGGTCAGAATCAAGAAAGATAACGCACTTAACAAAAACGCCTTGGGGAGGAAAGGGTCTATTTGACTTTACTCATAGTGCACCATCAAGCGAAGCCAGGAACCATGGAGGAACACACTACTCTCTGGCCTGTTCCCTACGGCTCACTCAGTTTCCTTTCTTATAAAACCCAGGCCCACCCGCCCAGGGAAGGAAATCACCTATAGTGGGCTGGGACCTCCCACGTCAATCATTAATCAAGAAAATGCCCCTATAGATTTCTGCTACAGGCTAATTAGATGGAGGCATTTTCCCACTGAGTTTCCCTCTCCACAGACTACCCCAGTTTTTGTTAACTCAAAAATAAAAAATAAAAACCCAAAAACAAAACAAAACAAAAAACTAACCAGTATATGACTTTCTAGAAGGACCCATTTTGGCTTACACAGAGCTTCATTCATGCATTCATCATTCACTGATGAGATGAAATTTTGTTGTGCCACACTCTGGTGAACAAGGCACCAGAGTTTTCCTCTGAGTACCAGGCCTCCTTCTGTGCATTTACTTCAGTCCACTTTCAAATGTCACCAAATCTCATAACATCTCCTAGATATCTGGTGTGAGGGTGTGTAAATTCTGTAGTTCTGTGCTGGTTTCATTATCCTGGACATGGAGATTATAGCACAAAAGTCCCAGGGGCAATGTGAACTCAGAACCGAAACATAAAAAGCAATCAGGATGATAAAAAGTGAGTATTTTGGCTCAAAATAATATTTTTGTTTTATTTTCTTTGCTTTAGGGTAGGGTCTATAGCCCAGGCTGGCCTTGAACTTACAGGATCATAATTTTAAACAATGACTTATTTCTTGTGTGCATGCAGTGTGTATGTATGGCGTGTGTATGAGGTCAGAGAACAATTTGGAGACGTTGATTCTCTCCTTCCACCAGATCAGCAGGTTTGATGGCAAGTGCCTTCACCTGTTAATTCATCTTGTCAGCCCAGATCTCACAATTTGAGCACCGACTCTGCCTTCTGTTAACTGAGCAATCTTTAAAAATGTAAAGATTTTATTTTTATTTTATGTGTATCTTAGCATTTTGCCTGCATGTATGTGTACCATGTATATGCAGTACCGAAAGCGGTCAGAAGAGGGCATCAGATCCTATGGAACTGGAATTACAGATGGCTGGGAGCCACCATGTGGGTGCTGAGAACCAAACCCATAGGTCCTCTGCAGGGAACAGCCAGTGCTCTTAACCACTGAGCCCTCTCTCCAGCCCACACTGAGTAATCTTAAATGCATGGGTTAATGTCTTAGGGAGTCCTTTCCTGTCTTGCAGATGGTGTAACCTCAAAGAATTGTAGGGAGGCGTGAGAAAGCTGGAATGTGTGACTGTCAGTGTATGCCCAGTAAACAGTGGACCCATCATGTAACTTACAGAAGCTGGTGGTGTGGCACAGATTCCTTGATTAATGGATCTTTGGGGTGGAAGCTTGTCTAGAAGGAAGGCAGTCATACGTGGATGCTAGTGGGGGAAAACTCATAAATCACAGGAAGAAATGCTGGCATGTGGTAGTGGGCTCAGTAGCAGCTCTCAGCCTGGACTCACACCCTTCCCAGCTCCAGAGGGATCATTCACTGTCTAAACCTTGTGGGAGACACCCTACTTAGCATATGTGAGCCTCCAGCACTCAGCCCTGAGTCTTCTGCCCCAGGCTGTGTGTGGCCCATAACTTCTAGTCACCAGATCAGAACGTATCTCAGTCATCAAACCAGCTCACTCAAAAAGGAGCAGGCAAACTGGGTACAGTGGCTCCAGGAGGTAACTCCAGCATTTAGGCTGTGGGGCTAAGGAAGCAAGAGTTCAAGGCTATCCTTGGCTACATGGCAAGTTGAGGTCAGCCTAGGCTAGATGAGACGTTACCCAAACAAACAAAAAGCAAAATCAAACCAAACCAGAAAAGCATGCCATCAGAATCTTGCTGAGGCAGCCTGGTGCAGTGGTGCCCGCCTTTAATCCCAGTGCCGGGGAGGCACATGCAGGCAGATCTCTGTGAGTTCAAGACCAGCCTGGTTCCTATAGTAAGTTCTAGGACAGCCAGAGCTACATAGTGAGACGCTGCCTCAAGCAAAGAAACGAAACCCAAACCCCAGCAAATATACTGAGGCCCCAATCCTCCAGCTCTCTCTCTCAATGCAGAGGACAAAAGGCTTCTACAAAAAAGCCTCGGATCACTTGGATAACTGATTGAGAGAGAGGAATCTGGGCAGCTGGCCTAAGGCAGAGCCAGGGCCACACCCCTTCACTAGAACCTCAAGGGTCTGAGCAGGTGGTCCTTGAACAAAAGGCTTTTATTGAAAGACAAAGGCCACAAGGCAGACTTGGTTTTAGGATGACTTGAGGGGATTGGAGAGACCTGGAGAGCCAGGAGAAAACAAATATTTCATGGATTTCTGGATTCCTCACCTCCATTCTCTCCACCCAGAGCCACAGAATCTCCCAGGCCTCCCTAAAGGAAAAAAGAAAACTAAAAACAAGCAAAATTCCAGCCCTGGAGAAGTGATCACTAGTTCAGGTCTGGCCTCTGCAGCTTTCTTCCAGATCCTTCCATGGGAATAGACTGGTCTGAGTCACCACTATGTTGTGTACACAGCAGAATATGCCCAGGTCACCTAGCAAGGTGACCACTGAACCCAACCTGGCTTCCCCTAGACCTCCCCAGCCCAAGGCAGTTGTCATCCAGGATGGAACCTGCACCTGTCAGGAAACATCACTTCTGGAAGGGTAGAGTGTCTCGTTGACTCACACCTGTTCACTTGGAACCTCCAGCTCACCATGAATGATCCAGAAAGCCCCATTCCAGTCTCTCTCTCTCTCTCTAAATCCTGCCCACTTAGAGGCTCCAAACAAAGGAAAGGTTCCAAAAATCTCAGTTCCGAATTATTAGCAGCTACTGCAGCTTCCTCCCCTAAAGTTGCCAGCCACCCAAATCCTCACCTAAAGCAGTCAGCTTTTGACCATACTTGGGCACAAACCCAGCTTGTGTAGGACACATCACCCCTTTCCTACAACCTATAAAGTCTCCACGCTTTTGTTTTTGGGCACAGATTCTCCAACCTTGATCTCTGGGACTGGAGAATCCAATCGCTTGGGGATTGCTTTGCTCAAATAAACCTGTTACTGTGTCAGTGGAGAAACCTATTATTGGTGATGGTGGGGACAAAAAAATTACTAATATCACCTTAGCAAAAGGGCCTGGTATAGAGCAGGGTGTGTGCGTGCATTTTTTCCTTTCCCAGCAGCTGCTGGCCAAGAGAACACAGCCCCTCCACTGCTCCATGACCAGGCCTTTACTGAGCTCCTGGCAGGGAGGTCCTCTTACCATGAGAGAAGCTGGTTGGGTCCCCTCCCTCCTGGAAGAGTGGTGACTCAGACCAGCATAGGGGACACACAAAAACACCAGACAACAGTTGGGTGGGGCTTCTCTATTTCTCTCTCTCTCTCTCTGTATGTATGTATGTATGTATGTATGTATGTATGTATGTATGTATACAGCCCCACCCCTGTTCCACACCCAGGTCTTAGCTCCTGGCAGGGAAGTCCTCCTACCAGGAAAGAAGCTGCCTGAGTCCCCTTCCTCCTGGAAGAGCTGTGACTCAGACACCGATGTACTCACATACAGAGGACAAACACCAGACCACAGTTGGGTGTGGTCATGGGGACATTGTGAACTCTGGCCTTTCCAGGTTTCCTTCCCTGGTCCCAGGGCTGTGGAAGAGTCTTTGAGGCCTCCTGATGGGCAGTGGAGCTGTCATAGGTATAAATGGGAATAAATAGAAGAGCCTATTTGAGGATCAAAGTCAAGTGACTGGGAGCAGGGGGCGGCAGGGAGCACCTCAGCAGCCAGTCAACAAAACAGCCTATGAACCAGACAGGTAAAATACAAAGAACTGAATCCGAATCCCGGGACCTAGGAACTGCTCTCTGTTGGACAAGCAGGAAGCCCTTGACTGCCCTGCAGTGAGAACTGTGATTAATGGCTAGTAGTTAGCTGGGTGTGGTAGTCTGAATGAAAATGCCCCCCCCAGAGACTCATAGGGAGGGGCATGATTAAAGGTGTGGCCTTGTTGATAGGTGTGGCCTTGTTGAAGCATGTGTGTCACTAGGGGTGGGCTTTCAGGTTTCAGAAGCTCATGCCAGGCCTAGTGGCTCACTGTCTCTTCCTGCTACCTGCAAATCCAGATGTAGAACTCTCAGCTCCCTCTCCAGCACCAGGTCTGCCTGCACGCCACCATGCTTCCTGCCATGACGACAATGGACTAACCTCTGAACTTTGAACCAGCCCCAGTGAAATGCTTTCCTTTGTAAGAGTAGCCATGGTCATGGTGTCTCTTCACAGCAATAAAACCCTACCTAAGACACTGGGCTAGCTAGTTAATGGTAGTTAGCTGGGCTCCTAAAGGGAATGACAGACAAAGGGAAGACTGTGGCCAAGAGCTTCTGCAAGGACCACGGACTGTAGCCCACTTGAGTGCCCTGCAGCCAGTCAGATATCTGTTCTAGACCCTTTAGACCCAGGGATCATTTTGAAGAACCCCAGGCTAGCTGCTCTAAGGTGTGTGTATGTTCGTGTGTATATTTGTGTGTACATGTGTGGTGGTGGACGGGTTGTTAGCAAGACTCTGGTCTATCCACTGCAGTTTGTTTGTTTTTGGCTGGGGGGGGGGCGGGCGTTGTGAGACAGGGTTTCTCTGTGTAACAGCCCTGGCTGTCCTGGAACTTGCTTTGTAGACCAGGCTGGCCTCCAACTAACAGAGATCCACCTGCCTCTCGCTCCCAAGTGCTGGGGATTTCCACTGCAGTTTATACGCACACCAAGTCGGTACTTATTTTTATCTGGAAAGGCTCAACTTTTGATCACAGAAACAGTGGAGTTTGTCTATTGGTTTCCATGGAAACTGTTAGGTAGAGCATCTGCTACCCGATCAAGCAAGCCTAGGGCAGTGGGACTCTTATAGAATGATGCTGCTGTTTTCACCCAGGAAGACCACCATGTCTGAATGCTTTCTCATGTACAAAACAGAGGAAAGGCAGGTCTGAGGGACTAGGATGGCTCCCAGGGAAGAAGAGAGAATTGCTGAAAGGTAAGCATGGTGGGATGGCCACATCTATTCTGAGAAGCCCTTGGATTGCTATTTCTAAGCAGTCAGCAGGGCCTTTGTGATGAAGCAAGGAACTTGGGCTCAACCTGACACTGTTTCCTGGATCCCAGACTGCCCTAGTAGCAAGGCCACCTGCTGGCTCCCCTCAGAACATCTGTCCTCAGCTACAGGAGAGGGCTCACCTTGAACTGTTCAGTTTAATTCACTTTTACAGGATAGGGACCTGATTCCCCTCTGACAGTGGAAGCTAGCTGAATGCTTGCAAAGTCAGAAGTCAAGGCACCGGCACACGTGGACACGGAAGAAGTGGTTTTATTCCAGGTGTATTTCATAAAGACATGGTCCCCCAGGACAGCTTAGTGGCACATGCTTTGGTCAAGAAGAAAAGCAAAACAGAGCTGGACTGCATCCCCACAACGGACAGTTGACAAATGCAGTGCCTGGTCGGTCGGACCACAGGAAATGGGGAGAGGTCTTCTCAAGGATGAGCAACAGTCCATACTTTCACACAGAGAGGCCCAGGTTCCTAGCCCCAATGGCCATGCTGGAGCAGAGCCCAAGTCTCTAGGGTAAAGCCTCTACCTTGACGCCAGTTCTGTCCCAGACTACAGCAGGAGGATTCCCAGATGGATATGGGACCAAGGCCAGTTCTGGAGAAAGCAGTGTATGAGACATCGTAATGGGATTGATGAAGCTTGGTCACCATGGTGAGAGACCCCTATGCTGATCCCAGGGGTGCATACGTATTTGGCACAGAACCACCAAGAGGTTGCTGGTGAGAGCCAGAGGTGCAAGGAAACTGCTGGAGAACCTTCCAGATGGGTACCACAAACCACTTGGCTCCTCACACCTGGCGATGAACAGGCCAGGCCCAGCAGGGAGGATGATGAGGGCTCATTCTGAGCAGAGGGTCAAATCCTTTGGAAACCAGGAAGCAGAGAAGATCCAGGCTCCACCCCTACCTAGGAAATTGCATCTGTACACACACATGCAATATTCTGGATATTTGTAGACTTTCTGGAGTCTGTAGGATTCCCTATGAATGTGTGGCTGTCTGGTCTATGAAAGAAAGACTGGGTGCCCCTGGGGTAAGAGTGGCCTCCTTAGGCCGACAGTTCTGGTTACCAATAGTCTTTTACCCAAGATTATACTGTGGAAGCCAGTGATGGGGAGAAGCCTGGGGTTTCAGGACGATATCGATGTACAGTCTCTGTGTCCTCAGTAACAAGAGAGGAGGGAGCAGGGAATTCTCTACACAGAGCCACAGCTTCCCAGCCCACTGCAACAGCTGGCCTTTGGAGAAGGTCTGGGCATGAGGTTCAGCCTGGGTGACCTGGTTCCTACCGATGGGGAGATGGTTATACTCCAGTAAGAGGGTCCCATTCTGAGCAGCCACTATGCCCCATGATGCTGTGTTTACAGAGGCAAAGACCTTTGAAAAGGTGGAGGTCCAAAACAGTGAGTGAAGATGAAGGTATTCCAGGGGGTATGACCAGCAGCCAGCTAGTGCGGACTGGTCATAAAGGCCCGAGCATGAGGTCTTGGCCTGACATGGCTAAGCAGAAGTAGAGTCTGCTTAATAAATTATGCCCCGGGTCCCTCCGCAGGCTCTTGCTAAGAATGTGGCCACCTGGAGGGGCTATAGGCATATGCTGGGCTTGGGGCCCGGGGCTATCCAAGCATGGACAGGATGGTACCCTGGAAAGAGACTTCGTTTTGTTTTGGTTTTGTTGTTGTTTCCTGGTACTCCAAGCTGCTTCTCCATCTCTGTTCTTCTTTGGATCTCCATCCTCTCCTCCCAGGGTACGTCCCTCCCTCACCCACCCACTGGACTGGGCCCTCAACCCTTCCTGACTAGAGCTGCCCCTGCCTTCTGCCTCTTCACACATGCTGCCACCTGTCTCCTTGTGTTGACCGCAGGCTAGCCCTGTGACCCAGTGTGGCCCCTCTGTGGGCTCTCTGTCCTTGTCCCTGCTAGGCACCAAGGGGAAGGCCCACACACCACTGTCTGGGGCCCCAAAGGGGCCAAGGGAGAAGACAAAGGGCCAGGAACAGCTGCACACTAACCATCCCCTCTCCCAGGGCAAGCCTGGGGTGGCGCAAGGGGGCATGGGATACGCCCCAGACCCTCCCCGAACTAGCGTTGGAGAAACGTGTGGTAGGGGTGTGTACTGATGATCCATTAGAAATGTGAGGAGATGGGAAACAGCCCGCTCGACACTCCCCCACCCTAACCCCTTCCAGTCCCCAAGTCTCATGCAGAAGGTACAGGAGGCTGGGGGCTACCATCATGTGTGTGGCAGCAGTTGCCATTGCTGAGCCTGGGCATCTGCCTGACACTTGCTGGTCACCAGCTGGGCAGGCTTTGTCTCCAGGCAGAGGCCGCTGACCGAGTGCTGGATGAAAGACCCTTTCCTTCTCCATTTCTGGGTAGAAGGGAGAAAGGACAGAAAGAAGAAAATTATTAAAAATAACACTATGGGAGCTGGGGATGGGGCTCACTAATACAGTGCTTACCCAACACACACAAGGCTGCAAGCTCCGTGCCTAGCACAGGGCCAAAAGGTAGTTGGTATCTTCATTTCATGTGCACATACACGATACTGCACATGCCCAGGACATACCACACTATTTATTTATTTACGTGTGTGCGCATGTTTAAAACGGTGTGCTTATGTTTTTCCTGCACAGGTATGTGAGCGTGTGCATTCATAGAGGCCAGAGGTGGATGACAGCTGTCTTCCTGCATCACTCCACCTTATTTTTTGATACAGGGTTTCTCCCTGAACATGGAGCTCATCAATTGAGCTAGACCGGCTGGTCAGCAAGCCCCAGGGATCCCCCTGGATCCTCCTCCCCAGTGCTGAGATAACAGGCTGAACCTGGCTTTCTCTGTGGGGGCTGGGGCTCTCATGATTACGCAGCAAGCACTTTAGCCACAATGCTGTCTTCTCCCCAGTCCTTATCCCCCGTCATCTAAGACAGACAGCGTCCCTCTCTGGAGTGCTCACTTCCGTAGTATAGCACAAAGTTACTGTATAGGTCAAAGGAAGCAACACTGCCCATAGGGGCCAACTCAGAAGTGTATTGTATTTGACCTGCATGGTGTTATTTAGCTACCACATGAAAATCTGCATTTTCAGTTTCTTTTTGGAGACAAGGCCCAGTTTCTATTAGTTGGTTGGGCTGGGGCTCTCCCTGCAATCTGTTTTAGGCAGGGCACTCATTCTCCAGCTCTCCAGAGTCCTAACCTGGTCGTGACTTTTGTCCCCTGGCCGCTTCCTTACCACTTTCCTGCAGACACCTAGTTAGTGAGCCCTGGTTGAGGCGAATCTCTTCTTTATGGGAAAAACGGCTTTTGTCTTCCTGCAACCCTACATGCGTGGCCTGGCCTATAATCCTGAGTCCTAGTACCTACACACTCAAGTGGCAAGGGGCCATCACCTTTGCAGTCATGGCTCATGCAGTGTGGTAAGGCCAGGAGACTTGAGTCCTTCTATGGGAGAGTCACAAAAGGGATCTGTAGTAGCATCTGGCCTTGCCAGTGAATTTGTGTTAGTGGCCACACCCCTTTGGGCGTGGCTTCAGGTGAGGCCCACCGCCCAAGAGAGATAGCCCTGTCCTGTGCCTCTCTACCTTGCAGTCAAGTCCACCTGAAGTCATGCCCAAAGGGGTGTGGCCACTAACACAAATTCACTGGCAAGGCCAGATGCTCCTACATGGATCCTAGCATTTTCTTCTCCCAAGTTTGACAAGGTAAGGGGAGGAAGTTGTTCCTATAGGACATTTCAGAAGATGAAACAGATAGAGGATGGTGTGTTATCTGGAACATGGAGAAAGGACGAGAGGCTCGGGTTGCAAGACCTAGAGAAGACTGAATAGCAACAGGCGTTTTTGTTTCTTGGCTACTTCCCTTCTGTGCAGCTATATCCTTTTTCTTGTATCCACCTTACCTTCCTAAGGGGCGATGGAGCTCAGGACCATGAGACTAGAGCCCACAGAGCTCTGAGGTAGACAGTCTGTGTTCTCACTGGGCAGATAGGGGGCAGAGATGAGCTGCACTCAACTATGGAGATGGTGTTACTTTCACGTGCACACCAGCATTTCCAATTTCTCTCTGGATACTGGACTGCTGTGACAGCTTCTCACATTTAACTCCACCGGCCAAACCTCCAGCAATGTCAAGCTGGGAATACTACGGCCTCTTCTCTCCCAGGGGAAGGGGAGGGGCTTGCCCCGGCCCTTGCGGCTCAGGCATAGTGCCGCCTTGGCACCTAGCTCTCAATAGTGTGGTGACTACTTCTTTCACCTCTTTTACCAGGTCTGAGAGCCAAACCATGCTCTCTTCCTTTTTCCCTTCTTGTACGTGATCTGTACATTCCTTGGCAAGGGGAAGTGATGAGCAAATGAATAACCCACTGGCAGAATTCTTACTTCACACGAAGAACTACCAGGCAGTCTTTCAGACCAATTCTCCCAGTCACTTCATTCCGAGCCTGTGCAGACACAGCGCAGGTTCAGGCACTCTCCTACCCTCTATTTGCAGGTCCCTGTGACGGTGCAGCAGCCCATTACTGTGTGAGTGTGGAACCCTGGGATTGGCTGAACTGGATGGAACCTGCTGACTGCAAACTCTCAGGAACCTCAAGGATGTATGAAGCCCAACTGGCCTTGGAATCAAGGTCAATCAATGTGGGACCTGGAAGGAAAGCCCAGAACCCTGACTGTACTGACCGTGGGAGAGTTGTTTATTTGTCCTCTATGGTGATGAGAAGTATGATACCCAGAGTGCTGGGGTGGGGTGTGGGGTGCAGCTAGCAGAGCTTGTATGAACACAATGCATGCAGCTTGTGAACATATGAGTCCTGGGGATCAAACTTAGGTTGTTGGGATTGGCAGCAAGCACCTCTACAATCCACAGAATTTTCAGAGAAGTGTTTGAGTGGGGGCTGCCCGGGCAGGCAGGCACCAAGAAGCTCTGACCTTAACACAGAGAAGGCATTCATGGGCTCAAGGATTTCCCTTCAGGATGGGGTCGGAGGCCCCAACTGAAGGGCAGGCTGCACCAGCCCCACTGCAGGAGAGGGCAGAGGTCGAGCTGATTTCTAGTAGGCTGAACGCTAACTGAAGTGGCCAGACAGTCCAGCAAGAGGCTACAGAGTATTTCCCCATCTCTCCCTCTCATACACCAAGGCTGGAGGGAGAGAACCTGGCTGCTTTTCCAGAACAGAATATCAACCTTCCACTCATCCCTAAAGAGAGAAATGACCCAGGCAAACAGAAGAGGCGTGGGAGGAGAGCCTGCTGGCTCAGTCTGAGCGCCAATCTCCACCACCTCCACCACCCTTTGCACGACCTTCAGCGGGCTGTGTTACCTGCAGGGTGGGCAAGGGGAGGGCTGCAGCAGACTGGGTCTTGGAGCCCATGCTCTGGGGTGCAAGGGGTCTTTTTAACCTGGAAGATTGCGGCAGCGAAGAGATAGGCTGACTCCAGAAATCTAGTGTTTAGTGCTCTGCCACTAGCTGCTGTATGCCCCAGGCAAGTGACAATATTTCTCTGAGCACCAGTTTTTGCTTCCACAAATAAGCCTGAGCTGTTTCCTAGGACACAGCTAAGGCTACTCATAATGAGCTTGCAAACCACCATTTCTGGCCCTCAGATGCCCAGTGAGCCAGCAGTCAAGAAATTCTTACTAAGTTCCAGCTTATGTCTGTGGGCTTAGGAGCCACACTGACCTGGGTTTAAATCCCAGCTAGTTGTACCCTTTCCCAGGGATGGGAGCTGATAACCTGTGTCTAGGGAGCCTTTGCTCACTCACTGTACAATATGGTTAGTGGAGAATTATCTTACCAAGTGGCTAGAGGAGGATATTCAATGACTGTCAATGTGAAACATCCAGCATAGTCTGGGAGTCAGAGTTAGCTTATTTGAGCTTTGTAGTTGTTGTCAAAGGCTGGGCAAGCAGCATTAACAAGACAAATTGCTCCTGCCCCTCAGACTGGCAAGACTAATGTTTTAAACAAACACTTAGCTGCAGTGTCTGCTCAAGAGTGAAATGATATGCTGGACCTAGATGATGCCAGAGGCTCCTTGAATCCTTATTCTAGAGGGCTTATTTGAGAGTATATGCCTCAAGTTGGAACTCCCTGCTCAGTGCCTGCCAACCCTGCTCAGTGTCCCTTGGGGCTGTTGGCCATCTGTGCCTGGCGGTACTGGCTTACCTGTTTGCCTTCTTTAGGATTGCAAACTTGGAGTATTACTGGGGACCCAGGGGAGGACATTAAGGTGGAGGTGGCAGCCAGGCATTTCCCTTGCTGCTGGATGAGGTGGTCACTGAACAGCCATGCCTGCAAGACAGGAAAAGGATAGCTCTGGATGGACAGATACAGGCAGACAAGTGATTAGGAGAAGAGACTGGGGACTTTTTTAGATTTCCAATGCATAGCCGCAAAAGCTAAAGGAGTGTATTCGTCTCAGAGTTTCCATTTTTGCTTCATGTTTGAAAATGCTCATAATGAAATAAGACGAGGAAGCTCAGCTGGAAACAGCTGGCGTGCAGTCAAGGAGGCTCCCAGAGATGCTGGAGATGGGAAAGGGTATAAGGACATAAGACCTGGCTAGGTCCATGGTGGGGTCTCCACAACCTGCTTTAGAGCTGGCATGGGTGTGGCACTCAAGCATTTGCTACACACACATCGTCCGGGAAACCCACAGCCCATCATACACATCCAAGCCATACTCCAGCATAGAACTGGGAAGTATTTCTTCCTTTAGAAGAAGTGGGAGACACAGGGCTGGAGAGGCATGGGCATGCAGCAGGAGCAAAGTGCGAGGAGCCCCGGGAAGGAGGTTTATAGAGGCGGCAGACAGAACAACAATGAACAGAGAGAAGTCCTAACCCCAGTCCTGGCCAATGGTCTTGGCACCTATCCTGTGCTTACCTGGGCTGGGGGAGGACTCTTGGCAGACCCTCTACAGATCCCCATTCCCAGCAGGAGGTCACCGGCTGTGTTCTGGCCCTGGGATTCTAAGCAGTTGACTCCTTGCTTAATGACACCAGGGAGCACTTCCTTCGCTGGGACACTGAGGAGAAAGGCAGTGTCAGGCTGCATCTCTGCCCAGGCTAGCGAAGCCACCCCTTCCTCCAGAGGGCAGCACACAGTCACTGAGGTCTCTGTGACAGGCAGGCCAGGCTGCAGTTTTGTGTGTGTGTGTGTGTGTGTGTGTGTGTGTGTGTGTGTGTGTGTGTGTGTGGAGTGTTAGAGGGGTGAGCGTTGGGGAGTATGGAGGGGGTTGGTGTGGCAGTGGGGTGGAGGTGAACAGGATTGTAAAGAAGAGGAACACCTTCAGCTTCAGTATGTTCTTATGGGAGATCCAGGGACTCCCTTAGCGACCAGGCCTGAGACACAGGGGACCCTGAGAGGACACTCAGGCCTGACTCACAGGACTCCTTAGCCCAGAAGCTGATACCTGGGAACCTAAGGGTGACATTAACACCCAATCTCAAAGTAACAGGGAAAGAATGACTTTGGTATGGATGATTGAAAATGTCCAAACATGCAAATGTGTTCAGTCTCACTATAACTAAAGAATGCGTGAGAGAGCAATCACTATTTGCTTCTCATACATTTGTGTGTGAGTATGTGTGTTTTAAACAATGCCCGGTGTTGTTGTCACCTGTGAGGCTCAATCTTGTCCTGCTCTACCAGCTGAGAGCATAAATTAGTTAAACTTTGAGACAGCAGTGTGAAATTAGGCATCAAAATCCTTAAAATGTATATGTTTTTGACATAAGAATGACAGTTTAAAAAATTTTCCTGATGGTGGGGGCTGGAGAGATGGCTCAGTGGTTAAGGGCACCAGCTACTCTTCCAGAGGACCAGGGTTCAATTCCCAGCACCCACATGTCAGCTTACAACTGTCTGTAACTCTAGTTCCATGGGATCTGGCATCCTCACACAGACATACATGCAGGCAAAACATATAAAATAGAAATAAATTATTAAAAAAAGAAACTCTTCTTAAAAAACAAAAAAGAAATGATTTTTCCCATGGGAATAAGTTTGGTATATTCTAAGATCTTTGTATGAGAATGACTGATACAAAAAGCATTGGATGTTCTGGTTATCCAGCAGGTGGGATGGGCTAGAAATACCCACAGGATATAAACCCTGCACCCATTACACATGACTGAAGAAAACCTGGAGATACAGACATTTGTGAGCTGCCATATGGTTGATGGGAATTGAACCCTCTGGAAGAGTAGCCAGTGCCCTTAACTACTGAGCCATCTCTCCAGTCCCAAGCTATCTCATTAGTAAAACATATCATGTATCAGGATAATACTTAAATACATGTACACATGTGTGCACACACTGATAACCTCTGGGTACCAAACCTAGGGAGGCTGCCATCTCCAGCCGACATCCATCACAAAGTATCAGGAAACCAGGCCCTCCTGAATCTGACCCCTGTTCCCTAGTACCTCTGCCCAGAGAGAGCCAGCACCCTGGCAGGGGACCTGTCTGCCACTCCTTGATATGGCAACCCTTGAAGGGTCTTAGCCAAAGCAAATCTTCCCCAGGCTGTTCAAGAACCCATGGGACCCCAGAACTGATTTGCTCTCAGGAAGCCTCGGAAAGCTCCCTTCACTCCCTCTTACACCCTGGACTGCCCCTCAGAACTACAGTACAGGTCCAGAGCAGGCATTGCAACTCCATCTGATCCATACAGAGGGGTTACTGCTGCTTTTAATCAGGCAGCAGTTTAAAAAATGAGGAGGCTGGCAAGATGGCTCAGCTGCTAAGCCTGACTACCTGAGTTCAGTCCTAGGGACCCACATGGTAGAAGGAGAGGACTGATTCCTGCACCTTGTCCATATAGGCATCCAAGTCCCCACCCAAATTAAATTAATTAATTAAAATATTTTTTAAAGGCTTAAGGTGGCTCAGTTGACTAAGTGTGTGTCATGCAAGCAGCAAAGACCCATGTAAAGCACCCATGTAAAACCAGGTATGGTCAGTTGTTTCTGTGACTCTAGTGCAGGGAGTTGGCACAGACAGGCAGAGTCTCAGGATGCGAGCCAGCCAGTCTAGTCAACTGGTGAACCCCAGTGAGAGACCATCTCAAAAGATAACGTAGAACACAACAGTGGAAGACATCTCACTTCCACCCACATCTGCACACACGCACGCACAGAGAGAGAGAGAGAGAGAGAGAGAGAGAGAGAGAGAGAGAGGATAAAATTAAAACCTTCAAGGTCATAGAGCAAAACCTGAATCCAGAATATCTTGAAATAAAATAAAGGGGGGGGATATCAGGCCCCCTGAGCTGGCACCCCAGCAATTCTCATCCTCTGTCTGGAGGGGCAGCCTCACTCCCCGCCGTTCACCCCATCAGTTGACTTGCTTTCATTGTCCTAGTACCTACACACTCAAGTGGCAAGGGGCCATCACCTTTGCAGTCATGGCTCATGCAGTGTGGTAAGGCCAGGAGACTTGAGTCTTCCTATGGTAGAATCACAAAAGAGATCTGTAGTAGCATCTGGGTGTTAGTGGCCACACCCCCTTTGGGCGTGGCTTCAGGTGAGGACCACCACCCAAGAGAGAGAGCCCTGTCCTGTGCCTCTCTACCTTGCAGTCAAGTCCATCTGATGGCTGAAGGAGCCACGCTTGCACCTCCTACTAGGAAAAGTTTCACCCTCGCTGCAGTGTTGGATTCCCTCTCTGCACAGACACAAGCTGCCTTCCAGGGCTCTTGAAGACTGAGAGTTGTGCTCCAGGGGAATGGATCAAGGGGTGCAGGGTTGTTCTGATCCCCCTACCCTCTTCTGCCCACTCCCCATTGCTCAGGGGCATGTGCCAGCTGGTCAGCTGTCAGAGGTGACAGGCACAGGCCCTGTGGGGCTGCCCAGGGAAGCTTGGGAAGGAAGTCATATTGGACAGCAGTGTCAAGAGCAGAGGCAGTTCCTGATGTGTACTGGCAGTTCTAGTTGGCCAAGATGGCAGCCGCCATCATCTTCCTCAGCTGTCCGGAAAGCAAGCCAACCTGTCTATAGGTGGTCCTCTGTGCCTCCCTCAGTGATGCCCCTCTACGCAGGGCTGCAATTAGATCTGACAATGCCTTCTTAGAAGTAGCTGTAGCAGCCGCAGCTCAGGCTGCCTTACTCCCGCATTCTAGGGAGTTGTTATGGCATACTATTTTGGTTAGAGTGCTTCCTGCCATCTGCTTGAAGTTATTGTAGAGTCTACAATGGCCACTATGTGACTAGCACCCGTATAAAGGTGTGATTCAGTCAGCACTGCTGTTCTAATAAAGGCGGCGAATTGGCAGCTGCTGAGGCTACCTGAAGCTAGGCCTGAACACAGAGCAGAGCTGTGGCCGGATTGCAGGCAGGCCTGGCAAAATGGAAGCTATTTTATCCTTCTCAGACCTTGTGGCGACATGCAGGCAATCTAAGGATCCTTGGTGTGGAGGGACAATGACATCGATCTGATCCACCGCTGGCTCCTCGACCTTTGACCTGGAGCTGAGTCAGCTAGATAGGAAGGAACCATGAACTCAATGGGCCAGGGGAGGGGTGGGCATTTTGTCCTAATTTAACAATGCACACTTAATATGCTGCCCTGTCTTGGGATGGACCCAGGTTTGGGGTAGAGAACTTCTTCCTCTGGGGTGTGGAGAGGAAGAACCCATTTCCATTTCCCCAGTTTCCCTCCTCATAGACTCCTCAGCGCCCAAGCGTGCGTCAAAAATGCCATCCAAATGTAGGAATTTTGACAGTGGGTAAAACACTGCTACTCTCTCTTCCTCCATGTCTCAGAAGGACCACATGGGTGAGGATGTGCGCCTCATACTCAGGGCTCTCACTTGCGTTCTTGTGAGTCAGTGCTCTACATTCCTCAGCTTGGGGCCGGAGGGCTGACTGCTTGCCGACTTGCTTCCAAAGAGGCTAGTGTAGCTTGGACTGTTGTTCGGGAATTTCTTAGACATTGCCAGCAGTCAGCCGGGCTTACTGGGCAGGCTGTATTTGGAATGTTGAGTTGTATTATCTGGGTTCAGCATCTAGCTATTTTCCAGGACTTGGCTGCAAACTAAAGGTGGGAACGTTCCAGGCAGTAGATATGCCCTTGGAGAACAGAGGTCCTCCTCCTTGTAGACAGCGAGGGGTGGAGTGTCCCAGAGAGCCATGACAACATCATGAGAGAAAGAAGCAACAGGGGAATGAACAGGCTCCCCAGGGGACTGTTCTAGAGGAAGGAGGCCAACTCCAGACACTCCCAAGTCTTGCTCTCTAGAATTTATTCTCTCAAAAATGTTTCTTTTAAAAGATGTTTACCCAGTGTGTATTTTGTGATAGGCACTATTCTAGGGGCTAGGGGAGAGCTTTGGACAGCACCAGCAATGGCTTCTGCCTCAGGCAGCTTCTAGGCAAGTGCAGGAGGTGACATCAAATTAACCAGCTAGGAGTGTATGTGAGATGCTGACGTAGGCCCCAGAGGAATGCCAGAGAAAGATGCTGCTATCAATTTAGTATTCAGACAAAGTGTCCCCAAGGAGGGGACAAATGAGTCAAAATCCAAAGAGGGCAAGGAAATAAACTGTATAACCGAGACACCCAAAAGGATTTAGAATCAGGAAGAAGGAACCTGAGTCCCCTCACCCCCACACACCCACTCCCCCCCCATCACAGTCATGGCCATTCCCTACCTCCCTCAGCTCCCTTCAGAGCCCACACAGCCAATCCTATTTGCATTTTGCTCCCTCTTTGCTAGAGCAAACATTTCCCTGTGCTTTCTTTGTCTCTGTGATTACATACTAATGGATGCATAATATTTGTTTAAATGGCTGTATCCATGATCCAATGGGCCAGCCTAAGAGTTAGCTGCATCTCATTTCCCCCCAGCAGACTGGCTGGCAGGGTCTGCGGTCAACAGCTCTGTGTCCTGATGACTTTATCTCCTTGGGATGAGCTTCCAGTAGAGAGAACAGGGTCAGAGGTGAGGAAAGCTGCAAGGCCTCAGCTGTATAACGCAGTGTTGTTTTCCTAGGGAGACAATATCCATTTCTAGTCTGGGAGCCAGTCTGCTAAAAATGCAGCCCTCTCATGCCTGACTGATAACTTGTGGTAATGCCTCCTCTGTTCCCTCAGAGCCTTCGAGGGCAGATGAAGGCTTGGCAGCTGAAGGATGCAGCCTCAGGGCATTGCCGGTCACTGGTCCCCAGCACTGGAAGCCCCCCCCCCAACCCCAGTCCTACTCACGTGAGCTCAGGGTAGACATTCTCCAGGTACCACCGGAAGGACTTGCAGTCCATTTTCTTCCTCTGCTCGATCCGTGTTGCCACACTGAAGGGAAAGGCAAAGCTGGGAAATGACCGAGATGTGGGGAGGAAGGCCCGAGGGAACGCGGCGGGAGACTAGCCCCCACTTCTCACACATCTCAGGTAGTTAATACTAACATCTGACAGGAACACTCAGTTTTCCTCATTTTAGTTCCTGCCTGAGCTTTCAGGGGCCACACTTTGCACACTTTGCCCTCAGCCTCTTGCTCCCAGAGACTCCTGTTAGCCTACACAAACTGTCCTCTATTTTTTTTTTTTTGCAGAGGGCAGAGGATTTTTGTCAACTTCTGTTTTAGGAGACAGGGTCTAATGTGAACATCTTTCAGGGTTTGGCAGGTCATGACCTTCTGATGTGCAGTTGGGACATGCTCTTCAATCTCCTCACCTTCCTCAGTTACACCAACCACAAAGGCCACCGAGGACCCAGGTAGTCACCTCTCCAAGTAACTAGGATTCCACTGCTCACCACGGGTTTTTATGAGGATCAAAAGGAGGCATTGCGTGCTTAGCCCAGGTTATGTCCTCAGTAATCATTAAAAGAAGTTACTTCCTGGCTTGCTTTTCTCTTTTTAAGAATAGATAGAAATAAACAGAGGTGGGATGATTCATTCGCCATTGATCGCTAACAATGTTTTCAAACTTTCCTGACAACAACATTAACAAGGAGGTTAGCACATCTTACATCCCATGGACACCCAGGCTGAGGACACACGGATGGGTGCACATCCACATACAATGCAATGAGTTTCATAAAACAATACTTACCGTAGACTGCAATCAAGTATGATTTTCTAGTCTCTTCAGTATTTAAACTCATCCATGGTGTCTTTTGCATCTTTTTTTTTAATGTTGATGATGATTCACTAAATTGATTTCATAATCCATCTGCATTTTTGAATTGCTTTAACTACACACTGGTCATCACAGGCCATGACAGGAAAGTAGGCTGATAGATCTCAGGCTTGGATGGGTGTGGAGGCAAACCTGCATGGTCCTCGGCAGACAACTCTGCCATGACTACCTCGAGGCAGACAACTCTGCCATGACTACCTCGACGCTGCTCTTCCTGAAGGCAGCTTTGAATGGCTACACTTTAAGCTTCCATGAAGAAACTTCTTATCTGTTTCCATGAAGTATGTAGGGCTCGGGTCTTGGATCAGGGTCTTATTTGTGCATCACACTCCCTCTCAGAGCTCAGAGAAGCCAGAAAAGCCAGGACTCAGTTACCAGGGAGACCATTTGGTCTTCCACTTAGACCAGTGTGCACTGTCCCATATTTGCTGGGCTATGCAAATGTGAGCAGAGGGAGGCAAATAGGGGATTTGGAGGGACCCACCTGCCAAAGGCCTTCCCAATGGCAGACGGCCGAGCCTCATAGTAGTATTGCTTGTACTCATCCATCCATACCTCTGCAGTACGCTTTGTATTCCTAAAGGCAGGGAAAGCAAAGCCAAGTTACCAGAGAGGGGGAAAGAGTGGAGGTAGGTTCTTACAGCTTTTAAAGTGGTGCTGGGGCCTGAACCGATGGCCTCACGTCTGCCAGATACCCGTAACCTCTGGCCTCTTTTACTTTTATGAAGATACAGTTGCAATTAGCTACTTGGGCTGGTCTTGAACTCAGTCTGTAGCCCTTGCAGGCCTTGAAACTTGAAGCAGCTGGGACTACAGGCCTGTACTGTCAGGTCTGGCTGTTTGTTGGTTAACAATATACACTTAAAAAGAAGACGAGTTCGTGCAGCAGAGAGCAACAAGAATTCCCGCAGTACAGCAAAAACAATAGTGATGCGGGTGAAGTGAATCGCTACAGCCTGTCTGCAGGGTGATCTGTCAGGACCCATGACAGGCTCTCCACTCAAAGAAATCTGCCCCATTGAAAGACCTGTCATGTGGGCAAAGGGGGCACACACAAGATTAGTTGCTTAACAAAACACTGGCAGCAAAATGAATGCCCTTCAACGGGAAAATATTTCTATACAATGGAGGGCGAGGCAGCCTTGGGAAAAAAATGCCATGGCCAGTGATGCTGAGAAGGAAGGATGGCTGTGGTATGGTGCCAGAGAGTCATGCCTCTAGAAGAGGGCATGGCAGCAACCTACTGACACAAACTATGGAGGGCGGCGGGTCTCTACAGACAAGCTACACAAGAGGATGTGTCTAAAGGTCTGACATGATCGAGCAGGTAGTTCTACTTAAAGGCTTTCATGCTAAGGACACCAGCAGGCAGATCTCTGTGAGTTCAAGGCCAGCCTGGTCTACAGAGTGAGTTCCTGTCTGAGAAACCAAAACCAAACCAACAAACAAACAAAAAAATGGGGTGGGAGAAGTCAAAGAAAACTTTAGATCATTATTAATCAAACGTGGAAAGCACTGCTCTGACCTATGCAAACCAGCATGAGGGGGGGGAATACATTCTTAGGAGGGGATGTATACTCAGGACAGTCCCCTGCCCCCAAATCCTTCATCAGGACCATGGGTCATGGGATGGTCTTCCAGGACACTGTTCACTCTCCTGTGAGACCAAGTGTACTCTATGTCTGGGAACATGGCCAGGTACCAGGCCAAGTCTACGTGAGAGCATTGAAAACCATGACCAACAACCATGTTCAATGAGGTCAGCAATATATTGATCATTTGACCGTTTGTCCAAGACTGTGGACAAAGGGAGTCAAGACAAGAGAGAGACAAAAGGGCAATGCTCCAATTTCATCCTTTACCCTCAGAAACACCCAAAATGTCAGCCCTAGGGCAGCAAATGGAGAAACAGAGGCCGGAGGTATAGGTTGGCAGCCCAAGGGCACACAGATGGTGAGTAACTGGCTGGGGGTGTCTAGAGTGAGGGAACCCCATGCTTCCTCCAGGGTGTTTCCCATTGGGACCTACCTGATATAGGTGAGGGCATTGCCCTCAGGGAAGTTGTAGGGGTGACGCTTCCTGAAGACATGGCCCACCCTGCTGCAGGGCACAATCTCCAAGCTGCCACCACACATCCATACCCTGAAGGAGAGTTCTGCAGGAGATGACTGTGTCAGAAGAAGGAGAAGGATCCCTCCAGGTGATGGCGGGAAGGTGGGAAGGGAATGGGTTTCTTTCTCTTTGGTGTCTCCCTGAAGGTATACGCTGGGATGTGAGCTCTTGTACAAGACAAAATGGGATGCTTGCACCCCTTGTACAAGCTCACGTCATGCAGGCACACATGCATAGGCATATACATGGTATTCTCTCTCTCTCTCTCAATAAAATAAAATGATTTTAAAGAGAGAGGTGAAGTCAGGCATGGTGGCACACACCTTTAATCCCAGCACTTGGAGGCAGAGGCAGGCAGAGCTCTAGGAGTTCAAGGCCAGCCTAGTCTACAGAGTGAGTTCCAGGACAGCCAGAACCACACAGAGAAACCCTGTCTGGAAAAGCAAAAGGGGATGAAAGGGTAAGCTCTACAGCTTCAGAATGGCTGCTCTACCATCACAGAAGTTCACTGAGAGGTACAGATGATGGCTCTGGCTAAGGATGTGTGATGTTTGTGTGCAAGTCCTTTGCAATAAGTTTTAATGTGGTGTTAACATTGTGGTCCCTGGACAGGCCTGGGGCTCTCACTGGCACAGTAGCTTGGGCTCCTCTCAAGGACTAATATCAGCCATGGTAGTGGATTTTCTTAGTTCCTCCCATAAACTGCCAGGCACCCATCCCCTTCCCCAGCCAGAGATCTGCATCTGGCTTTGGTGGTTGAGGTTTAGAATTGGGGATAGATGACTAACTTTGTTATGTTAGTGAGGACACCTCATCTCACTCAGCCCATAATGTCCGTACTTGTCATAAATTATTATCTACAATGGCAATGACAGCATCAGTAGCCATCATCCACTTACTATCTACTATGCGCCATGATGTAAACATCTGATTTTCACATTAACCCAGAAGTCAGACTATTACCTATCTTCCCTGCATCCTCCCCATCCCTTTCTTTCCCTTCCTCTTCCCTCCCTCCCCCTTCCTTTCTTCCTTTCTTAGTTTTCTGAGATAAGATCTTGCTATATATCCCTGGCTGATCTAGTATTCTCCGTGTAGCCTGTAGTCCAGGCTGGCTTTAAACTCTCAGTAATTCTCCTTAGCTTATCATGTGTGCCACTTTTTCTTGTTTTATTTGAGATGGGGGTCTAT